>NW_026126511.1:25890000-26490000 GCF_943737965.1 Phodopus roborovskii
TTTAGTCATCACCCTGTTTAAAATTAGAACTTTACTTAAGAATAAGTTTGTGTTTTCTTTCCCTCTACTCAATATTAATATGAGTAGTCAATTATATTTTTAATAGTAAGGGTTCTTCTATAGAATCAGTTATCTCTCAGTAGACATAATCTCTTTCCCCCTGTTAAATAAAAACAAATTCTGGTCTTGGAAAACATGAAATTTTATTTGAAAGGATTAATTTAAAGTAGGCTAGAGTGATGGGAGTATAGTTCAATGTCAGAATTTTGCCTGGTGCAGGATAGTTGTCTGATTTAATCCCCAGCACTAAAAGCAAAGGAAAATATAGTAAATATAAATATAAAGCATTGACCATTGTGGTCCTTAAAAGAAGCCATGAGGTGAAGAAAGATAAAACTGAAAATTTGTTCAAGCATCATCTCAGTGGGATGCTTTTATTTTCCCCTAGGGATCAACAGAGATAACAACTCAGTTAATCCTCGATCAAGAGAAGATTGGAAAATAATGGACTTGTCCCTAGGTTTTGTTATAGCTTAATAAGACAAGAAAGAAACTTTTAATCTAATCTTTATTATACAAAAAAAAAGTGTTTTCATATAAGTCACTTCTGAGAGTACAAAAAAGGTGAGTGGTTTCTCAACATTTGCTTCATTGCAGGGGTAAGGAGGTCAGATAAAGTTTAACACTATCATTGCCTCTCCCCAGTCTTCTACATATCCCAGGGACTGTTCTCTGCTCCTAAATTATAGAACTTGCCACATAACTTGACTTTATAAGTAACAGAATCAATCTATATTTTCTGAAATTTATAAAAGTGTTAGTGGACATTCATATTTCTTATGTTTAATAGAAGCTAAATTACATAAATTATTCAATGAAAGTGGATTTATTGAAAGGATGCTCAGAGATGTAGAGAATCCAATGTTTCTCTCACTTGTCTGTTAACATAGAATTTTGAGAAAATCCTCAGTCAAATACCTGAAAATATGGAGATTCAGTCTTGAGATATTTCCTATTTGTTCATTTCAAGAGGAAAGGACACAGATACTCAAAATGCCTCTAATCCAAGAGTGAGGGACATGAATAGATTACCTGTCTGGACAGGGATCCAGACAATTGACTGTCAGCATGGAATAAGGAAAATACTACCCTTTTTAATCTTTGACATCTCCTTGGTTAACTTGAACACATTCTTCTATAATTCCATTCATTTGCATAATGTGTTTTGTGATCAAAATAGGAAAAGCCAAGGGCTTTTTTCTTTACTACCCATCTGTTCTGATGCCAGATTATTTATTACTACTTTCTCAATCAGCCAACATTTTTCTCCATTGAACCACAGATGGGAATCTTATAATTCTATTCATTTGTGCTATTATCCATATGGATTACTTGCTTATTTGTAGGATAGACAAATTATATATATATATATATATATATATATGTATGTATGTATGTATGTATGTATATATATCCTGGTACAGGGTATATATAACTCTTAAGTAACAACCTAAGAAGGCTAGAGTCTTACTGTGATGTATATGAGACCTTAATTTAGGGACATTTCTAGTGTACAGCTTCTTGAATGTCTTTTCATTTGCTGTAAATTAAGTCTTGAGGTTACATTAAAATTGCATCAGCTAAAAGTAACCACAACTAGTGGTTAAATTCAGAAGTCATGCATACTGGTTCGTTGTCATCTCTTACAGTTGTCCTCAATATTCTAGTACCAGCAGTAGAATATCTTTCAGGGGTTAAGAGATTGGGAGTGCTCTGTGGCTTTATGCCCAGCAATAATTGAAGTGTGAAGAACTTACTTCAAGAGGAGAATATGTCCTTTTGTCCCTGGATAGAAATAACTATAGCTCATGTAAGTTACCACAGAAACAAGAAGGTACAAGACCTTCTTGAGGGAACTGAACAATTTTCCTAATTTCTTACATCCTGCCTAAAATCATCTTCTCATTACAGTAGTTATTAAACCATAGTCTGACAGTTAAATCTTAGAAATAGATTATCTATATTTTTTAATCCAATCATGTCATAATGTGCCTCTACAATACTTCAAAGTACTCAAAAAATTTACATTTACTCTAATATGTCATAAAGAGAATATCAAGAAAATGACACCCTGAATAGATACTTGGAATAAAATGTAGGACAAGAGCATCATGGCCTCTTCCATGCATGCATAACTGCCATGTACTGAAGGATAGTTCACTCTTTTCAGTCATACTTGTGTACAGTCAAATTTTGCCCTAATCTCCACCACACTAACATAAAATTCCACAAAGTTGCTAGGGTTGTGTGCAAAAGTTTTCACCTCTATAATCATGTAGATTGTTCTAGACATGAAGACTTAATATGAGAAGATGTATGAGCCTAGGAATGTTTCCTCTCTGAAACAAAGACTCTGTGAGGAATGCGGGACCCTCTGTACCATGTGTTTCAATTACTCTAGAACTAGGGTCAAAATCCAAATAGGAAAATTTCCTAATCAGAGACTTTCATATTGCCTTTGTCTATATAGGTTTGAGGAACTCTTTGTTAGAAAGTGGGGCAGAATCAAACTATATGTTAGTTAGAGATGATGTGTTTTTTCAAGACACAATAAATATTTTGACATTGTAATATTACAGAAAAAAATGTTCAAGAAAATAAATGCTATGTCCTATGACTTAAGAGTAGTCAAATTTACAGATGGCATTTTCTTTTATTTGGAGCAGCAGTATCATATAGTTATTTTGTTTACCTTCAACATTAACTGGCAGGTATTTTCCCATATGATCTACTTTTAATGGCAGATAAGTAAATTCAGGGACTGTAGATTCTTTATATTAGAAATCAGCTTATATAACAAAAAATATAAGGAAATCAAGGATTTTGATAACAAAATGAATATGATGATTTTTTTGGTAGTAAACAAAGACAAGGTCACCATATATGTATGAATGTATCTATGAATATATGTACATATATATTGGAACTTAGTTATTAAGTATCAGAAGGAACAGCTATATATATGGAAATGGAAAACAATTATTCAGAGCAGTGAAATTTCTTGATAGTATAAAATACATTGAATTAGTTTAACTACTTGGTATCTGTTTTCTAAATGGCCTTCAAACTAAAGAGACAAGGCAAAAAAAAAAGGCCAAAGGCCAGAAAGTACAGTAATTACTCAGTTAAAAATTTAAAATTTGTTTCCTTGGCATATGATGTTACTAATGAAGTCTGATGAGGTGACATACATCTGTAATCCCATCACTCTAGAGAGAGAAGGACAAAAGCCTGTTCTCAAAAGCAATTGTCAGTTGAACTAGGACAACAAAGTGAGACCATGTTCAAGTAAATAAAGCAGATAAGGAGAAGAAACAAAAATCAGTTCCCAGCATGTTTAAAAAATAAACAATACCATAAACTAACAACTTTACCTATTCATTACATGTAAATTGATTTTTAAAGGTTCATAAAAATAGTAATCATATTTTTTCTCTTCATAAAAGCCCTCCACTTCCTTTTTACCTCATTACTCACTGAATTTCACCTTATTTGTCTCTCCTCCCAAATAAATAATCCATGGAAGGCCTGCTTTTCTCTAAAGAGAAAGGGAGGATTGGATGGGGAGCGGGGGAAGGGAGAGGGAAGTTAGCAGGTAGAATGGAAGGGGAGGAAACAGCTCTGGGTTTGTAAAGTAAATATGTATATATTATATAAAGATACATGTGCAGATATATCATGTACATACACATATACACAATGTAGTACTACTCAGCAGAAGAACAATGACTTCTTGAAATTTGCAGACAAATATGTGGAACTACCTAAAAATATACTTGTGATATAACCCAGACACAGAAATGCAAACACATGCATATACAATTTTGTTTTGTCTTGCTTTAGAAGGCAGGGTTTCTCTGTGTAGCTCTGGAGCCTTCCTGTTATAAGTAGTTTTTTCCTGCCTGTCTGGTCCCAGTGTCATGCCAGCCCCAAATAACACACTGAGACACTGTATTAGAATCAAAGCTGTTGGCCAGTTACTAGTTTCTTATCAGCTAGCTCTGTCGTAAATATTAACCCTTTTCTATTGACCTAAGTTTTTCCACATGGTCTAATCTTACTGGAAAGCAGACTCGGCAAACTACCCTGTCCTCAGTCCTAATACCCTCCCTACCACTCCCTCTCTCCTCCTAATCTCCTATTCCTGCCTATCTTGCTTTCCTATTGGCCAACAGTGCTTTTTTTCATTAATCATTAAGAGTAACATATTTACAGAATGTCATATCCCATCACCTTTCCTGGAACTCGCTCGGTAGAACAGGTGGACTCAAACTTACCTCCCAAGTGCTGGGATTAAAGGCATGTGACACCATTGCCCAGCCTAGAAAGGCAAACACAGTCTGTGCTAAGTCATAACTGGATATTAGACATTGAATAAAGGATAACAACCCTACAATTCACAACCCCAGAGAAGCTCAAAACAAGAAGTACCCTAAGAGAGACATGCATGGAACCCTGAAAAAGAGAAAGAGACAAGATCTCCTGAGTAAATTGGGAGTGTGGAGAGATGTGGAAAGGGAGGGGGAAGAAGAAGATGATGAGGAGGACAACCTGAAGGATCCAGAAATTATTTGAGGGAAGGACGGAGAGGGAGAGCAAGGGATATCTTGTAAAGGAAGCCATTAGGGGATTAGCAAAAAAAAAAAAAAAAAAAAAAAAAAAAAAACCTGGCACTAGGGAAATTCGCAGGAATCCATAAGGATGACCCCAGCTAATAACCCAAGCAATAGAGGAGAATGCACCTTAACTGCCCATCCACTGTAATGAGATCAATAACTAACTTAATTGTAACCATAGTGCCTTCATCCAGTAGCTGATGGAAGCAGATGCAAAAACCTGCTTCTAAACACCAGTCTGAACTGACAGAGTCCAGTCGAAGAGAGGGAGGAGTGATAATATGAGCAAAGGGGTTAAAATTATTTTGGGCAAACCTACAGATCAGCTGATCCAACCAAGTGGGTGACAGTTGAGTGGCTTGTGCAGTTCTGGCACTGGAACCAGTATTTATCCCTAGTGCATGCACTGGTTTTTTTGGAGTCCATTCTCTATGAAATGATACCTTACTCAGTCTAGACATAGCAGGGAGTACCCTGGTACTGACTGATACGACAAGACTTTGTTGATTCATCATGGGAGACTTCAAGCTCTCTACGAGGAGATGTGGAGGGCAGATGTTTGGAGGAGTGGGAGGATAGGAGTGAACCATGATAGGTATGCAAGATAAGATTGTTTTAAAAATTAAAAAAGAATAATAAAAAACAAAACAAAAAATAATATTTATGTTAAGGCAAAATAAGGGTGATGAAGGATTATTTTCTTATATTACCAAATAGATGAAAAAAATCAGTATTTTTTCTTGAGCAAATACTGTTTGCTATTGTCTTATCTAGAAGACATTGTGGTCAAGAATTAAAAACTGAATTTTACAATTTGATTGCATAATGGAGAATTTTATATAAAATAGAACTTTGAGGAGCTCAGATTGGAAACAAAGGTGAATGTGAAGTTGGCTTTTCAAGCATCTGCTTCAGGGACTGGAGAGATTGCTCAGTGGTTAAAAGCACAAACTGCTCTTCAAGGTGTCATAGCTCAATTCCAAGCACTGACACTGGGCACTTCATAGTTCATACATGCCCATGACACGAGCTCCAGGGTATATGACATCTCTATCATCTGCATAGTAGCTCACCTCACATGCACATAGACAAATACATACTTGAAAGAAGGTAAAGCGAATGTTTAATAAATGTCAAATAAACTATCTTCTTGAATATGAAATGTGTTATTTTCTCTCTATATATATTTTAAATTACTGGTCTTGCAACATAACTTGTTTTTTGTTTTTGTTTGTGTTTTCATTTGCAGTGGTTAGAGTTCCTCATCCTCTCATCCTCTGTGAGATAAAATGCATGTTGCTGAAGAGACTTGCATTTGACTCTTCTTAAAGCCAAGACCCAATCTTTGTCTCTGACTTCTCCCTGACCCCATGCAATCTTCTAGAAACCTTGTATGCACCCATCCACAGAGACTTTGTAATTAACTTGATTTTTTTATTTAATTTATTATTTTACATGTCGATCCCAGTTCCCTGTCCCTCCCTCCCTCCTTTCCTCCTTCCCTTCTTCCCTCCCTCCCTCCCTTTTACCCCTCTGCCCTCTCACATGCACCCTAACCACCCTCCCCTCCCATCCCCCACCCCAATTCCATATGTAGGGCAATGCCTTCCAGTTGGGGTCATATAGATATGACAGGTCTTGTAAAGTAGGGACTAGGGCTTCTCTCCTGTCTCTAGGTTAAGGCAGTATCCCTCCATGAGGGATGTGTTCCCAAGGTCCTTTTGTGCACCAGGGATACATCCTGGTTCCACTGTCTGAAGTCCCTTAGACTGTGCTGCCCTTCTGGTTGAGACCGATATTCAGAGGGGCCTGAGTCAGTCCCATGCTGGATTCCCAGCTATCAGTCTAGAGGAGACCAGTTAGCTCCTCCTTGTTCAGGTCAGCTGCCTCTATGTGTTTCTGCCGCCTGGTCTTGTCCTCTCCATCTGCATCTGGGTTCAAATTCGACTCAGTGTTTAGGTATGGGTGTTTGCTTCTGTTTCCAACAGGTATTAGATGAGGGCTCCACAAGACTGCCGACAACTAACAATTTGATCATCCGTGGAAAGGCTATGCCCTTCCCGGATAGTGAGATAAACAACTAACTTATTCTCTATGTTTTTTGCCACCAGAAAATATTTAACCAAAATTACTGAAGCCAAAAGTACAATCACTTTGAAAATATAAACTATGCATTGAGTGTAACATGGAAAGGATAAAGGTTTTCTATTATGTAAATGCTGAAACACAGGATAGATAAGGATTTTTATACTGAAGTTCCATTTAGCATTGACAATTTGGGGTACAATGACAAAACAGCCATGCAAGAGTGGCTTGTGGAGTTCAAGAAGAATGTGTCAGGCAATTCATTTCCTTTTGTCAGCATTCTACTTGCTTGGTTTAAAAAACAAAACAAAACAAAACAAAACAAAAAAAAAAAACACTTTCAGGCATTTATGCTTCATTCTTTGTGACAAATACCAGGGAAAACCAACTCTGACAAGTTAGAACTTTTTAAACTCCTGTTTTCAAGGTTTTATCATATGGTCACTTGGCTTTGTTGTTTATAGTCCCTGATGGGTCAGAGTATCAAAACAAGGGACACAGTAATGTAGTAGGGACCAAAGACCTGATGACTGTGGAGCAGACAGCAAACCGGAGCAAGACACAAGCATCACAGTATGCTCTTATTTATCTACTTCCTATGAGTTCACACTACCAGCTAGTATGCCATCAAGCTAGAAACCCATCAACTGAGAATTAGCAAGGGACACACACGCTGGAACATAAACTTAGAAACCACAGTCAAGCAAAAGACAAATAAGGCAAAAAAAAAAAAAAAAAAAAAAAAAAAAAAAAAGGAGCAAAACAAACAAAGCAATATGAGACAACAGAAATCTACAAAAAGAACCTTTCATTTAGTCATTTGGTACCTACCCTTAATGTGGCTTAAACATTCTGTAAGTATTCATGGAAGAAAAGTAATTTTTTTTTTGCAAGCAGTTGTCAATTGGAGGTAGCTTCGTTGTTAGGGATGGAAGCTCCTTTCTGTTAGCCCTCTCAGAGACATGACTCTTTCTGACTTGAACCTGAACAGGCCTGTGCATGCTGCTGCATTCTCTATGAGTTCATGGGGAAATACATAAATATTAAGTGGATATTCCTATTACAGACAAGGGAAAATATCTATATATACAAACAAACACCATAGAGAAATATATGGTATTATGAAACCTCACTGAACGCTTCATGGTCCTTTTCAGCAAATCTCTTTCAATACTTTTACATAAATTTTATACATCAGGATTATAAAGCATTTAATATAAACAGAAAAGTACTGCAATATCACAAAAAGTCTACTATTTTTTCATATTTCTTTGGAAATGAAATAATTTTGATAAATGTCTATGTAATTTTCATAATCATCCCCAGTCTTTTGATTCTAGAATAGTATTCAATTGTGTAAATATTCCACTGTTTAATATTTTTAATATTTGATGAACACTTGTGCATTTTACCACATTCACTACTTTACGCTATCATTTACAAAACACACATAATATCCCAGTCTAGTGTGAATAACATTTTAGTTTAGCTTTCTATACACATAGATTGAAATAACACCTCATAGTATTAATATTTTAAATAATTCAAGACCTTGAACCAAAATAAATATTATGTAAATCATCCATCACCTTTGTTTTATTGTTCTTTGTCTCAAATTCTTTACCAATTTGATCATCATTTTATATTCATCTAGCCCTTCCATTGAATATGTTCTGATGATATTGGAATTTTAATCAAATTTTCATCAAATCTTGTGGGCAATGGTGAGCCTGTTTTTCTGTGGTTAATCACCATTCATTCGTCTTCTTTTGTTTAATGACTTTTCAAATATTTCACCTCTTTTATTGGGTTGTTTCTCTTCTTAATGAGTTAAGAATAGGGATTGTTGATGTTTGTTTTAATAAAGTTTTCTCCAGGTGTGTAAATTTATATTTATTTTCTTATCAGTATATCTTGATGAGGATGTATTGATATTTATGAAGGCTATTAAATGCGTTCATTTCATGGTTATTGATTTCTGCTATTTGTCTGAGAATTCTTGTCAATCCTCACTCTAAAGACTTTATAATAACTTTGCATCTAAAATCCTCATAATTTCCACTGTAAGGCTCAGGTGTGTGGCCTCCATCAAACTCATTTTCCTTGTAATATGGATTCTGATTAAAAGTTCACTTTTCAAATGTAAATTCACTTTGATAATTATAATTTATTAAAAATCTGTTTTCCTTTTCTTGTAAGGCACAGAAAGTCCTGCTCATGTTTTCCATCAACCTGTCCAGTTGTTTTTGTCATTATGACTCTAAGAGTCTCCTTAGTTACCTGCACACCTGGAGAAAGTCATCAGAATCCCAAACTTTAAAAAGAGCACAAACATTTCCAGGTGACATGTCAAACAGTATGTTCCTTCCCTAGACTATATCGGAGCAATATCCCCATTGCAAGACATCCAGAGCTTTGAATTCATTTGTTCATACACTCTAGAGAAGATAAGGGAAGGTAGGCTGTAAGTTGTAGAATCAAAGTAGAATATCTCAAAAACGACTCTCAAATATCAAATTCTCACATGTATCAGAACAAATAGAAGACATTATGGGGAGCTCTGAATGAACTCACTTTAGACATGCTATTGAACAATGCTGTTGAACAATTCTGGAAATATTAAAAATATAGCAGGAAGCCGAGATAGACTTGCTAACAAATGATTCTATAAATAAAATGATCACTGGGAAGTACTTGTAACAAATCCAGTTGTGATTGATCACATAAGGCTGTAACATAAATACAGAGTTATCTGAGGATTCTAGATAAAGTTTTATAAGAAAGTAGTCTTATATACTCTGCTGTAAAAACTATTTAAACAGAAAGAAATACTTTAAATAGACACACATATGATGTAATAAAAATCCTTTCTAATTAAGACGCTGCTAGTTTTGTGTTTTTTGGACCAAAATGTTTATGTTCTAGAAACTTTGTTTGTAGATAGGTAGATATTGAAATGGTGTACTGTCAATCACTATATAAATTGAGGATAAGTTTGTCATCACTTTGGTTAAGGTAGGGGTAGATACAGGTATGGTGACATATAAAATGGATTTGACAATGGTGACAAAATTTCTGAAGTGGAAAATCCAGTAGTTTAATAGTAACACTAACAAAGCTCCACACAATGAACATTAAAGAGGAAATTCAGATAGAAGAAACTCTGTGCTCTCTGGTGATAATAGCTAATATTTTTTAAATTCCCAATCACAAACTATTTCCAGGAGCAGCAGTGGCTATGGCACTACAACATATTTTTAATCCTCATATACAAAACAAAGCTTAGGAGAGATGGGAGATACAATGCATGGCATTTGTACATTGCAACAGATTGGAGCCTGACTAAGCCCTAGGTAGCAATACCTAGCTGCTACAGAAAAGTAAATGTAGTTGATATGCTCATCTCTATTGGGAAAACTTGGGAAACATTTATTTGCCACTATCAATAAACACTTTATTTTTGGTTGTGAGCCTAGCCTTTAACAGCTAAGCTATCCTTCCGGCTCCCTATAAACACTTTATTTACTTTATCTTTGGGGGAAAAGTTAAAAGTATTCCAGACTGCAGTGCACTTCTCCAGAGAAGCTAGGTGACAAGGTGAACCCTAAGAGGGAAACATGGATCACACTGAAAAGGGGAAATAGATGGGATATCGTGAGTAAACTTGAGGCTGAAGGATTAGAGGTGAGGGTAAGGGGGCTAAATGCAGGAGGTAATACCATGAGACATCTGAGGGAGGGACAGAGAGGGAGAGCAAAGCAATTGAGGATTTATCTTATAGAGGGAGCCACTATGGGGTTAGGAAGAAATCTGGTGCTAGGAAAATTCCCAGGAATCCAAAACATGACCCGAACTGAGGCTTCTAGCAATAGTGGATGTATGAACTTTCCTTCTTCTGTGTTCAGAATAATGACTACCCTGTCATCATAGAACCTTCATTCAGTAACTGATGGAACCAGATGCAGAGACCCCCAGTCAAGCACGTACCAGAGTGCCAGAAGTTCAGTGGAAGAGATATGGAAGGAATTGTACTAGCAAAGGGAGTCAAGATCATGGCAGGGAAATCTACAGAGACAGCTTATCCAAGATCCTTGGAGCTCATGAACTCTAGACTGACAGCAGGGAAGTCTATATGTGGCCAAATTAGGCCCTTTGTTATGGATGAGAGTTGTGCAGCTTGGTTTGTTTTAGGGGTCCTTACCAGTGGGACGATTATCTATCTCTGGTACATGAGGTGGCTTTTTGGAACACATTCCTAGTAGTGGGATGCCTTGCTTTGCTTTGATGTAGGTTTGGGGTGGGACTTGGTCCTGACTCAACATAATCTGCAAGGCTTTGTTTACCTTACCCTTTCTGTGGAGTGCATAAGAAGGTGGGTTAAAGGAGAGGTAGGGAAAGGGGAGCAGGGAGAGGGAGGGAAAAATGAATAAGAAATTATAATAAAGTAAAACAGAAAAAAAACCTAAGGGATATAATTAGGGAAACTTTTTATAGAGTATCTATTACAGATAATTATGAAACTTGGTAAATTTTAAAAGGATAATAAGTTAAGATGTTTCTCTTAATTTACTCTAAAGTCAAATAGAGTATAAAATTCAGGACACATTATATCTATATGAAAATTCATTTCCTGCTTTTATCTTCATGTAAGCAGATAAAACATGAAAGTCTTTCCCTTGCTCCCTTCCTTACCAAAGTGATTACCATGCTTATAAGCTGGGAATTTAAAGAAGACTCTTATCAAATTGTCAATAATAGATACAGAATATAGAGTATATTTGAACCATTAGTATTAACCAGCTTTTTTTTTTTTTTTAAGAAAGACTGCATTCAGAAAGATGGTTTCATGATAAGAGCCAATATTTGGACATTCACTTCCAAGTATAAGGCCCTTCTTTCTACTATCTGTCAATTTGAAGATGCAGAAAACTGGACAAAAATTGAAGATATAATGACCAAACAGAAATTTAATAGTTTCTGGACAATTTTAAAATGATTTTAGAAAGCAAGAAGGACATTTAATACTGAAGGTATTTAGATATTGCTCTATCACATTATTACTATATTGCCACAAATAAAAATACTATCTATTTCTATTGAAATATATGATATTTTTCCATGATAATCCATGTGACAGTTGTGTAAGTACAACTGTGAACTAAAATGAATGTAAAAATTCATTATAAGATTATAAAATATTATTATAAAATTATAAATTTCCAAGAATATATCTCTGATGCAATGCTTTTGCATGAAATTAAGGCTGATAAAATATGATTTCAATATTATTGACAAGAGATGTCATGGTTCTATATGACTTTGGAATCAGCAAAACACATATCACATGATAAAAATGAGCTTTTTCTATTTCCATTGCTTAATTTACAAGTTTACCAACATTTGCTGAAGGCTTCAGCACACAAAAACAATTGAGCTGTGGAAAACTACACTGCCTTAAATTTTTGTCTATACCTTACACTACCAGATATTCAAATACATTAAATAAATCTCTAATTGTAATTGGAGTTTGAATTAAATTAGGAAATCATGTGTATTTCTTTAAGTTCTGGAGGACTCAAAGTAACAAATTTGAAGAAAAGAGAAATGTGAAGTGATCTTTCTAACGCAAACCTCAAGGCCATTTTATAAATTGCAATTCAAATAACATCATCAACCTTAGTAATTTAAGTCAGACTATATCAAGTAATATCATAGAATATTGGCTACATGTGTTACTTAATAATTGCCATTGTTAGGCTGAGAATTAAAACAAAAAATATATAAGATGTTTTTTGTTAAAATTTTATTTTATCCTAAATGAAAATAAAGGAAGAAAAGGCTGCTGTTCTCTACTGAAATGAACTACCATTATATCTGACAATATCCCTCACTACCTGCTAAACTTCTATTCTCCTCTTATTTTTATCCATCACACAAGAAATAAAACAGAATAATAATAAACCAGCCTAAACCAGATGCTGCATTTCTGAAACATAGAAATTTTCTTCATGAAATTTTTTTCTGACAAAAATTTTCCTCATGAATATGAAAATGTACCTCTATAGAGAAATAACAGAATCATTTTGGTTAAGACCCATAATTTTCACACACACACACACACACACTCACACACACACACACACACACACACAAACACACAACTCCCATTTTGTCTTTAAGCTTGTGACAATATTTTCTCTTATAGGCCCAATATTGTACATTTATAGAATGTAATTGTATCATACAATAAACTCTATATCCATGAACATATACATTTTATACCTATATACTTCCCAGTGTTTCTCTATAATCAAGTACCATTCTTCTTTATGGAACCCTGCTTACAAAACTGGCCCCACTCCTTTCTGTATGCTGTATTAGGTGAATGTGGGAGAGCTCATCTGGGTAACAAGCATAAGGGAAAGCTCACAAGCTGACTATCCCAACTACCACCCAGGACCAGAAGCTGTGCTATGAGTTGGCCCACTGAATCTATGAATTGTTAGATCATGTGAAGAAAAGGAATCTACATATCCAAAACATCAGCATTTCCATGACATAGGATAACAACAGGATATCCAAGAGAAGCCCCAGTGAGAGCCTATTATCAGTGATGTAGCACATAACAGAGGCCTCCTCAGACCAGACTATTGGGTAGTACCAATGAATAGTAGATTAACAGAGTAAAGGCTAAACTGTGTGTCTCAGAGGGCCAAACGACAGCTTCCATGACAATATTTTTCTCCATTTTTGTTTTCATTTTTACTTTGTTTTGTTTATTTTTTTCTCTTAAATTTGGTTCTGTTTTGGTAGAGAAGCTTACAAGAGCAGAGGGCTGATGGAAGGGGACAGAAAGGTAAGTGGAACTGGAATGCATGATGTGAAATCCACAAAGAGTCAATAAACGTAACAAAAAGGACCTACTAGATATATGCAGAACTTTTGCACAATTGTTTTATTACTTTAATCATATGTGTCTTTGTTTATGTGTACATATGATTTCTGGTACTCGAGAAGCCCCATAGTGGCCAAAAAAATCAATGACTTTTTCCTGAAATTATGTGTGGTTGTGACTTTTCTTATAGTTAGTTCTAGGAACTGAACTCTAGAAGAATAGTAGGTGAGGTGGCCTAAATCACCTGTCTTTCTAGCACATCATGAATTAATTTTGCCTTATATGGCTGTCTTATTCCACTTAGCTTGATGAGTTCTGGGTCTGTTTAGACTATTTGTGATGCTTTGTTACTTCAGTAGAAAGTACACTCGCTTTACTTTTCTAATTTTCAAATTATGACCAATGAGTGGATTTGTTTTGTTTTCTCCCATCCTCCACTCACTTCTATTCCTATTTCATCATTCTTCCTCCACCTTCATAAAATTTTGTCTCTGATCCTATTCTCTAGAAACCTCTGCTACCATGTCATCTTACTAATTTACAGACTTCTATGAAAATTTAAATGTAAACACACATCTAATACTTCACTTTTATCATACTCATGTGAGAGAGAACATTCGACAGTTGTCCTTCTGGGTCTAAGTTACCTATCCCTGCTGCTTTAAATTACCATTAACGGTCTGATGGCTTCTTTTTCCCCCAACCCCATGGCAGAATTAACTATCACTTGTTGTTGTGTTACCTAGCCATGTGATTGGGTAATATAAAATCTCAAAGCAGTTAATGTTTGATATTAAAAAAAAATAAGCTATTTATTTTCTCATTTTGAGGATTCATTGTGTACTTTAATATGATAAAATCTTAGTTTCATTTTTTCTTAATGGTTAGTTATTTTATTTTATTTTAGAGTATTGGTTTTTATTTACGCTATTTGTCTATTCTAGGTAATAACCCACTGTTTGATATAGAAATAATAAAATTTCCTTCCTCCATTTTCTATAATCTCTCTTCATTCTATACATACTCTCTTTTTTTGTACAGTGTTTCAGTTTCATGAAATCCTGTTTGTCAGTTATTGTCTCTAATATCTATGCTACCAGATTCATTTTTAGAATTCCTTCTTGTGCCTATAGGTTTTTCTTCAGTTTTAAAAGAATGAGGGTATTAGGTCTTTGTTTAGGTCTTTTTTTTTTTTTAATTTACTTCATTGTTTTAGATATAGTTTAATAAATAAAATTACTTTTTATCTTAAGGTTTCTATTCATTTTCCATACCAAGCATAGTTCCCCCTTCCATTCCCTCCTCCCATTCCCGCCACTTCCCCCCACTTCCCCCTCACCCTCTCCTAAGAAAGGGTAAGGCCTCCCTTGGGGAGTCAAGAAGGCCTGGCAAACTCAGTTGAGGCAGGACTGAGCCCCCACCTCTCACATCAAGATTGACCAAGAAATTCCTCAATATGGAATGGGCTCCCAAATGCCAGCTCAAGCATCAGGGATAGATCCTGGTTCCACTGCCAGGGACACAAACTGAACAAGTCACACAACTGTCACCCATATTGAGATGTTCTAGTTTGGTCCCATGAAGGCTTTCCAGCTTTTGGTCTAGGTTCCATGAGCTCCCAAGAACAAGGTTCAGATGTCACTTTGAGTTTCCCTATCATGACCCTGACACCTGTTGCTGAGGTCTTTGCTGCATTTGGAATTGAGTTTTGTGCAAAGAAATGTTTTATTTTTATATGTGTAGCTGTTCAACTTGACTAGTAACATTTTACTTACTGGGCATCATTTCCCCAGTGCCTAGTTTTCACATGTCAAGAAATAAGTTGTCTGTATATGTGAAGTCTTGTTCTGGAATCCCATTCTTATTCCATTTGTCAGTGTGTCTATTGATATTAGTCCCCTGTTATTTTTGTTACTATAACTTTGTAATATACCTTTAAATAATAATATTCATACTTCCAGCTGTGTGTTTTATTGCTATACTGCGGCATTTATTTATGATCCTATTTAGTGCTATTTTCTAAAATATTATGAAATCTTATGGTGGAATTTTGATGGTGATTGTAATGAATGTATAGATTGTAATTGAGATATAATGACAATTTGTGCAATATTAACCCTACCAATCCAGGAACATGAAAAATCTTTCTATTTTCCTATATCCTCTTCAATTACATGCGTCAGTGTTTTGCAGTTTCCACTCATCAGATTTTACACATTCTAGATTAGTTTGTTCGAAGGCTTTTGGAGCTTTAGTGAATGTTATTGTTTCCTTGGCTTCTTTCTTGTTATGCTTATTTTTCAAATACTGGAAATAGCTCCTGAAATTTTCTCTGTTACAATAAATATATGCACATGTTTTTGTATAAGTAAACTAATATTAAAATAGACAAATTAAGCAAAGGGAGATGGCATTATAAAATAAACTGATTTATTGTGTTCTTTTGAATGAAGAAACTACTTGGGGTTTTTTAACTTAATATACATAAAGAAAATTATTGAAGGAAAGCACAATTTTAATACAGTAATTAATACATTTTGTATTCATATCTGATGAGGAATTATAGAACAATAAAATATATGTAGTTATAATAAAATGATAACATTAAGGAAATTGATACAAAATCTTAACAAATGAACATGTTCAAAAAATTAAAAATGTACTTTTGCAAATCTCATGATAACATTTCTCATTTCATTTTAATGAGAACAAAATAATTTAATTTATTTTAATGAAATGTTACAGAATAAATTAAGCAAAATCAACTCATAATGAGCAAATTTAAGAGGGAACACATAGAACATTGTAATGAATTGCTAAATACTTAGAAACTAATTATTGAAATTACTGGATAATTGATGTAAATCTGAAGAAAAAATCAAAGATATTATAAAAAGTGGAACAACATTGATTATTTGCTCATTTATAAAGGCTACCACTTGCTTATTGCTGGCCAAAATGTCAGTGTTCATATTTTACCAACTCATATTACAAAGTCTGTATCAATTATTTTGCCTCACCAAATGCTTCTCCTAAATATTTATCAGGATTTGAAGGCATAGATACAGTTTGGTTTAGTTAACAGAATACATTGAGGAAGTCCTTGCCAAATTGGGAATGAATGAGCCACAAAAAGAAAACTCTTGTAACTGTATTAATATTGTAGCATTAAACTGTTATGCCTCTAAGAAGGAACACAAAATACTTAAATGACATTATTTCCTAGGATGGAGATATAGAAAACTACAAGTGAGTAGTAAAATTATAACTAAAATATAAAACTCATTTGCAATATGGCCAAAATAATGTTGTAAATTGAATTATGGAAAAAGGAATGAATTATGTTGGCTGTCACTCTTCTTTGCATAACTTATTGACAATATGAAAGTAAAGGATAACAATACTCTAAATTTATTGACTAGGTATTAGGCAAGAAAAATATTTCATGAACTATATTATTTCTGATTTTACCTGGTGAATTATTATATTATACAAATCTGAACTGTGTAATATTGTTCCAATATTTTAGGCATGGATCCAAGTTGACACAGCCGATATTTGGGATGACTCAGTGGTAATAAAGACAGAGAATACAAACATTGTTTGTGCCCTTTTTTTCATTTTTATTTTTGCATCTGCCATGTGTAAATATATTCCAACTCTATAAATAGATGTGAATTTTTTCATACTCTGGAGTGTAACACAAACATCTTTGTTATTATACGGAACCAGTACTGTAGTGATACATATTAATATAAGTACAAATTTCTTTATTTTTTATAAAAAAATGTCTTAAAATCACATTACTTTCTATTTGTCAATTTTCATTTCCATTTACATGGTTATATCTCTGAAGTTACATTTAGTATACTGATGTGAAGTTTACTTAGAAACACCTCAATGAAAAACATTTTTTATGTAACACCAATATTTACTAATCCAAGTACTAATTACTCTACTAATTTACTCATTATTACAATCCCAAATTATTCCATTATTTATTTTCTGTATTTTTCTTCATTTGTTTTAAGGGGTTCATATTGTTTTCTATAATCTATGAACATTGTTTTACTGTCATCTCTGTCTTAACAGGCTTTGTGAGTGATCCTGTTTCCAAGTTCTAAACAATAATCGACCTGTTTTAACATACTTCTTAACTACTGGTATCCTTATATTTCCAATTTGAAATGTAGATAAATACATTAAATTTATTTGAAACAGAAGCATAACCAAAATTGTATGAACTTGCTTAAAGACTGTTTATTTTTAAATAAATTGCTACTGTTTATTTTTTCCTTCAGAAAGGTAAATACATGATTTTTGTTTCCCTGCTATTTTCACCACAAATGAGATAATAAAGTCCTTTACAGATTGTATTTCCTGTATTATTTATATCTGCCAATTAGCTGCTCTAAAAAGTTAGTTGATTTTTCAACCTCTGATGTCTGTATTTATGGCACAGATAACTGTAGAACCAAAATAAATTAATTGAATACAGAAGAGTCTTTGGTCATCTTCCTGTAATGACTCTATTGACATTGGTAAGAAAGTTCAAATCAGATAGTTAATAATTTTGCAGAAATAAAGATGATTTTAATATCTTTCAAATGCTAAAGTGAAAGTTACAAACTCTAAAGCAGTCAACAAAATGATTTCTTTAATAATATATGAGAACAGTTATATGGTTAATAACTTTGGATCAAATTCAATAACAAAACATAAAATTAATATTATAGGTAAAACTAGACTAATTATAATAATTAAAACAGATATTATATTATGAATATATCCTGTTGACAAATTCTCTCTCTATATATATATATATAACTATCTATATATCTATATCTATATATACCTCTCTCTCTATATATATATATTCATATCCACATAGAGAGATATAAAGCATACCTGAATATGTGAGTTCTTCACTGTTTCCAAGTCTCCCTTTAAAATGTCATATATTTGAAAATAGTTCATAACTTCTATTATATTATCATAAATTAGGTCTCTATATTTTTTGTGATACTTTATAGTTATAGGCATGAGTGTGAAATTCATCTATGAAGAAAAAAAGCTGTAATAATTTAGGCTTTGCAAATGAAGAAAATTGAGAATACTTTTGATTTCATGAAAATAGAATTAGCATAGTGAATCATTTCTCTGATTAAAGACATGGAATCATGTTGCTGAAAATGTCAGTCACCTTATTTTCACAAATAAAATAATACATAATCTCATTTTGGTTTGCTAATGTTTTGAGGCAGTTAAGTTGTTCTGGACTATTGAGTCTTTAATATGGAAGAAATAGCTATTTGTACTACTAACTCAAACCTTGAAAAGGTGACTTTAACAAAACAATTCTTCAGTGAACCATATCACAGCATTCTCGAGCAAAAAATTCCTGACACATCTTCAGCACTGCAGTTAGAACTCCTTTTTACAATCTCCACGTGGTGCCCACAGCGTGATAGATGTGGCACTAAACAGAGTTGAGGGGGAAAAAGAGAAATAACTCTGGTTCACCAGATAAGCAGTAAACACTGCAGTGAAATGTTGTCTTTGTTCTCAACTGGAAAAGTGTCTGAGGAGCAGGTCTTCTGCTTTAACAGCCCTTCCTGTAAAGCCAGGAAAGCTAACCCATCTCTCTACATTGTTCTTTGCAATGCTCAAAGTCTTATGTTTACAAAGTAAGAAAAAGAAACAAACTGCACACAATTAGGAAAGAAAGTTATCAAATAATTTTACATGACATAATCCATAACAGAACTTACAGACTATGCCTACAGCCTGTTCCAACTTAAATGTACTTTCTAAAACGTAGCAGACTAAAATTAACATGAAAAAGTCAGTAGCTTTTCTATAATACCTATATACCAATAACCATTGTGTTAATTAGAGGATCTTTAAATTTTTATTTATTTATTTATTTTATATAAGCAAGTCCATTTAAATGAAAACAAACATTTATAGACAATATTTGGGAATTTGGGCATCGTTCTTTCCAAACTGCTTCCTGCTGGTGAGGGGCACTGTCATGGGGGATTCGAAGAAGATTCAGAAATCCTGGCTGTAGTCTCTAAGGCTGCTTTGTCCAGCTGTTTTGAATGTAGGATCACCTGGTACTCTGTTTCAGGGGGTCTGGCTTGATCAAACCACGTTATTCTGCAAGGTTTCCACAGTTTTTCATTTTCTGTGGAAACAAAAATAGAAATCCTTTTCCCCAGTAACTTGTCCTTGAACTTAAATTTTGGATTAAAAGAATTTTTTAATTTAATTTATTATCTTACTTAATGATCCCAGTTCCCTCTCCCTCCCTCCCTTTTACACTCTCTGCCCTCTCACATGCACCCTAAACACCCTCCCCTCCCATTCCCCACCCCAATTCCATATGTAGGGCAATGCCATCCAGTTGGAGTCATGTAGATCTGACAGTTCATGTGAAGTAAGGACTAGGGCTCCTGTCTCTAGGTTAAGGCAGTTATCCCTCCATGGAAGATGTGTTAGCAAGGTCTTTTGTGCACCAGCGATATATCCTGGCTCTACTATCTGAGGTCCCTTAGACTGCTCAGTCCTTCTGGCTGAGACTCATATTCAGGTTGGCCTGAGTCAGTCCCATGCTGGCTTCCCAGCTATCAGTCTGGTGGCCCATTAGCTCATCCTTTGTTCAGGTAAGCTGTCTCTATGTGTTTCTGCTGCCTGGTCTTGTCCTCTCCATCTGCATCTGGGTTCTACTTCAACTCAGTTTATGTATGGGTGTTTGCTCCTGTTTCCAACAGGCATTAATTGAGGGCTCCATGGATAAGTTAGTTGTTGATCTCACTATCCCAGAAGGGCATTTATGGTAGCCTTTCCACGGAAGCTCAAATTGTTAGTTGGCGGCAGTCTTGTAGTTCTCTAGATCTTTCTTTGTGTTCAATTTTATCTTCAAACCAATATTGGCTCCCTCTTTTATGTTCTGTCTCTGTCTCTGTCTCTCTCTCTCTCCTGTTTTCTATTCCTAACTGGGCTCAATCTTCCTGGTTGCACATGTTTTCCTTTCCTCCCCCAGGTTTTCTCCTATTTCTCTCTCCATTCGCTGCCCCTCCTACTTCCTCTGTGCTCTGGGGGGACTTGTCCCTTCTCAGTTCTGTGAGGGTCTTTATATGAATCTCTTAGAATACACCTTGTATCCTAATTCCTCTGGTGGTGTGAATTGTAGGCTGGTGATCTTTTGCTCTAGGTCTAAAATCCATATATGAGTGAGTACATACTGTGTTTCTCTTTTTGTGACTGGGTTACCTCATTCAGGATGGTTTCTTCAAGTGCCATCCACTTGCCTGTGAATTTCAAGATACCATTATTTTTTTTCTGCAGAGTAGTATTCCATTGTGTAGATGTGCCACATCTTCATTAACCATTCTTCAATTGAGGGGCATCTAGGTTGCTTCCAGGTACTTGCTATTACAAATAGTGCTGCTATGAACATAGTTAAACAGATGTCTTTGTTGCATGGATGTGGATCATTTGGGTATATGCCTAAGAGGGGGATTGTTGGGGCTTGTGGTAAACTAATTCCCATTTTCCTGAGGAACCGCCATTCTGATCTCCAAAATGGCTGTATGAGCTTGCACTCCCACCAGCAGTGGAGGAGTGTTCCCCTTTTCCACATCCTCTCTAGCATGAGTCATCATTGGTGTTTCTCCTCCTATCGTGCATAATTAGGGCATCTTCAAAATTTTATTATTCACAGTTGTTTAAAAAAAAAAAATAGAACATAGAAATGATTCTACAAAGGAAATTTTAAAAAGTGCTCCATAAGAACAATATGAAATCACTAAAGAATAACGCTGATTTATTTTTTTCTCTAAGTTGGCAGCATACATCGTTGTTTCTGGTATCATGTAAACTAGACTTAAGGAAAGAGGCTTTAAGGTCGATCCAGCTTGAATTATCAGAATCCTGTGGTCTAAATGTGTGGTAATGTCAGCAATAGAGAACCACTCTCAGTCTCTTAGATGCAACCAAGGGGATACTGATCAAATACATATATATATATATATGTATATATATATGCGTATATATGCATATATATGTATATATATATATATATTCATTTTACATATCAAACCCAAGTTACTCTCCCCCCCTTCTATTCTCTACCTCTTCCTCTCTCTTCCCATGTCCATTCTATGCCTCAGAGGATGTATGGCCTTCCATGGAGAGTCAACAAATTCTGACAAGGTAAGACACTCACTCCTATATCAAAGCTGAGCAAAGTATCTCAACATAGGGAACAGACTACAAACAAAACAAAACAAAACAAAACATGATGAACCTGTTCCCGGCGCCACTACTAGGGCCCACAGAAGATCAAACCACACAATTGTCGTCCACATTCACAAGGTCTAGTTCAGTCCCATTTAGGTTCCCCAGCTGTCAGTCCATAGTCTGTGAGCTCCCTCTAGCTTGAGTCAGCTGTCTGTGTTTTACTCCATAAAGATCTTGACCTGCCTTGTTCATATGATCCTTCCTCTCTCTCTTCAACTGAACTATATTGTTTTAGGAGTCACTTAGATTAGTAACAAACTCTACATTGTAGCCCCTGTAACATCTGAAAACAGGGAATTTGAAGATTTTTAGTCAGAATAACAGAAGCCAACTGCAAAACTGTTTGTCCTAGAAGTGGCTGCATAAAGAAGATGCAAACAGTGGCATCACCAATGGGGATGCAGTCATGGAAGGGAGAAAAATTCACCAAATCCCTCCTCTAAACAACTTAGAGAAAATTAAGTGCTGCTGGTAGGAAAATGAATGTCACCTAGGAATGAGCCTTCTTACTTCTTGACTGCTGAGTGCTCAGCATTGAAACCACGTACATGAACAAAACAGACTCAGAAATTTTCTTCATGTCTACTTGTGCATGTCTACATGTACATACAGGCATTCATACATATATAACAATAAGTAGGGTAAAAGACTATCAACTCCAGAATGAGGGATATTTTGGAGGAGTTTGAGGTAGTGTAGCTGATGGAAACTGGAAGGGAGAAAGGAAAATGGAAAGTCATTTAACTTCATTTCAATTAAAAAAATGCTAATAAAGATAATATCCTACAATATTCTTCATTGAACCATTTTTAAAATCCTAAAATTTATATGCTAGAAAAATGACTGGGGAGCCACAGTGAACTTGAGCATAAAGGACAATGATAGACTTATTATTATGTCTGATTCCAAGTTTTGTTGCAGAGCCTTGGTAACAATAACAGAAGACAAAACTGATACCAAATTAATGGAGTAGAATGGAGAATCAGATTTTCTCGCCTATGTTTATTTCTCTCATATGTAGACAGTGTTCTATCATATAAATTTACTTTGCTTTCATAAACGGTACACACTCAAATTTCTTGTGTGTGACCAAAAAAAAAAAAATTATCTTATCATGTTTGAAATTATCTTGGATATGTCAACTTTTAACTCTGATCAGAAATCATTACCTCTTCCAATTTTATTATTTTTATTAAATTGTTTATAAAATATATCTAATACTTTCACTTAGTAGTAGGTAGTGTGTAGTAGAGTTGTGGAAACAATTCCTTATCTACAAGCCACAGACTTTACCAATATTTCAAAATCAATTCTTATTAGAGAAAAGTGCCTATAACAAGTAGAGTGTTACAATTTTTATTGAGTTTTCCTTGCACTGTAATCAGGCTTGCAAGTAACAACTCAGGCTTCAATCCACATTTGAGGAAAGATTTTGATATATACTCATGTCAAATATACAGTTACAGTTTATATTTTTCATCCAGAAAATAGATTGCTATATCAAAAACTGTTTTCTTCCCTTAATACTTTTAGTGTTTTTTCTTCTTCTTTAAATTAGAGTAATACAGACTTATTGATGCCTGCACAAGTGTTTTACCCATACTCAGCTAAACTTAAAATTAATGGAATAATAAGATATGAGAAAATATTACAAAGTTTATGCACAGCTTTGTACTATATTAATTTAATTTTATGCCAGAATGATTAAATGCTTTTCTATTTATCAATTGTTAAATTTTTTCTCAATGTTTATTTAGCTTCACGTATAAATAACAGGCATACTTTATCATCTTTTGACATTTAAAACACAATATACTCTTTTTTATTTGCTTGGAAAAAATATTAGTTAATATGACAATATTTTTAATGTTAGTCTTATTGAGTTTTATTTGATATATAAACTATCAAAATTAAAGTAAAAATACCATTTAGAAAATTGCAAAATTCAGAGATATAAATTTATGAATTAGATAAAATATTTTAAAAAAATCTTTGATTCAAACATGTCAGACCTTAGTATTTTACTGAAGTATACTAAAGTTCAATATAACAATTCATGATAAATCATATAGTAGCCTCATTACAAAATTTAACTAATATTCTAATTATATCTTATATATGAATAAGCATGTTAAGAGAATAATTACTTGATAAGAGCCACACCAATTGAAATATGAGAACCAGAGTTTAGATCACCAGAACTCAGGTAAAATGAAGGATGAGTTGGAAAGTTTGAATGTAGTTCAGCCTCAGATTGGGGAGCAGAGCAAGTTGAACAGTAATGCTAGTCATCAACAAAGAGATCTGAGTGTTGGGAGATGATGCTTCAGGGAATGACATAGAAGGTTGATTGACTGTGATTCTGTATATTACACTCAGACTTGCACCTCCATTCCCACCTGCACCAATATACAAGTTAATTCATACATGTAAAAATCATATATATGCATACATAAATACTACATACATACAAATATGGTAAAAGAATATTAAAGAATAGTAATCGTACATAGATTGTAGATAGAGAGTTAATTGATGGAAAGATTATTGATACATGAAAGATAGATGATGTTTGATAGACATATGACAGATAATACAGGTAGGCAATACATAGTGTCTTATTAAGGGAACTCAAGTATACTGAAACTGAGAACTTTTAATTATACATATTAAGTTTAAAATGGTAAGAGGTGTCATGTTTAAACTGGCTACTAATTTTGAGTTGATTTCTTTAGAAATGATGAAGCTGTAAACATATATAGTCATTCAAACTATTTAAATTAATACAGAGAACAAACTGGCATGTCCATATGTTGTTTCCAAGTTAAGGAGAGAAATGGAAAACAAATGTGAGATTGAGACAGAACCAAGAAAAAATAAATAAATCTCAGTGTTAGGTGACATAACAAAAGTCTCTGCAGAAAAAGATGATGGAAAGACAGTACTCCAGTTTTCCTACATAGCTATACCAAATTTCTCAAATTGCCAGGTCTATTTTCCAATAGATGTCTTGCTTCTGATAAGCTACAGAACTTCCTTGATAGCAGACTACAGATGTGTGTGTTCTTTGTTACGTTTGTCCTCGAAAGTCTTATGACAGAACAAGATCTTGATTATTTCTTCACTTTACATGTGTTTAGAGATGCAATAGTTGTCTATATAAATGCATATAATATGTTTTGTATTTAATACCAAGATAATTTTAGATGTACACAGTTTTTTATTATTTTTATAATTTTAAATTATGTGGATTGCTAATTTTCCAAACCAGGAAACAATCTCAGGAAACTTTCCCTTCATAGGTGATTCAGTTTGATTCAAATGTACATTTTTGTATCTCAATGAAATGCTCAAAACACATAAAAACACATTTGGTTTTAAGCTTTTTTTTAAAAAACCACTTGCATTAATCATACCAGTTTCTTTATTTCTTTTCTTTCTATTTCTTATTTTACATATTGATCCCAGTTTCCTTTCAGTCCCCCCTCCCTCCCTATCTTCTATCCTCCCATTCCCCCGACCACCTTCCCATCCCCTCCCCAACTCCACATGTAGGGTAATGCCTTCTTGGAGGGGTCATATAAATCTATGAGGTCATTTGGAGTAGGGATTAGGCTCTCCCTCCTGCCTCTAGGTTAGGGACTTATCCCTCCATGGGGAATGTGCTCCCAAAGACCTATTGTGCACCAGGGATACATTTTTGTTCCACTGTCAGAGATCCCTTAGACTGCCAAGGCATTCTAACTGAGACCCATGTTCAGGGGTTATGAGTCAGTCCAACGCTAGATTCCCAGCTATCTTTAGCAGCTCCTTGTTCAGGTCAGCTGTCTCTGTGGGTTTCTGCAGCCTGGTCCAGTTTGGCTCAGTGTTTAGCTGTGGGTGTCAGATTCTGTTTCCATCACCTACTAGGTGAGGACTGTGTGATGGTGGATAAGTTAGTGTTATATTTTAAGAAGTAGATGGAGCAAACTAGTAGATCCCAATTATGTATTCCTTATTTTTCTAATTCTAAAAGTAATTTTCTTTCTCTCTCTTACTTCAATATTTTCTTGTAATTTTACTCTTCACCTTTGAATCCTCCTCTTTTTTTTCATAAAATAAGATCAAAACACTAGAAAAAATGTTTCCTGAAAACTTTATAGTAAAGAACCCTCCTCTGAGAAAGAAGGCATGTTTCCACTTTCTCCTCCATCCCATGGGAATGTGGTGAATGTATAATTGAACAACAATCTTTGATCTACATTTCCCAATATTTGTTAAAATTTAAAAGACATCATGAATATAAAGCTAGATATTGCAAATTTAATTTTAAATATGTGATGACATTTTTTCTGTTTTGTACTTCATATATTTGAAAGCATGAAGTTGGATATTTTGCATTTGCTTCATTCATTTTCACTTGAATAAGTATAATCTCAATATATTTTTAACTTGCTTATTCAAATTTACTTCCTTTTTGGCTTCTGTGCAAAAGCAAGAAAAATGTCCATTTCCTGCATTATACATTGGATTAAAATACTAGCAGGATATCCAATTTTTATGATGAAGTTATTCTAGAGTTTCTTGAATCTTTACCAGAAGAAAGCATACCTTCTTTCTAGTATTTCCACTAAATATTGAAATCTACAACTGTAGATGAAAATTTTATTTCTTTTCTATTCTGGGGGATAAAAACTTAATAGTAACTGTAGCTGACCTGGATCTCACTGTATAATCTAAACTTACTTAAAACTTACAATTATCCTGTTTTGTTTCTTATTTGCTATGAATAAAAACCCATGAAAATATATAAACACAAAAGTCTCTAATATATATTAATAAAGCCAACCAGTTACATATTATCCTTTGTTATTATTTCTTGAATAATGGCTATGCTACTACACATAAGTACTTGTGTCTTATGAACCATAGATTTGACTGGAAGTATAGAAGAGTATGTGTCATTTACAAGTAAACATGTAACATAAGCATCTCTGGATTGTGGCATAAACAGGACAACCTGGAATTAATTAGTACAATTACCGAAGTACGAAAGAATGTGGAAAAATCTAATGTGATTTTCATGGCCTGGAGATAACTGCCAGCCTTATTTTTTACTTATTAATTTTTTTTCTAGCTGTAGCTTTTAGACTGATGTGTTTTATATGGAGTTTATTTCAGACCCCAGAGTCACATTTAACATATCATAGCACTTCTATATTTCAATTCTGTTGTAAGAAAAGTTAAGTATGCAAATTATCCTTAGAGAACACATATTTAGTTTTATATTTCCTTTAAACTCATAAAGCAATTGCTACCAACTTACCTCAAAAAGGCACTTTTCTGGTCAACTTTTCAATTGTTTTGGGTCCATATTTTTGCCGCATACACATGGACACATACACACTTGCACAGAAAGAAAAGCATATATGTCATTTATTAGCCAGGTAGGTGTGGAGTCATAGAAGTTATAGAATGAACCTCTCTCAGTGTTTGTCTCTCTGCTTCTCTCTCTCTTCCTCTCTCTCTTCCTCTCTCTCTCTCTCTCTCTCTCTCTCTCTCTCTCTCTTTGTGTGTATGTGTGTGTGTGGTTTATTGAAATATTGAAATGATTTATAGGCTGTAGTCCACCTAATTCAACATTGGCTATCTGTGAATGGAAAGTCAAAGAATTTAGAATTGCTTAGTCCCACTAATCTGGGTGTCTCAGCTGGTTTTCTGTATATGCTTGAATGCTGAAGAAGTAGGTTCTATTGCCAGTAAAGGAATGGATATGCTGGCAATGCATGGCTAAGTGAAGAAGAATGAATAAATCCTTAATTCTTCCATTGTCCTTCCTTAGGCTTCCCGCAAAAAGTGTGGCCCAAATTAAAGGTGTGTGTTCTAGCCTCAAGTTCCTCATCATAATTCTATGTCTTCCAGCCTCAAGATATGGGTCAAAGCCTTACTGTCTTTCTGCCTGAAATTCCAGAACACAAGTGTCCTCTCCATTTCTGGTCTGTAGTTTATTCCAGACTTAACCATACATTCCATATAATCATGATAATAATTAATTTTTAAAAATAGTTATTTGTAACCATCAGTCTCTAAGAAATATGTACCAACTAATAAAGTATCAGCTATAGGAATGTTTTTTTAAATGTTAACACACACACACACACACACATATAATATATATGTTTTCTATTCCGTTCATATACAGGTTAGTGGAAAGGACTTCGTGAGAACTCATTTGTTTGTAATTGTCGGTGAATCAAGCTTGGCAGTTGTTTATTAGTTGTTGCTTTTAGTTTTCATTTTGTTTTTGTTGTTGCTGTTTTTTTTAACTTCTCTTAGAACATTGATTTATTTTAAGCCCCTGTAGTAAATGTCAAGTGTATTTATCCACTTGTTTAAAAATTAACAATAATATCAAAAGGTGTTCAATGCATAAATTGCTACTGTTTCTTCCATTTTTTTCTCTTTCTCTCTACATGTAATTCCTTGGAAAATGTGTAGAAATCTATTGTCAACTATCATCCTGAATTGGCTGTCTTTCTGGTCTATATCTTAGCTGATATTAGCAACATTTATTAACAAGAACCTTACCATTCCTGCTTCATTTAGGTCCTCATATTTTATGACTTTCCAGTTACAAATCATTCATTGCCATACACCCAAAGTCATTTTGTGTACCAGGAATACATCCTGGTTCCACTGTCCGAGGACCCTTAGACTGCTCAGGCCTTCTAGCTAAGTCCCATGTTCAGAAGGACTGACTCAGTCCCATGCTGGATTTTCAGCTATCAGTCTGGGGACCCATTAGCTGGGGTCAGCTGTCTCTATGGGTTTCTGCAGCCTGTTCTTGTCCTCCCTCTGTGCATCTGGATTACAATTCGGCTCATTATTTAGTGCTTCTGTTTCTATCAGCTACTAAATGAGGGTTCCATGATGGAGGATAAGCTAGTCATAGATCTTATTATCAGGGAAGGGCATCTTTGGTAGCCTTTCCACTCTTGCTCAAATTGTTACTTGGGGTCAGTTTTGTAGGTCTATGGACATTTCTCTAGATTTAATTTTCTCTTCAAACCTATAATGGCTCTCTCTTTTAAGGTCTCTCTCTCTCTCTCCCCCTCCCTCTCTCTCTCCTACTATAGTCATTTATTCATTTATTAATTCTTATTCTGATAGATTCTCTACTTATATAAGTATAGCTCACTTCTCTTTTTACACATTTATTTTGCCACTTGGACATTACTGTTTATTTTTATGTGCCATTTGAAAGACATTATGTAGAAATTAATTAACAAATTTCCTTGAGAAACTCTTTATTAGAAATGGCATGTAGAAATTGATGAATACATTGATGTAAACAATGAATTCAAATCAGGAAAAGCAAAATAAAACAAAACAGTTTTACAGTTCCTCAAAGTGCTCCAGGTTGCTTTTCTTGTGGATGTCATAGAAACTTTGATGAATAGAAAGGAACAAGGAATATTTTTTGCTCATGGCTTCAGCTAATACAGTCCATGTGGCAGGAAAGACCTGGTGGTAGGAGCAATCTGTGCAGTGGCAGGAGGAGTCTGAATTATAAGATTTAGTAAGGAGGTCAACATCCAGATCAACCCTCATATTTGCGAATTATTGTTGTGGATTATTTGTACACTATGTGAAGATATATGGTTGAGATTGTTGTAATAAAACATGAATGGCCAATAACTAGGCAGGAGAGATAAGCAGAAATTCTGGGAAATGGAGAGTCATTTGGAATGTGTGATTTGGATGTGTGACAGATATGCCAAGGAGACATGGAGGATTTTGGACATACAGAATGGAAGAGAGGTAAAAGTCCATGAAGCTAAATTTAGATAAATAGAAACAGACAAATGGAAGTTATGAGAATTAGTTAGGAATAGGACAAAGCTATAAGCCTAGTTTTGGTAATTATTAAGAAGTCTCTATCATTTTTTTTTTTTTTTGGAGCTGGCTGGTGGGCCAGGCACAGTCTCTTTGGAAAGTAGAGCTCATATACTGCATTTTTTACAAACCTCCAGAGCAGTGCAACTATTAGGAGTATTTATCCATAATATGGATTAGGGGTGGAAAGGAGTAAAACTCTAGGATATAAATCAAAGACATGCTCATATTTAAAGTTCAATTAACTATAATGATATAAACAAATAGCTCTAATTAATTGCATTTCATTTATATGTTGTTCATAATTTTAATAAAGATCCTATCAGAAAATTAGCATATAGTTTTATTGGAGTCATTGAGATTAATACTTATTGGAAAACAAATGTTATGCAGATTTTGAATTATTTTTATCCATGCTTAAATTATTTTATGAACCTCTAAACTGATATTGACAATTTAACACAACAGAGTTATGAACTGTTGCTCAGATAACGTTAAAATTGGAGTATATGCTAGACAAGCTATTCAAGCAGCATGCATAGTCCTATTCCAGATAATCATTTTTTTTTGGTATGTTCTCACTGATTATACAAGCTTGATTCTTAAAATAAGATTAGTATTTCAGTATTCTTCAAATAAAGCATACAATTGACACTATATAGAATGAGAAAGTTATAGTTAGGAATGCATATGTATATACTTATAACAGTGAAAAGGGGGTCAAATATTTTAATGAGATCAAGGCAAGATGTGTGTAAAGATTTGGAGAGAGGAAATTGAAGAAAGAATTTCTATCATGTAATGATATTACATTTACATTACCTGTTTATGTGACTATGTATTGTATATTGCTATAACAAAAAGATAAATCATTAAAGTATATTTGTGATCAGATAAATTTGTTCAATTGTTTAATATACACAATTTTATGTCCTTAAAGCAAGGCATGTTTCCTTAAATAAAATTAAAAAATTCTATTGACATGTTTACTCACCTTACTAATCAACTCAAACTTATAATAAACACATAGCAAAGCATACTGAAGCTTACAATCTAGACTTAAATAAAATTTTAATACTGTCTTAAGCATAAAATGTGACAATTTCATGTCACTTATTTTTTCAATTTCATTCCTCTGATAAAGTAATAATGAACCTTTTGAAATATTGAAGATTGATGAATAAGATGAACACTGTAGTAGTTTTTTGTTTTTAATTTGTGCAGGAATTATTTTAACAAAGGAAATGATAATGCAATTTCTGTTTCTTTATCTGCTGATCTCTACCTCCTATTACTTTATGGAAAAATTTAAAGATGTTTTAGAGGAAACAGCAACACAAACAGAGTGAATTGTTAAATAATATCATGTGTTAGCTATATTTTGCATTGATCATAATATTGTTCACTCACTTAAACTAGCAATAACATATTGGGGTGATTTGTCTAAGCTCCCTAGCTCCATAGCTATTTAGCTGAAAAGCTTTGAAATTTTTGTGTTCTCTGCTTATTGATTTCCAATGGAATTGCCATCTAAATTGATGAATGTGTACCTACACTATGGAAAGATGTTCTTTTGTTTTTTGCTCCTTTCAAGGTGACTCTAATAATAGAATTTTGGTCTATAAACATAAATCAAGACAGAGGAAGACAAATGTACTTTTAAACTCAGTCACACAAAGTTGATACAATCAAATGCTGTAATCAAGTACATATGTGGGGAGACACAATGATTGTAATGATAGACCTGAATCACATTATCATTTATTCTTGAAACACTCTTACTCACTTATTTCACAAACTATATTTTATTTATGAATTTAAGGGCATATGTGGATTGGGTAGAGAAATTTGCTAGCATGTATTGCCTTCTTCCCATAGCTTCTTCCAGTAGGTGTTGGTGGGGTCTCCCGCCTCTCTCTATGGTATTTCCCCGATGGGCTTATGTGGGTCTGAGATTCAATATCTGTAGCTCTGTGTGATCCAAGCTCTCTAGGAGGTTTCTCCTCAGATAGGGATCCAGGGATGGGGTCAAGGATGAGGATCAAGAAGAAGATGCCAGCAGGTACTCACAGTGGTCCTCTGGCCAATAGCTCTGGCCAATAGCTGGTAGAAGAGGGCAAGGTCTGAGCTGGAACTTGCAAAGGTTTTGCAGGATAGTGGGATCTCACTGGAAAGTGAAGCTCTCCAGCTGAGACCTCTTTCTTTGGCAGAGGCCCGGATTTGGGGGTCAAGGATCTTGCCTGCAGGAACTGAGAGTGGACCCGCAGAGATAGGCGGATCTCTGGGAGGGGCCCAGGACTCCAGCAGAGGACTGGAGGCGGGGTCAGAGACCAAGCTGGTGGAAATTACAGGTGGTCCCTTGTGGATAGTCAGGTCTCCTTTGTTCAGAGTTGCTCTGAGAAATCTCCGAACTGGGGTGTACTGTTGGCTCCACCCTCTGTCCCAGTGCTCAACCAGAGCAGCAGGACCATGGGTGGGGTAGGGCACTGGGTAGGGGGGAGGCTGGCGGTGGGGATGGGTGGGGGTGTATCAGAGCTCCAAGGGTGCTCTCGATGGGGACCTGAGACAGGAGCAGCAGGATCAGGGGCCAACCCAGGGAGTTCGGGTGGGGGAGGGGGGAAAAGAGGTTGTAGGGGACAGGCAGCCCTGATTGGGCCCAGACTCACCTCTGGCCAATAGCTGGCTAAAGAGGACAAGGGCTGAGCTGGAACTTGAGAAGGTTTTGCAGGATAGTGGGATCTCACTGGAAACTGGCGCTCTCGAGCTGAGACCTCTTTCTTTGGCAGAGGCCAGAATTTGGGGATCAAGGATCTTGCCTGCAGGAACTCAGAGTGGACCTACAGAGATAGGTGGATCTCTGGGAGGGGCCCGGGACTCCAGCAGAGGACTGGAGGTGGGGTCAGAGACCAAGCCTGTGGAAATTACAGGTGGTCCCTTGTGGATAGTCAGGTCTCCTGTGTTCAGAGTTGCTCTGAGAAGTCTCCAAAGTGACATTCAAATTTCTTGAGCACATAAGTGAGGTATAAATGAGATGCCATCCTTGTCTCAGCCATAAGCATGTTTACCAGAATGTTCACCAAAACTTCCTGTCCTGGGTAAGCCTGAAATTATGGCTGTACATCAAAAAGTAGATTGGCAATGATTTGAGGGTTAGGCAAAGAGTAAGCATTAAATCCTTGAGAACAAACACCTTAAAGATGAGCTATTTCAAGGAAAGGCTGTTACTAAATTGCCTGTATTATACAAATGTCTAGCTAGAGTGGGAGCAAGAAGCCAGAGGCTCATCCATGGAGACAATGCAGCATGACTGTATAAAAAAGAAGGAGTTCTGTAGTGGATTTCTTAGTGAAGGTCTGAGTCTTGCTTTCATATTGTCTTCCTGTATGTGACATTCTGGGTTTTTGTTTTTGTTTTGTTTTTTGTTGTTGTTTTTGTTTTTGTTTGATGTTTGATTTGTTTTGTTTGTTTATTTTGTTTTAGTGAAAATATTAATTGAAGTACCAGTCTACTTGCCCTGGGCTCTTACTATGGGAAACTCAATTTGGCTACTTCATTTCTGGTTACAGGCAAATTTTGCTACGTAGGCTAAGTACCTGATCTGATGATAGCTTCCCACAATGTATTCTTTTGATTTTGTATGCTACCTGCTTTACACTTTAATATGCCACTAAAAATACACATATCACATACAAATTTATGTTAATATGAACATACACTGTATTAAGTCAGCATGAAATACACACAACAATACAAACAGGGCACCTTGGCAAAGTTTGGAAGGACTGTTACAATCAACCTACAAGTTTCAGTCATTATTATCAAGAGAAATTTTATGAGCTACATTTCAGAGTTCATCTCCCATGTTTGATGCTTTTTCCAGTTTGGAAATTTTGATTTATTCGTCTTATTTAAGTGTCTGCTTTTAATGGGCCAATTCAAAGCATGAGGTTTCACAAGCAAAACTAATATTTAACCAAACCTTTGCCAACATGACTTATGAAGAACTTGTAAGCGTCACATACACAGAAATATGTTATCACAAGCAAATGGAAAGCAGAAGAAGAAGTGAAAAATCCCTATGCACACCACTGTAAAAAGTTCTGACTTTGTGTATAATGGCTCATTTTCTTTGAACTCTTGAGTGTTTTAGTGTCTGCACTAAAGAAGTACCATGCTGTTTCTAACTTTTTCTTGCCCTTAAAATAAACTTGGTTTAGAGAATAAAATGAAAATAAGCATAGATTTAGTCATGAATCAACATACTTAAATTTTTAGTCAAATTAATATTCAGTGTCTGAGAGTAAGGTTTTTATGGGTATAATAAATTAAATCAAATGATCAGTAAAGATTGCTTATAGAGCAAATGTGCAGGTTCAATGAAAATACCCTCATTTGGAATTCTGTCTTAACTCAGGGAAATTCACATGTTCGCTTTCCAATTAATTGGCATACGTATAGACGTGCCTTGGGCCATGATCTCTGCAGCAGTCATACCTCTCAGAGCAGGTAGGAAACACACAGACTTATCATTCTTTGCCATGTCTCTTGTACAGTTTGGAACAGCTACTGCAATGACAAGTTGTCTATCTTGTCACTCCCTCAAATATTCATGATTACAATTGCAAACAGAATCTACTCTTGTATTTGCATTGAATCTCCAACTTAATAAACTGTGTCCCAAATGACTATGTCAGCTAACATTTGGATAGAAAATTGTCCAGTGACATTCTTTGTAATGAAGTATTTTCTTTTGTGATGCTTATTTTGCGGAGTGACCACGTGCAATAGGATAAGATGTTCATAAAATACATCTTGAGCCTAATAAACTTTTGTAAAATTTTTAAATATCTGGAAGATAATGGTAATTATTCCCAATCATTTCACTGAACTTTTATCAGTTGCATATAATGTTACTTCTTTGAATGTGTTCAGAATTGTTGGACAGTTGAATATAAGCAATTGATGTGCTATTTCCTGGGAAGTCTATTTCTCCAGCTCACGGCATTCTTTAGTCGCAGTAGTTCTCTGTGTAGGGTTGAGCCTCCTAGGTTTTCCCTAAAACAATATATAGAAAGCACAAGGAGGCTAATATTGGAAGGTTTGGAGGGAGGGAAAAAAAGGCAGGGGAGGTGATACAATTATATTATACCCATTAAAATAAAAGAAGTAATTTTTTAAGTTACATTTTGCATGTAATATAAATACATAGGAATACATATGCATATCTCCATATTTATATGTATATACACATAATACACACACATTTATTTATAGTAACATAATTTTGTTAAAGAAAGCAATACTAAACCCTATTTTCTGTCATTGAAAACACATGAAAGAGTATAGAAGGTCATCAGTAAAAATTTCATTTGCTTATAAAAATGAAGACATAAACTATTCCTATGAGTGATAGAAATCTCTTAAAACAAAAAGTAATAAATATAATAAGGTATCAATTAAAAAAGCATGAATAATGATATGATTTTTTATCTTTGACTCATATATCTGTAGGAAATAGGTCAAGAAATGCAAAAGGACAGAAAGTACCATCAGTAAATTTTTGAAGAAAAAGGGGATCCCTTTAAATAATTATGGAAACTGAATGGCCATGCAGGAAGTGAGGTAGCTTGGAAGATGTCACAACTAATTAACCGTAGCAGTAGGACTCAGGATAAAGAGATAGATGGATTTCTGTGAGTCCAAGGCCACCCAGATCTACAAAAGAGTGAAGCAGTCTAAAAGAAATTTATACTTTAAACCTTTAATCCAAGCATTATGGGAAGATATAGGACAGAAGCAAGATCTCAGAGGGCCATTTGTTCTCTAGCCACACTGAGGAGAGACAGCAGTTAGAGACTTGGATCAGTCTTTTCAGCCTGAACTAGAAGTGAGACCTTTGCTTCCCTGAACTTCAGTTTGAATCTTGAACTCCAATTTCAGTCTCTGCATCATTTATTTTTCGTTTTACAAATGTGAAATTCTTAGCTACAGAAAAATGTATCTATATTAACACGTAATTTTGTGGAAATATCAACTTGTATGTTTCAAAAAATTCTGTAGGAAAAATCATATCATACAGGATAATTAGGAGTTTTTAAAAACAGTTCTCATGCATTTGTTCTATGACATATTGACTTAAATAATCTCATATCTATACTCTTTTGAAGAAATAACTGATTTTAATCCTTCTTTATCTAAGTTTACAGTATTTTAAGACTACAAACAAAAGGAAAGCATAGTAAGAAATATATAAGCAAACTTGCAGATCAATAGAAAAATGAAAACCCACAAAACAAACTAATTTTCAACTTTCCACTATTTTCTTTTGTGGCCAAGAACTATTGGAAACACATCCAGTAAACCTGGATGCTAAACAAATCCCAACCATGCTAATAGAAATTAATATGTTTTTATACTTTATCCTCTGTGAGTTGGGGATATATATTGTGAAACAGCTTCATTGCACCCAAATGGCACCTTCAGTTTGGCCCTGAATTATCTCCATCCTGACAGTGTTTAGTTTGTGAAACAATTCTTATAAAGATGGAGTAAATTTTTATGTTTCTTGCTCATTGTGTCTCAAAGAATTCATGTCAGACTGTCTTTGTTCCATCTCATCAAATATTTCTGGCACAGGATTTTTGTTGCTCTCTTACAAATATCAGAGAACATCACATATTGCTCTTTGTTGAGAAAATGAATTTCAGTATTTCCAAAGACAAAGATGGACAATCCCTACATCTGATGTGCAGATATTATTTAGTACTTCACTCACCTACTTTAGGCGGGAGATTTGATCTTCAATATATATTTATTCAAACACATAAAATACAAATTTCCTAGAATTGTTTGCCTCTGTCTCTCTCTCTGTCTCTCTCTGCCTCTCTTGCACACACACACACACACACACACACACACACACGCACACGCACATACACACACACACACACACAGGCAGACTGACAGACACACACACCCTTTCACAGAAGATTGGATATTTGTTGAAATGTTTCTATTACATACACTTTTTCAACTAGAAGTATAATATCCTGTTCTCTGCTCATTTTTTTTAGCCAACATGTTACTAACAAAATTCAAACTGAGATAGGAAGATTCATAAAGACATTTCCTAGCACAAAGTTATAATTTTAATTGATTGATTAATTTCAACTTTTAGTTTTTCAGAACATATACTATCTTTTATTTAATTTGAGTATTTTATATCCTGAAAAATAACATCAATATTTGTGATTTGAAAATGAAAATGAGGAGGGAAATTATAACAATAAAAATGCTGGGATGTAATTTCTTATTTAAATGATAGCATATTTTTAATACCACTGCAGTACATTTTTCTGATGTGTGTTTTTAGGTTTCAATGACCTTAATGAATTTAGTTATTTGTAATAATTGTGAATATTTTTAATATTTACGTACTATATTTATAACAGTAACAGTTCTTCCCTAACTATGGGATATATATATATATATATATATATATATATATATATCATATATCAATATCACATATATAATATTCATGCTTGTTTAATTCTATGTCATTATTATTAAATTATTTCTAAATAAGGTCAGATTAGCAATGAATCATTTTAAATGATCTGAAGGAAAACTACAAGCTCATTTTAGTTATACTTACAAATCTACCTTATTCTTTTCAAGGTCATATTTGTAGAGGTAAAAATATCTACAGGTTTACTGCAGGCACAGCCACTCTATTGAAAATTCATACCTGCATCAGACAGGCATTACATTTTATATGTCTACAGAACTCAACCCCAAATACTTCTCCCATTCAGATAAAAAATAATTTTGTACAGGTAGAGAACTTACAGGATAAATCTGTTCAATGTGCCAAAAAGGGATTCATGACCTGGCTTCCATTAGCAGAAATGGGGTGTCTTGCAGCTATGTCTCCATAAGTTGCTCTGAAAAATACCTCTGTAAGTAAAGATTCAACCCAAGGGTTAGTTTTTACGGGGAGTTATAAACTTCAAGAAACTGGGTTTATAATGGAAATGCTGACACCACCTTAAAAATAGCTGCTTGAATGGAGCAACTCACATACACCAAGTCCTTTATTTCAGAAGATATGAGTGTTTATGTTGCCACTGGATAAAAGAATTGGTGCAGGGATTACTCATGTTTCCTGAATTGCATAGTAATAAAATAAAGTCTTGCTAAATAGAGCTTTGAGTAAAATGGAGTATGGACTCAATTTTCCTACAAAACATAAGCATTGTGTTTTAGCACTTTTTTTCTACAAATCCTGTTCTTGTGTCATTTATCAATTCTGCATTTCATTTGCAGTAAGTTCACTGCTCAAATGTCTAATATAGTAATAATGAAACACTTCACTTTGGACTTCCAGGCAGAAAATATACTTGCAGAAATGAAATCACTGGTCAAAGAGAGCTTAAAACCAGGCATTCATTTTTATGACCATTATGGGAGATTTTTAAAAAACGTTTTTCAACATTGGATGCATCAATGAACTAGTTCAAGGTGTTATAAAAACTAACCATTCAAAATTTTAATAAACCAATGCTGTATCTTAGAAAAACACTTAAAAATTACAAATTCTTTGTTATTTCTATGAGAATTTCAATATTGTAAAAATAAAACTTATCTATAAGCCTTCTTCCTTAATTAATGAGAAAGCATAAAATAAAGCTTTTTAAAATCTGATACTCAAGTTGTTTAAATTGAATCATTTACCTTTTAGTGACTGTATGAATAGAGCTTTGTAGAATATATATCTACCAATCATAAGTGATTATACCAAATGATAAATAATACTTTTCTTTTCTATAGTTTTGGGGAAATAGCAGAAAATGAAAACAATAAGAAAAGTGGCTTTATATTAAATGGTTGAAATGGTGATGAGAACATTAACAAAGTTTAAAATATAGGCAATTTAAAAATCAGTAAAGGCATGAAAATGAAAAAATATTTCTAAAAAAATTGAAAATAAAGCAATATTTCTCCGGGATTTAAAAAAAAATAAATCTCTACGGAGATCACAATAATATTTTTGGACATGAAGATGATAGAACTGGTTAACATGTCTTCCCCAGGCCTAATTGAATTAGGTACACCAAGCCAACAATTTAGAAGAGAGCCAAATCCCACACATTTTCCTCAAACTTAAAGCAGGTTAAGTATATGTGCATGTGTGCGCGCGCAAGCATGCGCCCACACACATACACACACACACACACACACACACACACACACACAAACACACACTCCCCCCACACATCAATTTTTACTGAATATTTTCATTCAGTATAGCTTGATCATATTTTCCTTTTGCCAAATTCTTTCCAATTCTCCCTACCTACCTACATAGCCAAAGTTATGCTTTCTTCTTCTCTCTCTGTTTAAAAATTAAAAACAAAACTGTAAAACAAATAAAGCAACAAAAAGAAACATACCCAAAAAACCCCAAATAAGCACAAAATATAAGGCAAAATACACATTAAAAGACCCATAAAAGTGATAGTTTTCCAGAAATCTGTCCATTTCCTTTGGATTTTCAATTTTTGTGGAGTACAGATTTTCAAAACATGACCTAAAAATTGTCTGGATTTCCTCTGTGTCCATTGTTATGTTCCCTTTTTGTTTCTGATTTTGTTAATTTGCATGTTCTCTCTCTGCTTGTTCGTTAATTTGGATAAAGGTTTGTCTATCTTGTAGATGTTCTCAAAAAGCCAACTCTCCGTTGCATTGAATTTTTGTATTGTTTCATCTGATTTTGTTGATTTCAGCCCTCAAGTTGATTATTTCCTGGCATCTACTCCTACGTGGTGAGTTTGCATCTCTCTGTTCTAAGGCTTTTCAGTTGTGCTGTTAATTCTCTTACATGACTATCCTCTCTTTTCTTCATATGGGCACTTAGTGCAATGAACTTCCCTAGTAGCACTGCTTTCAAGGTGTCCCATAAGTTCAGGTATGTTGTGTCCTCATTCTCGTTGAATATTAGAAAGTCCTTAATATCTTTCTTTATTTCTTCTTTGACCCAGGTGTGGTGCAATTGCACATTGTTCAGTTTCCATGAGTTTGCAGGTTTTCTGCTATTTGTGTTGTTGTTGAATACCAATTTTAAAGCATGGTGGTCTGATAAGATACAGCTACCTTACAGACTACAGCCAGGATTTCTGCATCTTCTTAGAATCCCCCATGACAGCGCTCTTACCAGCAGGAAGTAGTTTGGAAAGAACGATGCCCAAATTCCCATATAAAGGTTTGTTTTCATGTAAATGGACTTGGTTTTATATATATATATATATATATATATATATATATATATATATATATCACATAAAAATAAAAAACAGCATGTCCAATAAAAAAATAAGACTAAACAAATCCACTAAAATAGCATTGATTTCATTTTATTTTGAACAACTGCTCTTGAATATCACACCTACCTTGAGGCGTGGCTAATACACCCAGTGAAACTCTATCAAAAACTAATACTATTTCCTTTACAGAGGGAATCATATTTAGATAGCTTCTTGGTTGGTTGTAGGAGCTCATGTCCTCTTTCCCCTCTCAAGGATGAAACCTTCCCTGGCTAAAACCCATTCAGCCCCTATGCATTCTATTAGTATCTCTGTGAGTTCATATGTGCATCTGTCCTTTAGTGGTAGAAGGTCCTGCTTCTTCGGAGCTGTCCATCTCTTCTTGCTCTTAAAAAACTTTCAACCTTCCCTTCTACATAGATCCTAGAGCTTTAGAAGAGGGTTTGATGAAGACATCAAATTTTTGACTGAAAGCTCCAAAATGTTAGAATTTCAACAGTGTCCAGTTGTGTATCTTCTTGTTATTTACTATTTCTCAAGCACTGCAAAAAGAAATGCACTGACCTATGGGTATAGCAGAATGTTATTAGGGGTCATCTTATTATTATTTTCCTCTAGCAAAATACTCTTATTCGGTTTCCTCCTAAGACTGTTTTCTTTCTAGTCTCATGTTCTAGGTCAATTTATCAGGTCAAGTATGAATTCCATCTCAGGGAGTGGAGCCACAACAGCATTCAGTATATCTTGAAGACAGGTGACTGTTGAATGGTACATAATTTATATCTGGGGGATATTGATAATGACCTTTCTCCTCTGGAAACATGGGAACTACATTTCAGTACCAGCCAGTGCAAATAAAGCTTCTAATCAGGCATCAGCTTTACTTCCCTATGTTCATTAAGCTATGTTTCATGAAATAGTATCTTACGTCTGCTTGTGGAGAATAACCAATAACCTTGGCAGTGCCATGAGATGTTTGTGAATACATGTTATGTCTCTTTGCCCATGATTAATCAAAATATTTTTTAAGGAAATGAAGAATTAAGGAGGCAAATATCATTAAATAGAAAATGTCCAGTCTGAGATGTGGCGACGTGTGATTGATACACACACACACACACACACACACATATATATATATATATATATAATTATATATCCCTGTATATTAGTGAGATATTGTGAGGCAAAAGATAAGAGTAGAAGTAGTTCTCACAAATCATCCAAATTATGGGAGGTTGTTGTACACATTTTTCCATTTAAGAAAGAATAATAACTAAAATTATTCTCAAATAATGGAAACTACCTATAATATTTTATTAAAAACTGGTCATTTATGAACTAAACAAATGTCTTAATAAAAATATTCAAGTTGAGTAGACGTTGGATATATATATATATATATATAATATAATAGCACTTTGCATCTTGATTAGCTGTGGGTCAATACCAGGCTACAGAAACAAACAGAGACAGCTGACCTGAACAAGGAAGAGCTAATGCCCCCCCCCAGACTGATAACTGGGAAACCAGCATTGGACTCACTCAGAATCCATGAACATGGGTCTCAGTTAGAAGGCCTGGGCAGTCTAAGGGACCTCTGACAGTGGAACCAGGATGTATCCCTGGTGCACAAAAGGACTTTGGGAGCACATTCCCTATGGATGGATACTCCCTTAACCTAGAGGTGGGAGGGAAAGCCTAATCCCTACTCCAAATGACTTGACAGATTTTGTTGATCCCTAGTGGAAGGCATCACCCTCCCTGTGGAGTGTGTGGGGGGGGGATGGGAGGGTGAGCAGGGATTATGTGAAGGAAGGAGAGAAGGAGGGAGGGAGGAAAGGAGGGAGAGGGAACTGGGATCAATATGGAAAATAAGAAAAACAAAATAAAATTAAAAAATAGCACTTTGTCTTAATGATTTAAAGTAATTTGACAAATATAAATTTAAATTTTAAATATAAATTTCCTATTTTATTTTTGTTAAATTGTATTGCTTTAGTGATTTTTTTAATGCCAATTAACAGATAGAATAGAAGGTGTTGTAGTAATTAAATTTAAGCATATGTAGATTGCTTGGCATGTAAGGGGTACTCACTAGATAAGTTTCTGCTGTTATTTAATGTAAACACCCACAGTGCTATATTCTTTCTCATTACTTTTAAGTCCACTAGACAGTGGAGCAATTGCCCTTTTGAAATGTCTGTCCTAGATGTAGCATTGAGTGGTAACAGATGGAAGCTCAATAGCAGTCATGCAGAATATTTGCCAAACGGGACAGCTATCTAAAGAAGATGGCAGTAATAGAGCTCTTCACCACAGGACCCAAAGCCCTACTGCCATCCTTAATGATGGCAGAGAGTGCCTGATGCTAGTGTGTCCATAACAACACCAAAAACAGTGCTAAATACTCTATGAAAAGACAAGCTGACCTTCACATTAGAAAGTTAAGTGATTCCCACCCCAAAGTTTCTCTCTTCTCTTTTTTCTTCTCACACATCCATAAATAAATTAAATAAAGCAGAGTGAATGAATAATTAAAAATATGGAATAAAATTATTTGTGGTAGCAAACATAGAAAATTATTATGACTTCTATGAATACAAAAACTAGAGTGTTTGGATAAAATTGTATATGTGTACATAATATGTAAAATATTTTGGAAAAATAATAAATACTGTAAACAATTATGTTATGTATTCCTTTTCCCTCTTCTATTCTTCATCCGTTATTCTCTTCCTCTGATCTTTCTTTCGTGTCTATTTTACTTCTTTGCTTCTGTTTTCTCCCCTCCATATTTTCTTCAATTCACCTTTTGTGTAGTCTTTTTTGTCTTCCTTCCTTCTTTGCCTATTTATTGGTGTGGTGTTAGAATTTGAAGCCTGAGTTTTCCCCAGGCTTCTTTGAACTGGGCTCCATCCTATTACAGTTAAATAAGGATCAGGATAAACAAATAGGCCAAATAGATATTCAGGGAGAAATAACTTACAATCTAGACAGATGAACACCAGCAAGTTCCACCCGATGCTTTCCGAGTACAGATTTCCTGATTCTTCCTCAGACCTCCTTCCACAGGTCACTCCCGCCCATGGCTCTACCCCCAAATGGGCGTGGTCAGTGACACAGAAGGAGACAACCTAACTCTCTACACCATCCCTATGCTTCATGTGCTTTAAACCTTTCCTGGAAACATTAACTCCATGCCTCTCTGTTTAATTTACTATTTGACTTTTATGCTTAGTCCTAGAAAAGAGGAGGACTCTGGTCAAAGGTGATATCCTCAAATTAATAGAGCTTCCTTTGTACTGAGAGATTCAGCAGGGACATCCTTTGAGTTGAAACATCCATTCCCAAGGGAGTAGACAGGCTCTTGAGACTTCAAAAAATATAGAGGATTAGCAAATTAAAAAAAAATCTGTGATGCTCATAAAGACTTACAAGGATAAGGCTGAAAGATTAATAAACTAAACAATTTCTAGAGAAAATGGACTTCTAGTTGGAGTTGCCTGAAAATAGGGCAGGGTTACAGTACAGAGATTCGGTGCTATCATGAATGCCTTTGTGGGTGTGTATTATGGGTAATATTGCTGCTTTTAAGCGTCACTTGCTCATCTCATTAACCCTTCACAGATACTCCTGACAGAGTCAGGTGGAATTGTTTTCATGTTCTGTTGCTAATGCCTTACCTGGATTAAATAGACACATTCAGCTCTCCCAAGGAATAGTCATTCAACAATGTCTAGAGAGATAATGTCCCAGCAATCTCTTTCATGTCTAGTTAAACTGGTACATAGGTATTTGATTTTAGTTCTGAAAAGTCTTGTCAAGTGCAAAACTAACCCAGGCTGAATGTGATGGTGCCTCTCTTCAAAGAAAACGATGAGATTCTGTACTGTTCAGTATAATTTTGAAAATGCCTCCAAACCCAGAGAAGCAAAAGATACAAATATTGCCTGTTATCAAAAACTGTTCCTCAAACTTTATGGATTTTCAAGGTGAAAAGTCATGTGCTATTTGATGAATGCACTTTGTCCACTAGCCAAATATCTTATAAGGCACAAAACTCACCTTCTCAAACACCTTTGTGTAGTCATATTATTTTATCGTGTTATGAAAGCATTCCAGCTTCTCTGTCAGGCTAAGTTGTAAAATTTTAACTAAGGGAAGGCCTCAGATCACTCACACTTCTTGAATAGTTGTTTACTGACAAACCACATAGCTGTTATCAAGAGGGATAATGAAACAAAACTGATTCTGTTGCTACTTGTTACCAAAGAGATAAACTGGTATCATATGCAGAAGAAAATCACACCTCACCGATAAAAATTTGCTGTGACTGTTTTCATTAAAACACTAATTAATCAGACTGACCATATACAATAAACAAGTAAACCAATGTAAATAATTAATTTATTATTTCATATTCATCTTTGTACAGGGAATTATCTGCAGTAGTCCTACCATGGAACATGTGCTTTCGTTAGAGCAGATTGATGTAACAATAATAACATAATATTGTATCTATTTAGCAAGTGTTAAATTCTTAATTTCTAACTTTTCAACATACTTTAGCAATATGATTAACTACAGAGCAATTAGTCAATTGATAGAAATATTTATACACAAGGCAGGTTCAAAATCACTTTTCAATGAACAAGTAAATAATCTTGATTCCCAACTGTCACCAAATTTACTATGTATTAGAAGATGATTTTTGACTTGAGGTCTTCATTCTTTGGCCTCTTAAGTTATGTGTTTCATGGTCTGCATCAAAAAGTCCAGGTAATATATGATGCTGGGAATTTTACACAGGGATTTATGTGTAGCAGATAACTGTGAGCCAAGCTATATCGTAATGTTCTTGAACTAATTCTTAATGTATCACATGAGGTGAATGGAACAATGAGGATAGGATAATATTCTCCAGCATGTATTATAAGATTTATTGACAAACTTTAGATGATATTTTTAAAGCAATTACAGTAAAATTGATGCGTTCTCTTTCTCAGTACTTAACTGCATCACTTGCAGAATGTTACATCCTTATACTATTGTAAGGATGTTGTGCCTATCTTTTAAAGGGATGGACTTTTGCTACATAATATCTGAACTTTCCCACTCACTTATTAGCTTTTTGAGAATTTTGTTCAATGTATTTAGATTATTTTGCCCCACACTTTCAGATTCACCCTCCTTCCTTAATCACCCAACATTACCATCAACTGTTAATAACAACTCTGTTTGAACATGGTCCAGGAATATATTTCTATGAAGAGAATTCCAGTTGCTTGTGAGAACACTCCAAGAATCAAAACAAGCTATTTGTGACCTCAGTTTCTTCAAAACATGGAATTGTTTTTGCAATGTATTTTCTTGCTTCTCCCAAGCTAAATAGAAAGGAGTAAGTTCACTACAGGTTTTATTTATTGCTTTCTGTTGTTAATACATCAAATGTTTAAATTATCCTTTATATACCTCTATAGAAAACATATTTTAGTCATATGTACATTTTTCTTGTAACTGGATAAAGTATGAACTCACTTATGTGACCTTTCTTTAACCTTCAGAGTACAAATTGTCTGAGGCTCTGAATAGGGTTGACTATTGAATAAGACTTTATTTACTTCATTTATTGGCTCCATTTTCCATGAGCTATTGGGTTGTGACACACCTCAGCACCAGGTAGAATTTCATACCCATCATTATGTTTCATTTGGAATTTGTCTGGATTGATCTTGTCCATGTCTCATGCATGCTGTAGCAACTGTTGTGAGTCCATATGGGTAAATGTCTCTTTTGCATGAAAAACAATTTCCTTGGAACTCCTCACTCTTTTTGGGTGTTACAATTTTTCCAACCCACTTCTGAAATTATCTGTGAGCCATAGGAGATGGTTAGAATAAAAATGGCTCATGTAGGCATGACTATTTTTTGGCTAATAACTTTCGACTATTGGCTGTTTTTGGTCTCTGCATTAAAGAAGTATCTCTGGTTTTGGTAGAGTCATAGTTATCTAAGGGCATAACAGTAAGTCTTCAGGTGTCTATTTAATAAAATCTCCACTAATTAGGCTACCTAATATATATTGTCTACCCAATGGTCTTTGGACCCAGTAATAGTACCTCCTATATTAGACCTGGGATTAAAAATTGTGGAGTTGTTATTAAACAGCATCAAATATGGTTCATCATTCCTATGAGTTTCATGCCACTATTGTATCAGAGAATGTATTTTTCCAGGCAAGTTGCTATTGTAGATTTACTAGTGAATGAGGATGATAATTATGTACCTTATACATTTAAATGTATAGTCAATAACACTGAGTCGAATGAGAATCCAGATGCAGACAGAGAGAAGGAGACCAGGTTGCAGAAACACATAGAGACAGCTAAACTAAATAATGAGGAGATAATGGGCCCCCAGACTGATAGCTGGGAAGCCTGCATGGGACTGACTCAGGCCCCCCTGAATATGGGCCTCAGCCAGAAGGACTGAGCAGTCTGAGGGACCTCAGACCGTGGAACCAGGATGTATCCCTGGTCACAAAAGGACCTTGTGAACACATCACCCATGGAGGGATACTGCCTTAACCTAGAAACAGGAGAGAAGTCCTAGTCCCTGTTTCAAATGACCTGTAAGACCTACATGACCCCAACTGGATTGCCTTACATGTGGAATTAGGGTGGGAGGATGGGAGTGGAGGTTGGTCAGGGTGTATGTGAGGGGGCAGAGAGGGTAAAAGGGAAGGAGGGAGGGAAGAAAGGAGGGAGAAAGGAAGAGGCAACTGGGATCGACATGTAAAATATAAATTAAATAAAAAAAACTTAAAAAATATATAGTTTAGTTCTGGAAAGTAACATCATTAATTTGTGATTCTACAGAACCTCACTGTCCATCAACTGCAAAAAAAAAAAAATTCCACATTTTTGGCACTGGCTTACTATTAGGGAATGATAACATGTAAGGCCAATGTTGTCTTTGTGTAGGTTATCTTCACCTGAACTCCTTTTACTATGTGTTGTTTTTAACAAAATCACGATCAGTAGAATTTAACAATCAAGATTCTGGAGCCAGATGCTAAGGTGCAATTCTGCTGGCTCAGAAAGGTGGAGAAAGCACGCATCTGTCCTTCCTCTTCAGCTGTTCTCTTACTCCTACCTCCTCAAAGAAGTCTCCCACAAGTCAATGTCCCTTTCTACTTTCTGTATGAGTCTGTATAATCCTCCTGACTTCTGCTTTCTCACTATTGTTGGTCCTTAATCATCCTCTGTCCACTTCCTATCCCTGGCTGCTTGCTCTGCCTGTTGACCTATGGTTGATTTATTTAATCCTGTTTACAATACTCAAGTAGAAAGTTCTTTGGTTAAAAGTATGTGCTAGTGCTGAGTCACACCACAACTAGAAACAAGTTTTCCTAGTAAGTAATGCAAGTTTTGGGTGATCACATATCCTTCAATGCATTTATTTTATTAACATACTGTGGCAGTAAGTTTCCACATGACTTTTTAAAATGCCATTACTTACAGTTATCTCTCTACATCTGCCTTTTCTTCCCTTACCTCATTTAATTCTTATTGCATCATTTTCTTTTATAGAAGTATTTAATAACTCTTTTTCTCAAAATCTACATATGGTTTATTACATCTGACAGTGGGTTAGTATCTAAAATACACAAAGAACAAAAAATTAGCAACAAGAAAGCAATTGATCTGACTTAAAAAATGGGCAGTGGGATTTAGAAGAAAATTTTCAAAAGATAAAACACAAATTTTTGAGAAACATTAAAGTGTTCAATGTTCATATTCATCAGATATATATCCAAATTAAAACTCCTTTGAAAGTTCATCTTATTTCAATCATAGTTACTAAGACTTTAAGGGAAAGTTAAAAAAAAAAAGAATTCTAGAATAGATATGGTGAAAGTCAAACATTTATCACTGATGTACAGAGTGTAAATGTGTGAAACTAATATGGAAATCATTGTGATATTATGTTTACTCCAAAAGTTAAATATAGAACTACCATATAATCCAGCTCTACCACTTTTGGCCACAAACTCAAAATATTCCATAGCCTCCCATAAGAGATACCTGCTATCTTTTTTTTTCTTATTTTACATATCAATCTCAGTTCCCTCTCTCTCCCATCCTCCCATTCCCCTCCCAAACCCCCAATTATCCCATTTGCCATCTTTACCCCAGGGAAGGAGAGGCCTCTCAAGAGGGATCATCATAATCTGTCAAGCCATTTGGGGTATGGTGTAGGCCCTCCCCTATTTCTCTAGGCTAAGGAGTAACCCTCCATGGTGAATGTGCTCCTGAAGTCCTTTCCTGCACCATGGACACATCCTGGTTCCACAGTCATAGGTCCCATAAACTGTGCAGGCCTTCTATCTGAGAAACATGTTCAAGGGGTCTGGGTCAGTCCTATTCTGGTTTCCTAGTCATCAATCTGGGGTCCATGAGCTCCCATTTTGTTCAGGCCAGCTGTTTCTGTGGGTTTCTGTAGCCTAGACTTGACCCCTATGCTCATCACTTCTCCCTCTCTGCAACTGGATTCCTGGAGTTCAGCTCAGTGTTTAGCTGTGGATGACTGCTTCTGCTTTCATCAGCTACTGGTTGAAGGTTCTAGGATAACATATGAGGTAGTCATCAATCTCAATATTGTGTAAGGGCATTTAAGGTAACCTTTCTACTATTACTTAGATTGTTAATTGGGGTCATCCTTGTAGATCTCTAGACTTTTCTCTAGTGCCAGATTTCTCTTTATACCTATATTGGCTCCCTCTATTATGTTATCTCTTTTCGTGTTCTCCCCTTTTCTTCCACAGACTCAATCTTCCTGGTCCTTCATGCCTCCTCTCCCCTCCTTTTTTCCCCTTTTCTGTCTCCTGACTCCCTCTCCCCTCCCAGCCTGTTCCTAATTTTCTCAGAAGATCTTGTCCCTTTCTCCTTGTACCTGGGAACATGAATGCCTCTCTGAGTGTTCTTGTTTCCCACCTTTTTTTGCCCTGTGGATTGTTATCCTTTGCTCTATGTCTACATTCTATGTATGAATGAGTACATACCGTGTTTGTCCTTTTGTGACTGGGTTACCTTACTCAGAATGGTTTCTTCTGGTTCCGTCCATTTCCTGTGAATTTCAAGAAGGAATTCTACTTCTTAAGAATGGTAAGAAGTAGTGAAATTTATCTCACTTTCATCTAAATCTAAATAATATTAGATCACCAAATTCATTTTAAGGAGTCAGAGAGAGTTCCTGATAAAAGTGTTTTAGTTTTGTTGTCATCAAGTCTCCATATTTGAGGAACTGGATCACAACTTCAAATGATCATCACTGGTACATTTTGTCTCTTGATTCTCAGGAAAGTTAATTATGTTGCCTGGCAGTATTTTTTCAGGTCTTGGGACACCTTAGCAAATTTATTTTTTAGACTAATTTTCTTAGTTTTTCCAAATTTTTTGTTTAAACTTATGAATTCATATATGGATTGTCATCATTTATATTCTACATAATTTTCTATATGATGGAATTTTGGTATATTATTATGGTATAAAATTTCTGTATTTCTGCAACATATAGAAAACTTCATTCTGCCAATTACTACGACCTTTCCATAAATTAAACTTTCTGCATTCTTCTGTTCTAAATTATCATTTTTAAACCAAAATGGACTGACATATGCAAACCAAGTGAACCAGAACTCTTTACACTAAAACTAGAGTTCTTCTCACATGGCATGCCCACTGTCGTAACTGCTGACCTCCACATCAGTGATGTGCTGGGGTCACACAGACAATTGGGAATGAATTTTTAGCGTTCATGCTTAGAAAAATTGCTTTAGCTCAAGAAATTTGAACCAGAAAAGAAGTTAATTACATTCAGAAAGAATTTGAGAAGTGTATTATTCTATGACCTTGTGGATTAGCACAATGAGGTCTGAGTCTAGGAAATCTGATCAAAGGAGCCTCAAAGACCAGATGGAACAGTAAAAGTTGAATTACATAAATGTCAAAATGTCAACATTATGTTAGTTTAGCGTCCACTTCAGAAAGCTCCTTTTTTAAAAAAAAAAAAAAAGTCTTCTTTTTGTGCATACATTTGCAGAAAAATTCCAGATGAGCAACTTCACATACTGACACCTAACAGGGGAAATCATTGGCATTCTTGGCATCAGTTTTAAAGATAAAGTGACAAAAACTGCCAAAATATTTACCAGATTGGATGGAAATTGAAATAAAGGGTAGATGCTGTTTCTGTAAGTTATTTAGCAGTTTAAGAGGAGCTGAGCTGCAATGTCCCAACTCAACATATTACCATATTGTTTTAGTTTATCCACACATTCTTTAACAAAATAATGCATGAATTCTTTGAAAATAGGTAGTAAAAAAATAAGGCAAATAAGTCTACCCTTTAAAGACTTATGCCATTTTTTTTTCTTTCTTGGAATATATATATATATATACATATATATACATATATATGTATATATATATATATATTTCATTGTTATTTGTTTTGATTCTGATCATTTGATTACTACTTTCAGATGAGGTAGTGGATAATGACATAATCATACTCGAGTCAATTTGCTCTTTCAGTTTGCTAAACTGGTATTACATGAAAGCAAATAAATCCCAATGTCAGGTGTGGGGCACTTCCCTAGCACAGGGTGATAAAAGAGCACCTGCATCCACAAAAACTATGTTTTTGTCATTTTTCCTGATGCCCACAAGAAAAAAATGGAGTCAGATTTCACTTTAGCTGTTAACTTGATATTATCATATTGTCATATAGAAAAGAGGAAACCTGAACTTAAGCATTGCCTGTACAAAACTAAGTCTATCTGACTGGCCTCAGGCCACTTATCTTATGTGTGGGCCACATGTATGCAGGCCACTTTCTTGATTGTTAATTGATGTAGGGAGTCTGAGCCTAATGTAAGCAGTGCCATTCCTGGACAAAGAGACATGGAGTCTGTGAACAGTTGTTTTGTTGTTATGGTTGTTGCTCTGAAGGCTAAAAAAGTCTAGCCTGCAGAAAGTGAATTTTCACATGACTGAAGAACTAAGTTTACAATAAACCTTGAGACCACTTACACGTGTGTACTCAATAAGTGTTCCTGCTTTTTAGTCAGCCTGCTTAACTTTCCTTTAGGAATATAGGCTACCAATACCTTGGATTTTCCTTGTTTCCCCTATAACCAGTCTTTACAACCTAAATTAAAGATTAGCACAATGTAATCCTTCATGCATGGACCCACATACTATCATTATCCTCCCCCACCTCTTTCTCCCCCCACCCATGTGTTTTTTTTTTTTTTTGTGTGTGTGTGTGCGTGTGTGTGTGTGTGTGTGTGTGTGTGTGTGTGTTTGGTTCTGGGTCTGGATCTATGGTATTTTGTGACCCTTAGTCTTTTGTGGTCTTTGTCTTCATGCACCATGCAAGAATTCTTTCTGAGTATTTTATTGTGAATTCTTCTGAACCAAATTTGGAATTTTCAAGAGGTCTGGCAATGATACCCATGCCTCGCAAGCAGCTGTTTCAGCATTCTTAGTCTCTCTTCTCACTTCTTTCTGTTTTGGGCTGACACAGTCAGACCTCCAGATAGGAAGCCATTCTGTATCTCACACAGACCATGCATTCAATGTATGGTAGCTCATCACCTCCAACTTGGAGCAATCAGATTATTTCTTGGGGCATTAAGGAAAGCTTCCTACCAGTCCTCTCAGATTCACTGCATGACAATTCTTTTTTTTTTATTTTTTTTTATTTAATTTTATATAACAAAGTCCAATTAAATGAAAACAAACATTTATACACAATATTTGGGAATTTGGGCGTCGTTCTTTCCAAACTACTTCCTGCTGGTAAGGGGCGCTGTCTTGGGGGATTCGAAGAAGATTCAGATATCCTAGCTGTAGTCTGTAGGGCTGTTTTGTCCAGCTGTTTGGAATGTAGGATCAGCTTGTACTCTGTTTCAGGGGGTCTGGTGTGATCAAACCACATTAGTCTGGAAGGAATCCACATCTTTTCATTTTCTGTGGAAACAAAAATAGAAATACTTTTCCCCAGTAACTTGTTCTTCAACTTAAATTTTGGAGTCAAAGCGTTTTTTTTTTTTTTTTTAATTTATTATTTTACATGTCGATCCCAGTTCCCTCTCCCTCCCTCACTCCCCTCCAGCCCTCCCTTTTGCCCTCTCTACCCTCTCCCATGCACTCTAAACACCCTCCCCTCCCAACCCCCGACCACAAAACCATATGTAGGGGAATGCCATCCAGTTGGGGTCATGTAGATCTGACAGGTCCTGTGAAGTAGGGACTAGGGCTTCTCTCCTATCTCTAGAATAAGGCAGTTATCCCTCCATGGGGGATATGTTTGCAAAGTCCTTTTGTGCACCAGGGATACATCCTGGCTCCACTGTCTGAGGTCTCTTAGACTGCTCAGACCTTCTGGCTGAGACCCATATTCAGGGGGGCCTGAGTCAGTCCCATGCTGGCTTCCCAGCTATCAGTCTAGTGGCCTTTAGCTCCTCCTTGTTCAGGTAAGCTGTCTCTATGTACTTCTACCGCATGGTCTTGTCCTCTCCATCTGCTTCTGGGTTCTAGTTCGACTCAGTGTTTATGTATGGGTGTTTGCTCCTGTTTTCAACAGGCATTAGTTGAGGACTCCATGGAGAAGTTAGTTGTTGATCTCACTCTCCGGGAAGGGCATTTATGATAGCCTTTCCACGGAAGCTGAGATTGTTAGTTGGGAGCAGTCTTGTAGTTCCCTCGACCTTTCTTTGTGTTCAACTTTATCTTCAAACCAATATTGGCTCCCTCTTTTATGTTCTCTCTCTCTGTCTCTGTCTCTCTCTCTCTCTCTCTCTCATGACAATTCTTGGTACTTAACACAAGTCCCATATGGTTGAATTGGAACTTCACAATGCCTGTCCCCATCTCTTGAGTCCTGAAAGTGTAACTGTGGATACTTCCTCTTTCTTTCCAGGTGTATTAGATTAATATAAAATTTAAGGGATTTGAATCTCATTTTTAGTTGATCCTGTACACCACGGGTTCCAAATTATCTGTGCCAAAGAACACTGTTAGATAATCTAAAGGAGACCAATTAGAAGAAAAACACACTACATTGCTTTGCCTTTCAAGGCAAATCTGACCAGTATATACACTGGACAATGACAATCATTGGCCAGCAATTACAATTTTTCATGTTAATATCTTAACTGATTTGGATTACTTCCTAAAACTGAACTGAGAACGGTGCAGGCCTCCCTATTCTATAAACTGCCCCCCACCCCCACTCGCCAACTCCCACCCCCCATCCCTGCCTCATCTCAACCCTTCTCATCCTGGCTATCCACAATTCCTCTCACATTCTCTTAAAGAGCTGCCTCAGCCAGTAGGAAATACGTCATAAAGTCTTGCTAGCCAAGTCCTGCAGATTTAGATCCTACCAGGACAGCCAATAAAAAATGGGATTATAGTGGCAGCTGGAGCCAAGGAAGAAGAAGTACAATGAGAGTGGGAATAGAACAGTCCTTCCAAGCTTTTTCCCCTGTTGAGACCTCAGGGATCTTAGAAGCCTTTCCAGAAACGAGTCCAGACCCCACTGCAGAGTGGCCATCGAATGACCAGTGGGCTTTTTCTATGTATGGTATGTTTTCCTTTCTTTCTTTCTTTTTTTTTTTTTTTTTTTTTTTTTTTTTTGTGCAGGAAAAGCCCCTTGGCTGTTTCGACCAGGAGGGAGAGTGGGTATAGAAGCTATAGTTCATCTTAATGATCATTCCACTAGGTTTCCAAGCCTGCCTCCCCCGAGATAGGACAGTCTTCCTGTTCTTGGAGCTCCTTTGTCTTTTGCCTATGGTCTGCCTTTGTTTCTGACACAGTAAGCCTCGATACTCTTGTTTTTATTTCTTCTTTTATGTTATAAAGTCATAGACAAAAAAAAATGTGTAAGGTCATCAACTCTTTACCTCAGTAGCAAAGCATTTACCCCGGTTGGTTGTGTTATTACAGAGAAACTATGGTAGACAGCGTCAAAACAAATAAAGGAGAGGGGCCACCAGAATTTTCAGCTATAAGAATGTTCTTATGAATAGTGAACAATGGCTCCAGTCCTAGCCTAACACCCCACACCCGTAGAATTTTTCTTACAAAAAATCAGTTGTTACTGTTCTTTCTCATGGTATTTAATGATTTCTTTTTAATCAGGAGAGTTTTATGTATAAAAATAAAATGCCTAATTGTAATAATAGATGGTTAGTTCTCTGAATATACTCCTTGGTTTTTGTTTACAGATATGTTTCTCCATTCATGATCTATGTAGATCTTATTGAAATCTAAACATTTTTCTCACAGAAAAAGTTAAAACTTGCCACACATGCACACATGCACACACACACACACACACACACACACACACACACACACACACACACAAAGGTATTCATAATATGCTTGCTTGGCAGGATGTTGAAATTGAAGTAATATCCTTACACTTGTATGGAACATAGATACCACCAGAGTAAATTGCTTGGTAGCCTCATTAAAGACTAAGAATAGATAAGGAAATAAAATCTTCCAGAATTATGCTTCTCCTATCTCTGGCTAAGTAGGCTTGAATAGGGCAAGATATTCCTTATCTATACAAAAGATGAATAATAGCTCCTCATGTTTCACCTAAGAGGGGGGATATCTTTCTTGCTCAGTGGAAAATCTTAGAGAGTATATTCTACATCCTAAATGTCTAAGCAATAAAGAGGCAAATAGCAATTACTCTGCCCTCAACGAGGGTCCTGTGAACAAGGGAACCTTGTACAAAATCCTACAAGCCAACTTGTATGAATCTTGCAGGCTGGTTAAATTGTCCATTCCATTTACCCTAGCTTTTCATTCTTCATCTTAGTTAAAGCTGATACAAGGGACTGTACCCTCACCACTCATTTTCCCTGATTAAAGGAGGCTGCTGGATATTCTGTAATCAGAATCATAGCATTGGAAAATTATTCAGGGCATCCAAGCAATGTCCTTGGAACATTACTAGGCAAATTTATAAAAGAATATCTCAATAGGATTATATTTCTCTTTTAAATTGTCAATTAGTTTCAAGATGTAACTGACTTTTCCTACAAAGCTTCCTAATATAGAAGTCTGGCATAACAAACAGCTAACTAGAGTTAGTTTATCCTATTACACAACTCTGATACATATTCGAGTTTGTTGTACAATTATATTTAACCCTAGTGAACAAAAGTACTTTTAATCCTGATGTAAATTTTTCCTCACAAATTTTGTTTTGTAATGTTTGCCTACAGAGTTGTGCATTCACTTTCTCCCTCACATAATACAAAAAAAAAAAAAAAAAAAAAAAATGTTCTCACCAAATGTCTCACTTTTGGATCATTGCCATCTGTTAAGTTTTATTGTTTCCCCTTGGGTAGACCCTCATCTGAGGCACTCTAGCTACTGCCCTCTATACATTACCCCTTTTGGAGATTCCAAGCAATTAAGAGAGATCCGCACGCCAATCTCCTAAAAACCATTTGTATAACCTCCAACATGGGGAACTAATGGGCCATCCAACTCATCCTTGTTGCTACTCTAGGCATTTTTTTTCAGTATGTAAAACAAAAACAGCAAGACTAAAGTCTTTTTCACCTCAGTTATCCTCTTTTTCTCACCAGTTTTCAGAAAACTTTACAGTACTTTCAGATCAACTTAGCATCCTACACAGTCAATTTGATTCTTTGATGCTGTAATCCAAATTAAAGAAGATTATATCTGTCTACTTGTCCAGATGGGATTTGTGCCCTTCCCCAGGAACAACGTTGCTTCCACATCAACTAAATCTAACATGCTTTGAGATTGGGCCCCAAAACACAGGGGCAGACACAAAATTCTTCCACAAGCCTCATCCTGTAAATGGGCTCTTGGTTTCCTTCCACTACTGATCTGCCATTGAATTGCTACTTTTCTTCTTACTGTTTTCATACTTTCATTCCTTCAAATTTGGTTGTTTTGTGCACAGAACTATTGATGTTTAATAAGGATCAGGAGAAACAAATAGGCCAAATGTTTATTCATGGAGAAATAACTTATAACATAGACAGATGAACACCAGCAGGTTCCTGGTCCCAAGCATGTACTCCTGCCCCCATGCTGCAAACAAGAGAGCTCTCAGAGCTCCCTCCTTAGACTTAGTTCCCCCAGGTAACATCTGCCCCTGTCTCTACCCCCAATTCCCCTTTCAGTCTAAAGAAAAGATTTAGGCTTGATATAAAACTCTATACAAAACAGTGAATAACAAATCTACTCTAAGAAAAGGAAAATCAAGAACATACAAACTTAAGACCTAACTATCTAGTACCTAATATATCTAACTAGGAAGAGAGAATAATAGTTGTGGTAGTGTAATCTTAAACCTCATCAAAGACCAGAGAAGAAAAATAACAATACTAGGGTCAGCAGGAAGTACATTTGGGCAACTTCCAAATGGTGCAGCAAGGACAGAAACAGCATGCTACCTAGACAGTCACTCAAGGTCTCTTAGCCAGTTTTGGCTAAGGCCTATTGTACCTGACAGAGCACAACAAAAGCAGGGAGGTAGAAAGGCTGTCTTACCGTGACTAGGAAGGGTTTAGCAAATAGGACCACTCGTACAAATCAGTGATCGAGGTGGGGGCAGTTGTTGCCCAAGATGTCATAGCTGAAGCAAGGATGGACTCCAGAAAGAGTGACAACAGTGTTCAACATTTTTTCGGGAAAGTGCACGGTGCTATCAGGAGCAACAGTGTCTTCTGTCAATGGAGTACTAATAACTAATATTAAAATGTCTAATGCCCTGTTCTGCAGATCTATGAAGTGTTTGAAGATTAAGCCTCTTTGACTGAATAATCTCAAAGGTATAGGCAACATGTATGAAGATAATCTGTAATACTCAGGAACCTAGCTGTAACACTAATTGAAAAATCCCTGAGTAAAGCATGGACAAATACCTAAGAAATACAACTATGTACATATATATACATGTAAACTCTTAAAACAAACGTAGGGTAGAAATGTCTAGACCAGAGGTAGAACTATAATGTGTAGCTTGATAAGTTCCAGACAGCTTTTTCCCCACACAGAATGTCCATCTCATTTGAAGTATCATATCCCTTTATGTGTGTGCTAATAAAAATAATCGCATCTATTGAGGTCAGGTTTTGGTCTCTTTCCCGACTTTTGTGTGTTTATTCTATGCCCTGATATCTAAAAATAGAGATATAAGAGGAGAACTCGGATTTGGTCATGGTCTTGGCTAAACTGTACTGAATAAAACTTATTATTCTATTTAAATGTAAATACTCCATTGTCCGTGAAACTGCATGAATAGTTTTTACCTAGATTTGATCAGAAGTGTAGCTCCTAATCCTTAACAAAGAAACTCCTTTTTACAACAAAGACCCTTACAGAAGACTTTCCTTTTTATGTAATATCAATACAGCTGAGAACTACAAAGAGAGCAAGTCAGTAATGAGCCTTCCTCCATGGTTTTTGCTTTAATTCCTAACTCCAGTTAGCCTTTAATTAATATTTTGCCCTTTTTTATGATGATAGAGTAAAACTTTTCTGTTTTCATAACTTTCAAGATAACTCGGAGAGCAATACAAATGAAGGGACCCTAACTTGTGGCAATTCAGAGGGATGGTTGATTATCCCTCAAGGAGTTATTCATTGTCATTCATGTGATATTTTGAATTGAGAATCTGTGGGTTCAGGTCAGCTAAAAATACAAAATTTGTCCTGATGGAAGAACATCTCCACTTAAGTGACACCTTTGCTTAAGTGAGGTGATCAATACTTTTTAGGCATGTTAGAAAGCAGCTGTGCTTAATAAGAGACAAATCTCATTAAGGTGAGTGTTTTTGGGTAACTATTAGCAACTTTGATCCAGGGGATCCAAAGTAGAATTTCAAGTCTGAGAACAAATGACATAATATATGAGTCCCCACTCCCCACATGGTACTAGCTTTGTTTGAAGGCATGAAGTCAAGTTGTGGCTTAAAATTGTGAGAATCTATGAGAAGACATTGGTATATGAAGAACCTCAGTTTCATTTGGAACCTCAGTTCTGAAAAGGACATTCATGGAGATAGCCTCAGGCTTAGTAACCAGAAAGCTCAGAGGAAGCAACTGTGGAAGGGGAAGTGTCTTTTGAAAGGGAAATTTTAGGATATTGAAGACAGCAGGAAAATGAAATTTCTACAGAGGATAGTAGTGGGTGTGAAGTGAAGCCAGCCTGACCTTACGAGAGAAGCTTTGTGCATGACAGTCTGAGAAGTAGGATTATAAGAGATCTTAGGAATCTGGAGGATAGTGAGTGAGTTTTAAATGTCAGACATTGCATTACAGGATTTGCTTTATACTTTATTTTAGCTTTAAACTGGCTGCAACTATCCCCTGCTTCCTCTCATCAGGAAAAGAAAGCACATAACTCATGTTAGATTTTACAGAAGTCCACAATTAACAGTTTTTAGAATTTTAAGAAGTTCTAGACTTTTAGGGTATTAACTTTTTAAAGATACGGGATGTTTAAAATTGATCTGTATTTCATGTTGTGATATTAATATTATGAAAGTTTTAGAACATGGAAAAAACAAAAAAACATGACTTACATTTTATGTTTTTATGTCAGATCACCAATAGATGGGATATTGTAATGAATTTCAGATATAAACACCACACAAATCTTGAATCTTCTAGAAAGACAACTTGAAATGAAGAATTACCTTCATCTGAGTAGCCTGTGGACCTGTGGTCATTTCTGAAGGATATTTTCTTTCTTTAATTTAATTACTAGGTCCCAGCCCACTGTGAACAGTCCCATGCCTGGGCAGGTAGGCCTGAACTATATTAGAACTATAGCTAAGAAATCCAGGAGGAGTAAACCAGAGAACAACATAACCTGCATGGTTTCTGTTTCTGTACCTGTTTCTGGGAGCTTAGGAGCTTGTCTTGAGTTCCTATCCCAACTTCTCTCTATGAAAGACTATAAGCTGTATGCCAAGAAAAGCTTTCCCTTCTGAAAGTTGTTTATGTTCAGTTTTCTTTTTATTATTATAGCATTAACAACAATCTAAATTAAGAGGTGGCATGATGACAAGATGCTATCATGTAGCTGGAAACACCACATATTTTGTTTCTGAATACAGGGCCACTATCATATAAGGGACAGGCAGCTTATCATATGGCTAGTTTCCATATTGTCAGAATCTGCTAATGCAGTAGTGAGAGATAAAAAGGTCTAATGGCCTTTCCATTCTTTGACCCTTCCATACTAACTTGTGAGACAAGAGGTGCTTATTGTTTCTGGAAACAATTGACTCTTAGTGGTCTGTTAATAAGGAATACCCAAAACATTGTTTGCAAGATTCCACTGTCATTATTGAAGAAAGGGCAGAGAGAAAATATAAGAGCCAAGTGGAAAACCATGAAAAGTTGATCAACACAGCATAGGTGCAGCACATGGAATCACACGATCTGCATTTGCCTGTATACGGTTTACACAAGACTGAATCTGTGAACTTTCAGTCATAGATGGACAAAGAACTAATGGTGGGCAACTAATGACAGAGCAGGGTGGCTGCAGAAGAGCAATTTTTTTGCCTTTAGCATAGTAGGTACTGGGGAATCATCCATGTTTCAAGGACAGCATCATGCCCATACCCATATGAGTAGTGCTATTTTAATACAGTGGGAAACACAAACACAGAAAAACATGTGTGTGACCACACACACTCACACACACACACACACACACACCAAAGATAGGACAAAGGATGGAGACTTACATGAACGATGATTTTTAATGAAGACGGGAGATGGATAGAAAATATATATGGATAACAGGAAACAGAATATATACATGTATGAAATTGTCAATGATTAAATACATTTATAAAAAATAAATAAGCAAACAACACGATTGGCTTTTATTACTGGTTTCAACAGCCATATAAAAGCGACTGCCATATGTCACATATACGAGGATGTTCAGTCATTAGATGTTGAGGTTTCCCTATGGCAGAGAGTACAATTTAAATTCATTATAGTAATAAGTCAGACACACAAGACAAGCATTATTGATTGCAACACTGAAGTATTTTCCAGATCAAAATCAATCAATATCATGGCCCCCAAATAAAAATTATGCTTGTTAATTTGTAGAAAATTTGTATTTGTCTTCCAAATGATTTCTTCACTATATGAAGATTTATCTATTTTGCTCTATTTTTGAAACATGGCCTCACTAGGTATCATTGGTTACCCTGGAACTTGAAATACAGGTCAGATAAGTCTTGTACTCATAGAAATAAGTCTGTATATTCTCCCAACTAATTCAATTACAATCATGTGCCATCATGCCCCACTTATATCTTTTATTTTCAAAACTTTAAATGGTCCTTGAATAATAACTCAGCAATATAGTGCTCTGATGGGAGATGTCATTCTGTATATGTTTCCTATACTGATTAATGAATGAAGCACTGTTGGACAATAGGAAAAGAAGATAGGAGCGACTAGGAGATTAGGAGGAGAGAGGAAGAAGTAAGGAGGGGAGTCAACATGCAGATATTTGATATAACAGAGGTCCTGGCCCTCTCTCTGGTAAGGCCACTTGGAAATACATAGAAATGGGTTAATACTTAAGACAGAGCTAGCCGATAAGAAACAAGTAACTGGCCAACAGCGTAATATTAAATACAGAGTCTCTGTGCGTTATTTGGTGCTGGTGAGGCGGTGGGACAAGACCAGGCAGCGGGCAGAAAAACCTTTCTCCTTACAGTGCTTGTCTCACTTGTACAAGATTCCAAATTCAATTCAAGTAATCTAAAAGCAAAAATCTATAGTGAAGCCAAAACTAAGTGATCAGTTATTTAAAAAGAGGCAGTATTCTAGTTTAAAAAAAAAAAAGCAAAAATTCACTGGGACACATTGTCATGGTGTCCCTTTGTTTATAGTCCCCTTGAGATCTCAATTCAGTTAACATAGTAATAGACAGTTCTCAGGGAGTTTTGCTTTCACATTAATACACTAAATGTTTGACCCTATTATGCATCACACCTGGAAGAGATGAAATCAGGCAAGATATTAAATCAAATTTATGAGGACATGGATAATAAAGAAAGGGTAAAAGTAAGAAAGCCAGTACCTATGTGGTCCCAACCTGATTCATGTGGCAAAGACTTTTTTAATCATAGGCTATGTCCTTACATGTGTCTGCCCCTTAGCAATGATATGTAATCTTCACCTTCTGAGTTCTAGTATCCTGTCTTAAAACCCATTTCCTTTTTGGATGAATCATAATCTTCTCTGGGAAAACCAGACATTTTTCAAAACCCAGTCTGCTTAGCTGTAATATGAGGCATATCTGGAAGTTATGTCTCTGATTATATTAGAGCATTCAAATATTGGACATTCTAGTGACAAAATAGATATGCTAAAATAGTAACATAAATGTAAATGAAAGGATAATTCAATTTACTCTGTACTGTCTGTGGAATAACAAAGTATGCAAGTAATGCAAGTAAGCAAATAAAAAAGAGAAAAATGTTTAAGATGTTGACAGGGATTCAGGTTTATAATATTCTCTACAACTATTTAAGTATCCCCTATCTACTATTTATAGACTGAGGAATGAAATACAGGATGATAACTTTTACAATTTTTTTTAAGTTCATGAGAAGTGAATTTACTAAAATGAATTTTGTGACACATAGAGGCAAAATGAAGCTATTGTCTAAAGGTTTAATTTTGTGATGAATAAATAAATAAAAGAAAAATGATAAGACTATAAGGGTTGATAAAAATCAGAATACACTATTTCAAAATGATAATTGTTAATCTAGTGATTTAACTATTTTAGTAGATAACTAAAACCTTTCTTCTGCCCTCCCTTGGTCTTCTCCCTACTTCTCCCCTCTCTCACTCCCTTCCACCTCCTTTATCTTCTCACTCTCTCCATCCCTCTCTCCACCATTCTTCCTTCTTTCCTTCCTTATTTCTCTCTCCATCTCTTGGTTTCTTGCTTTGGGGCAGAGACTTTTTGCTACCCAAGTGGCCTTGAATACCAGCCCTGGTAATAAATATTTAATTAATTCTTCATGTTTCCTTGATCTTTTAATCTACTTAAATTATCATATTTTATAGGTATTGTATTTCAAACATAAAACAGAATTAATGATAAGTCATTTCATATAGTTGTAATGGGCTGAAATATAAATTTTCATCACACATTTTAGCCATATATTTTCTACCTTTGTTATTCTTTGTTTTATTTAAATTTTGAAAAATGTTTTGATGTGGACAATAAAATCATTCCTGAAAGTATAAATGATTATTTCTGTAAATGCAATCACAACCATTAAAAAGTATAGGCTATATTAAGTAAATATCAGTCACAAAACATTTCCCTAATATGATTAGAATATATTTTTCTCTCACTGACATGCACTGGTATACTCATAGAGTTTAATATATTTCATTTTCTTTTGTGGAGATTTTCAGTATTTTAAAGGAAAATAATTTATAACACATCATAGTCACAGTTTCATTCCCATATCCCATATCTTCAATGAACAATAGTATTTCAAACCTGCAAACAAGTTTTCTTGTTGACTGATGTCACTACTATTTAGCCCTTCGAGGTTAGCATGTATTGATTTTCCTTTTACGTTGATTGGATCTTACCTACCTCGGTGCTTCAGTAAATTGAAACCTTCTGCAGTTCATGGAAGAAAGCTAAGAGCAAGGCTATGAGAAAATGCTCACTGACCTCAATTTGTTTCAGAATATATTGGTAAAATCATTGTTGCTGCATTACAAAAGTGACCTTAACTGGATTTGTGTAAATTTAATCCACAATATACCAGACAGCTGGTGGAAGATGAGCTTTAAGAGCAAATACTGAAATAATTGTAAATATACATAAATACACTCATTTTATATAAATATTGTGTTCTTTCTCACATGCTCCAATTTCTATACACCCATTTATCATGTCAACAATTTACTGAGGTTCCTACTCTTTAATTGGCATTGCAATTGTTGTAGACATTATAGAAGAGACCATTATATTGCCCTTTTCTTCCTGTATTAACATGATAGGAACCTATGAGCTCAGGTTATGTAAAAGGAACAGTGTATTAAAAGAATTGGTCTACTATGTGAAACTTGGAAGCAAAGATTAGAAAAAGAGATTATGGATTATGAATTATCTCATAAACTGACATTCTTTCTTTTGCTACCAGGTGGATATTTAATGATAATTACTCCAAAAACATTAGGAGTAGACAGGAACTAAACAAAAGAAAGTAGATGAAAATCATGCAAAACTTGTGGCAATAGAAGGCTCCTCAACAGATTCTAAAGTGACACTTGAATATGAGATATCAAAAACAACAATGATAGGGAGAAAAAAAATAAAATTGAAAGCAGTAATAAATAATTATACAACATAAAAATGAAAATATCATTCACAAATATTGCAGGTATAGCTGGATGTTTACAGGTAGAAGAATGTAAATAGATCCATATCAATCATCATGCACTCAAGTCCAAGTGGATTAAAAACCTCAGTGTATTTCCTGTTACACTTAACTTGATAGAAGAGAAAGTAGAAAATAACCTTGAATGAATTGGCATGACATACAGCTTCCTGAAGTGAGCAAAAATAACACATACACTAAGACCAACAATTAATAAAAGAGATGTCATGAAACTGAAAAACTTTTGTAAGGCGAAAGACTCCATCAATTAACAAAATGGCAGCATAGATAATGGGAAAAAATCTGCAACTTCACCACATCTGACAGCAGAGTGATTTCAAAAACATACATAGAACTGAAAAACTATACATCAACAAACAAAATAAACCAATTATAAACTGGGTACATATATAAACAGAGAATTCTCAAAAGAAGAATCTCAAAGGGAAGAGAAAAAAGAAAATCTTCAACATCCTCAGTCATCAGAGAAATGAAAATCAAAATGACTGTAAGATATGATCTTACACCTCTATATATGACTAAGATCAGAAACACAAGTGACAACTCATGCTGGAGAGCATGTAGAGTGAAGGGAACACCCCTCCATTGCTGGTGGCTGTAAGAGTATGGTTTTTTCCGCCCGCCACCGCTGGTCTTGTCCTGCTGCTGCGCCGCCAGCCCCAAATAATACACAGAGACTCTGTATTTGATACAACACTGTTGGCCCGGCTACTTGTTTCTTATCGGCTAGCTCTGTCTTAAGTATTAACCCATTTCTGCTGATCTATGTTTTTCTCTTACCGGGGAGCCAGCAGCATACTGCTTTCTTCAGACTCTCCATCTTGACTCCTCCTTCCTACTTCCTATTTCCTCCTTGTCTCCTAGTCCCTCCTATCTTCCTTTCCTATTGGCCAACAATGCTTTATTATTAACCAGTATGAGAAACATATACAGAATGACATCTCCCATCAGGTGGCATTGCAAAAATCTATAGCCACTTTGGAAATAAACATGGAAGTTTCTCAGAAAATTGGGATTCTGTCTACCTCAAGACTCAGCAATATGACTCTTGGGCATACAGTCAAAAATTCCTCAATCATAACACAAAGACACTTGGTAAATTATGTTCATATAGTATATAGTTGCTGGAAGCTGGAAGCAACCTATATGTCCCTTAATGTTGGAAACCAGCCAAATTTTCAAACATGCCTGAAAGGGGGAGTGAGGATTGAGGACAGGAGACAGAAGATAGAGCAGGAGGGCACTCAGTAAACACAGCAGCTGCCTCACCTTTCATTAAACATAGCCTTTTCTACTCAAAGGCGAAGAACAAGGCCAAAAACTCTCTTGCCATGATACAAGGAACAATCAAGTGTAATTTATTTCTTAATTTTGAAACATCCAGTAATCACCACTTTGGCTAAACATCCTGCCATTTGTCTTTGAGTAAACCATCTAGTAACCAGACTTTATATCAAACACCTGTTATCTGTCCTGTAGGATCAAGAACAGATTTGAACTCTAACCTTCAGTCAAGATGGAATGGAGTCAAATCTGCAGGCTCCAACACGTCAACTAAATAATGGATAAAGAAGTACTACATTTGCACCTTGTATTGCTGCTCAGCTATTAAAAATGATGACAACATAAAATTTGTAGTCAAAGGATTGGAACTAGAAATAAATTGCACCTAGTGAGGTAACTCAGATCTGGAAATAAAAGCACAGCATGTACTCACTTATATGTGGATATTAGCTGTAAAGGAAAATCATGCTACAATCCACAGACCCAAATAGGCTAGGTAGCAAGGTTGGTCCAAAGGGGACACTTGAATCTTCCCTGAGAGGAAATAGAAGAAATTTTGTTGGAGGACTAGGGGTGGCTGGAGATGGAAACATGGGGGAATAAGGTGGGTGGTGGAGAGGAGAGTACAGAAAGAGCTACCTGTAAAGGGGATGGGGAGTCTTTTGGGTTACCTAGTACAAAGGAAACTCTCAAGAATACACAAGGATAACCTGAGCTAACACTTCTAGCAATTGCAGATATGTAACCTGAACTGGTCATGCCTTGTGATCTGACAAACTTTCCATTCAAAGGATTGTGACACCTTTCCATCCATATAACCTCCAACCTACAATCTGCTCTGCCTATTAGTGAATGGTGCAGAGTTTCTATGACTGGTCCAAGGTGAAACCCATTCATCTAGAGTGAACCCACTGCTAATAATGCATGGAATATCAAGACACAGATACCTAGGAGAACCAATCCTGATTGAAGGAAAAAAATTAATTAAATGAAGCCTAGCAATATTCTGCTTTACTCATTGGTTGGTACCTAGTCTATTAGTTATCAGAGAGGCTTCATCCAGCAACAGGTGGAAACAGATGCAGAGATCCACAGTCAAACATTATGTTGAGTTCAGAGATTCCTTCTGTAGAAAAGGATAAAGGATTATAGGAGCATTAGGGTCTGATATTATTAAAATCATCCTTTTTTTTTTTCAGTCAGAAGATTCTATCCTTGAACCCAAATTCAAGACCAACTCCAGGTATTAAATAGGAATTTTTCTTTACCTTGGATGTCCCAGATTATAGAACTATAGAGAATGAGTTTCTTTCATTTTGTTACTCAAATAGTCTCAATTAGTTTAATAGTTCTATTGGACAAGAACAGATTCAGAATTAATGAATAATTTAATCCATCATAGCAACTGTTTGTATATTATTTAACAATAGTATCGTTTATTGTGTTATCTGAAAGAATGAATTACTTAATAACTATAAATTTTCGAGTGGGGGTGCTGTAGTAGAGCAAGGAAGGGATATTTTAAAGGAGAGAGCCACTATGGGTTTGGAAGAAACCTCGGTGCTAGGATAACTCCCAAGAATCCACAACAATGACCCCTGCTAAGACTGCTAGCAATAGGGAAGAGGGTGCTAAAACTGGCCTTACCCTGTATTCAGATTGGTAAATACTCCAACTATGGTCATAGGCTACATTCAGTAACTGATAGAACCAGACACAGGTATACACAAATCAGAACCAGGCTGAGCCCCAGGAATCCAGTCACAAAGAGGGAGGAGGGAATAGACGAGCAAGGGAGGTCGAGATCATGTTGGAGAAATCTGTAGACATAGTTGAACCAAGCTGGTGGAAACTCATATCTCTAGACAGACAGTGGTAGAGACTCCAGTGTACTGAACTAGGCCCGCCATTTTGTGAGGCAATTGTGAAGCTTTGACTATCAGAAGGGCCCAGGTGGTAGGACCCAAGAGGAACCTGGTATAAGAGCTAGCTTGTTGGAGCCCTTTCCCTATGGTAGGCTATCATGCTCAGCCTCAGGACATAGAGAGGGGTTGGTCCTGCCCCTACCTATTGTGTCAGACTTTGTTGACTCCTCATGAGAGCTCTTCTTACTCATGAGGACCAGTGGACTAGGGGTGCACTGGCAGTGACACAGAAGGAGGGAGGGCAGATGGGGTGGGAGGGAAGACTATGGTTGTAATGTAAAATGAAATTTAAAAGGATAAATTGTAAACAAAACAAAACAAAAAAAAAATGGAAATTTTACCCATTAGCAAGTAATAGGAAGAAAAACTCTGACTGGGGAAAAAGCTATCCTACAATGCTTATGAGAAAACAGTTGACTTGAAGGAACATTTTTGTTTCCTACATTAAACAATAAACATCAAAGTATTATACAAAGTAAACTGCAGCTTATATGGACTACCTGGGTCATGCCAATGAACTCAGCTGAAGGGAGACTAGGGCAGGCTACATAAGGCAAGCATTTACTACATAGCAAAATCATGCCACAAATGAAAGAATTAAGAAAACATAACTGAATCAATTAAATAAATACTGTAACTATCACCTCAAAGAGATAATTATTTTCATGTTTACATGAAATATTAAACAAGCCAATTTAAACAAGTATCATCACTTAAAACCTGTTTTGAAACTGTCAAGGAACTCTGAGGATATAACTATAAACATTTATACATGTAAATACCTTTATTTCAAATTTCCATTTTCAAATTATATATTCACTTATTATTAAAACTTAGACTATAAGGAGACTAGTAAAAATGCCTTTATATTTTCAATATAATTATTCAGTAGCAAGTACTTTTGATTATGTTAAAATATAATATATTTGCATTACCCTTTTATTCTTTGATCTTGTGTAAATGTTCTTAGTATTACAAATGAAATAAAATCAGATTATGTCTCACTGAAGAGAATATGACTGATGCTACATGACAAGAGCTTTCAAATGTGACACCTTAGCTTCAAACTATTAAATGCATTTGTACATGCAAAAAGGGTGAAATATTTGCTTTCAAGGATTGGAGTAAATAAATTTAAAACTAACCATTAAACTGAGGGGCCCAGTTAGAGTTTATCAAGTAATTAAAACAAGTATAAACAAATAAATTAAAATTCCTCTACACTACATAAAAATGGACTAAATAATGAGCTTTCCATTATAATATATTTAGTGTGCTACTTTTAAATAAAGTACTAGAAACCATATATTGATAGTCAAAGGTAAGTAAATTAAATAAAAAGAAATGTATAATTATTATTTTAAATATAAATTGAGATAAATCACTTTGCATGCATTATTTCATGACTGGGATGCTAGTCTTAGTCTGAAATATTTTGTAGATAGCATTTTAGAGTTAATAATATGTAGGATTTCAAAGAAATACTAAAACCAAATTTTCAAGGTTGGTACATATAGTTTTAATTCTTTTAGAAAACTATTGAAACTTATTTTTGTGTAAGGTGTATATGTGTTTGTGTGTAATAAATAGCTATTTTTTAATTAAAAAATTTTATAGGGATGGCACTAAACTCCTAAATGCAAGCAAGACTCCTAAATGCTGTGCAAATTCTCTATAAATGTTCACTTTTTTTCAGACTTTAAATTTACTTTAGAAGACATATGGATATATAAAAAAAATTGTTTACATTATGTTGTAATGTGATTCCATGTTTGTATACTTCAAATCAGGCCTACTATATCACTACCCTAAAATATTTATCCTTTAACAAAACTTAAATGTAATATTTATTGTGCATGTATATGTATGCCTTTGTGTGTGTGTGTGTGAGTGTGTGTGAGAGTGTGTGTATGTGTGTGTGTGTGTGTGTGTGACAAATTCCACCTACCTGCTCCCTCTCAGGACAGACTTTCTCTCAGTGGTGTGATACTGCCTTTTGTGTTTACTTAAAATTTCCATCCAGCACAAACCACTGATGTATGGACAAGAAGTCTCAGGGGCTAGTGTTACATCCTGCTGTGGAGAAAGGGAACAAGACAGTGTGACCCAAATTTTGTTGAGAAAGAACAAAATTTTCTTTGCACTAAATTAGTGAATCAAGCTTTCACACACGTTATGACGCTCCTCACATAGTGCAAGTTAACACTCTCCAGGCTAGGGACATATGCTGAAACCTTATGGTAAATGAATATTGTATATTTTTCCTTGATAAGGCTTGTCCCCCCCCCTTTTTTCTTTGGTTCAGCCCAGACAGAGACAAATATGGGGTAATATTGTTTGCCAAAGCAAACAAAAGATTGTTGCAGCCATCTGTAACTAGGGACTGAATATGTAAGAATTCTCCATCAGAACCTTCATAGTAAACATGCCATGCTGAAGTCTTGACTTCTATAGTTGATTATGAAGCTTTTGACCAACTTACAGAGATAATGGTAGACTTCTATGGTGATCCTCAGATGCCACATACACATACATCCTTTCACCCACAAACCTATCCAAATACCAAACATTCGAATACCACATACAAACATAACATGCAAACATACAAACATACACACACACAAACACACATCAAGACACTTAGCACACATACATAAGAACACCCAAAACATAATTCACAAACACCCACACATGACACAGAACTGTCCACAATGTATGAACAAATATACATGGTTAATACATACTTATATACATATACTCATACATGCATGAATGCACACATAACAATATATATACAAGCATTTATTTTGTATATAAGTATAAAAGTACATGAACATATACATGTAATATATAATGGAGAAAAGTATAATGTAGAATGATATGAACTCTGCTTATTCATGTAGACATGTAGTGTAGATATGCATATTATAAAAATGTGGTTCATTGAAATGAAAATGAAGTTAAAAAGAAAAATCAAAAGCTTGTAGCAACATAAGTATATAATTAAACCAAGGTTTTGATCCTTCAAATGCATAAATTTCAAAAAAGTTCTCAAATCTAACATGAAATCCTTTACCAAAATATGTAGTTAAAAAGTAACTTTAAAAAGAAAATCCTAAGTACTTTATTTCAACTGAATTTTAAATATTTCATACATTGTGGAATAGTTTTTGATAAAGTTGTTTGAAAGATCCTAAAGAAAATATAGTCATGATTTGGTATTATTTATATAAGTATTCAAAGTATAACATGTTGTAGAAAATGGCATCAAATCAACTCAAAAATATTTATTATTTAATATTTAAAAATGGAGAAGGAATTCCATGAAACATTTTACTTAAAACTAAACTGATCATGTTAATCATGACCCTGAAGAATAAAGAATAAAATGGCATGTTAACTCTCACAGTGTGGATGGAATTATGCATATATATATATATATATATATATATATATATATATATATATATGTGTGTGTGTGTATCTGTGTGTGTATATATATATATATTAGTTTATGAAAAATGTATTTAAGATTGCAATCAGCAATTTTATTTATTTTTTGTGTTTAATAACATAGCAAACAATCTAGGAAAATCTACTTTTGAAATCCATATTGTTCTTATTACAATTGATATCTTATTTTAGAGAATACATTACATGTATATGAAAATTAAGAATGCTAAATAGTTGTGGAGGAAGATTATCTCATTTGTAAGAAACAATCTGATTTACTTTAATAATTTTATTTATATTTATATACATATTGCAACACAATTTTAACTTTGTGTAGGTATATGGAACACTGAACTCAATTCAGTACTAATCGCTGATTAAAATAGCATTAAATATTTTTAACAAGTGTCTATTCAATCTTTGAAAACCATTTCCTTCTGTGTTACATTTTTGTTAGTATATTGTGCCAAATGGAAAGACCAGAGACAGAAGGAAGAGAAATAGATGGAAATCCATAGGTAATCATGTTAAAACCAAGCATACCCGCACTGTCTGTGAGCCTGTGTTAAGTTATACACTAGGCCAGTTTCAGAATGATTATCAAACTGTGTAAGGATAACTGAAGCCAGTAACAGAGTAAACACTGTGTTAGGATAATAGGGTGCTGACAGGGCAGATGCCTTCCAGCTGAATCATTTTTCCATTCCTGGAAGATTTTGAAATGGAGAATTAAACACTTTCTACCTCAGGGTTACTCAGTCAGAATGTGTTTCTGCAGATGAGCTTGCTGATATGACAGAGAAACGTACAGAGTTAAGTCTTACAGATCCCAGGGCTTGCAGGCATGCAGCTTGCATGGTGAGCAGCCTGGGTCAATGCTACATCCTCAGCTTGCTCTAGACAACGACAAATAGAAAACACCATGTAGCTGTGAAACAATACTTGATGGAAAAATAAGCCAAGCATGCACTGTGGTGTCTTATGACACAATTGAGAAATGAATCCCTTAGGGGGCCTGTGGAGAAATTCATAAATATGTAAAGCAGTTAAGTCTTTGGAAAGTATATTACTTTGTGGGATTAGATTTAGAAATGGACCAGGGTGTAGCTTTCTTATATACGAGAGCTTTGTAACTGAAAACAGACTTTTGATAAATAGTGCAAACCTAATGGCAAATGGAAATTAGGGGATTCAATCTAAGAATTGGCATTTAGCAATGGGCTTCCAGCATTTATTTTATCAGTCCATCTACATAAGACGTGTTGAGAATTCGTCTTTTCTTCAGTTAAACTGAAAATTTGAGGAAATATCTACTCATCACATACAATTATTCATTTTTGGACTATCAGATACTGAATTTTTAATCTTTGCCTGATTTTCCCAATCCCTAGACAAAGACCATCATTGTCCTAATCTATAAAATCCACCTACCAGACAACTCTAGTTTTCAAGTTTAATACTTTAAATAAATCATTTTAATTGACTGTTTCTTCAGAATTATCTATATCAACAAATCCATGCATATATAAAAGAGATTTATTCATCTTTCTGAGAATAATTCTTTTTAGTATGCATTTTTGAAAATCAACTCTGCTAAGCTATAAAACAATAAAAGAAATACATATTTAAATGGTTCAACTCTGACTATGTTATGTTCAACAAGTGGATCCTAGTACTTGATGAACATATAATGCTATTTGAATCATAATAGGCACTTTGAAAAGTGTTGACTCTACTATTCAAGTTAAACACTTACAAGTGCTCTATATAAATTGGAAAAATGACCTGTGGCTAAGAATGAACATAATAAGATCTGTCTCTTAGTTGTTCCAAAGTGACATTGATGCAGCAGATATTAAAATAACCATAATAACAGCGAAGAATTTATGACAGAGTATTTAAGCTATTTATAAAATAAGTATATTGGAACATGTTATTGATTTAAAAAGTAAATTCTTATGAACAAACTTATGATTAAGAATGATTACAAGTGACTCTTTAAACGTTATGACAATTTAATGATATGTGTTTTTCAGTAAAATATGTTTTAAATTTTTCTTAAATTTCCTTATGCTAAAATACCTGCAAGATAATCATAGAATTCTAACATATAATTTAGGAAGACATACATTCTAAAGAGAAGTCAGTCAGTTACTGCATACTGAAATCATCAATATCAACTACAATGATGTAAAGAGACAAACAAGATAGGATTTCATTAAATGATTTAATCATAAGGAAACATTCACTCATAATAATGGTTAAAATTTAAAAAATTAGTTCAATGGTCAGGTGTTTAGAATCTGGATATATGAAATAAGGAAGGTTTGTTACAAACTAAGCACATCATAATCTCACCAGTTATTTTGTTTGTCCTTCCTAACAGATCAATGAGCTGTACTTACTCACTTCCTGGAAAGCAAACTGTGTTATGTGACTAGCCCTACAAAACAAACTTAACGATTTCTGGGTGTTTGAAGTAAAGATAGATGTGTCCTTTCCTCTCTGTTCACCTAACTTGTAACCGGACACTCATCACTTCAAACAAGGAGAACAGATATCTGGAAGTTTGACTTGGTTGGATGCTAGGTCTCCCTCTGAAGGTGACTAAAACTGACTATGAAAAGTACATATGAGACTTTGCTAAGTTTATTTTATTAGTACTAAAACACTCTCATATGATGATACTACGAAATACAATAGTTAGATAATACACAGTAAACTAGCATGAAGAGTCTAAACTACAAATTTTGGCTAAACCTAATGGGTACAGACTACCTTCAGGTAAAAATGTACTCAGAAATGTATTCTTAACATGTTAAAAAATGTAAACGGTAAAAATAAAACTAATTCAAAGTCTTTTTAGATGTTCACTTTCTACTATTTATGAGGGTATTTTTAATATTGTTAATTCAAATAATTAAGGAGTCACATAAGATTATATAATTTTATATTTAAAACATGAAAACATTTGTAAAATAAATGTACAAACATAAATAGTTTATAATTATTGCAAGATTCTTTTCTTCATCCCAATCTGCTACTCACTCAGAGACGGAAATAAAGAAAAAAGTAGCAAGAAACTAAGTTATTACTGCTTAAAGTGTGTGTGTGTGTGTTGTATAGTTTGCTCATTTTTTGTATATCTGTGAAATTTGTACATTTGTAATCATAAATATGCCATTCATAAAGAAATTCACAAGCAAGGTATCTTTCTATCTCCAATCATAAATCTATAGCAAAACTGAAACAAGAAACTGAACAAATACAGACTGGTTTGAAAACTTTTTTCAAGGAAAGTAAAACTACGCAGAACAAAGAGTCCAGACCTGAAAGTCATTTGTTTTATGTACATTCAGTGATTGATAGTCTACTTTTGAATAGTTTTCTGAAAATCAAGAAAATAATGTGTTATAAAGAAATCACAAGTGTATAATGAATTATAGCTAAAATGTAAAGAAAAATTATCTAGTACAGCTCATGACAGGGAAAGTTTTCTTTGAAAAGGAAAACTGAATGTAGAAACTAAAAATACTCCTGGTACTTATGTCAAGTTTGTTTGTGTCCTTTAAGGGACAGGTGTAGGAAAGAAATGCATTGGGCATTTATTTATGCCTAAACTCAAGCTAGAGGCATGAAACTCTGTTGAAATATTTGTAGAGTTAGCAAGTGGAATCATGTTTTGCAGATGTGTTTTATACAGTGATCTTGACTATAGTCACATACAAATCAAATGATAGTTCTCTGAAACTGGATATTTTAAAGACTGTTTTCTTATACATTAACATTTGATTGATCACGTTTTATATGAGAATTTCAGAAATTCATTTTAGAATATATTTTATGACCCTGTAAATATTAAAAATTCATAGATGTGTAAAATATGTTAGGTGCTTACAAAATAGGATATAGGAATATTTAACGTCATCTTATAAATCATACAATTTGATGAAGAGAAAGAAGTGAGGATAGAAATAAAATGGCAGGGGAAGAAAAGAAAATGGGTCAGGACAACTAACATTAAATACCTTTGTAATATTCATATGATTTTTACTGTAGAATCTCCCATTTTATATATATATATGTATATATGCACACCCATATATACATAGACAGACAGATAGACAGATGATAGATAGTTGATAGATAGAAAGACAGACAGACAGACAGATAGATAGACAAAGCCCAGCTAGACATTTTATAACACCAAGTAAAATCTCCAATACCAGGGATTGATTATAGCTGTTGAGTAATTAGTCAAAAGGGTTCAATGAGCAGCCCAAACATAACAGACAATTGTCAAAGGATGTTGGTTTCTCCACAGAACTCATAACTTAATAGTAAGGTCTGTTTACTGTACATACATTAACTAAAGTCATTGAATATGTAGATATTAAACTGATCCCCAACTAGAAGCTTCTCCCACACTGACTAACTTTTGCTTTCATGGTTTCAGAATGTATTGTGTACACCACTGTAGGAGAAAAGTGACCATCAACATCACACAGCTAAAACCCCTATGACCTACAACAGTGATCTTCCCCCAAGACATACGGATCCAATAGTAGCACAAATATTATGAAAGTAATTAACCTCTGGTATATTTCATCAATTGCCAGTCAATGAGGTGGTACCTATCCCTGAAATTGCTAAAGTATACAATAAACAGAGATTAGATTGGTTATTTTTCTAAAAGAAAAAAAAAATCTACTTTTTTAATTTTTGCTAAAGGAATGCGGAATGAGAAATAAAATAACTCCTCATGAAATATCACTATACCCTTGGAGTAGAGCATTACTCAGTCTCATTAGAGAAGCTCCTTCTTGAAACGTGTAGTATTTATCACAGAGTTCCACAACTAAAAATGTACAGGGATGGAAAGACTTCTGAGAAATAAGGCATGGATTTGACTTTTTATAATCAAACACCTTCTCTTAATGATCAGGTATCTACAGAGAAGACAAGACTGAAAGCTAGTAAGAGCCATAGGGAGGGAAAGAATCCAAGGAAACATCAGCAACACACAGCAGGCCTAATATAGATATGAACTGTAAGATGTTGAGACAGCATGCAGAGGTCCTGCACAGGTTGAAATAATACAATATGCCAACAGGGAGAAACATAACTGTGCACAAAGTCTCAACCATAACCAAGAAGATGTTTTCAATTGATACATACTGGGAAATAAAAACCAAAAACAAAATCCAGTTTTCTCAAATGGAGTCACACTGGATATATCAACCACACTCCAGAACAGGCTTCACTCCCACGAGAAATCATACTCCTTTTCTTTATGTAGGTGTATGAATTTGTTTTATTTTTTTTTTAGTGATATTGTGTCCTTCTTTAGTTTGAGTTATTGTTTTGATTTTTTTTCTTGGTTGAAAGAAAGAAAGAATATGTAGTTGCATGGGTAAGGTGATACAGAGGATCTGGGAGGTGTTGGGTTAGGAAAAAGAGTATGATCAAAATACATTTTATGTAAAAAGAACATATTTTGAATGAGTCAAATTTATTTATTAACCATACTATCATAATCCTGAAATCTCTGAGTTCCAAAAGTACTTATGGAAATAATTCATAACCATGTGGTAGTGTTTAGTTTAGCTAGTATCTTTTCTATGTTTCTACATGTAAACACATTGAATCAAGTTTAAAATAGTTAGTGCTGTTTTCTTCACTGTTTTCTTTGAATTTACTTGCTTGATGCAATCATTATATTGAAATGCATGACTCAAGGTTATAGAATGAAATGCTTGTATTTTAGCATACATTTCTTTAATAAATAATTAAAAGTAAAATTGGTTAATTCTCTTGTGCTTGTTGTGTTTCAATTATAATAATCCAGTTAAGATTCTTGGACTTGGGAAAATTACTGGTCCTAGCACACCTAGCTTATTTGGTAAGCCTATGAGAACTACCTTGATGACATAGTAAGTATAATGAACTTGTTAAGAATTAATGAAAGTATTGCTTTCTTTGATTTGATAGTGTATGGTTTCATTTCAACATTCAGAAATAAAATACATAGTATTTCAGAAACACCTCACTCATATCTTGAACACTACTTTTCAATTTGAAAAAGAGTGGAATTAAGCACTGGAGTGATCTACTGGAGTACAGTTGAAGACAGAGGATCATATGAACAAGGGACATCAAAAACTTGATGGGTTAAACCACAGAGACAGCTGACACTAGCTAATGGAGTTCATGGCCTATAGACTGACAGCTAGGGAATCAAACCAAACTAGGCCCTCTGAATGTGAGTGACAGTGGTGTGACTTGATCTGTTGTAGTTGGGGGAGGCTGACAGTGGCAGCAGGACCTATTTCAGTGGCATAAGTGGCTTTTTGGAGCCCATTCACTATAGTGGGATGCCTTGTTCAACCCTGATGCAAGGGGTGGGGGTTGGTCCTGCTTCAACTTGTTGGGCCAGATTTTGTTGACTTCACAAGAAGTTTTTACCACTATGAGGAATAGGTGGACAGAGGGAAGCAAGGAGGGGGGTAGGCTGTAGAATGGGAGGGAGCAGGAATTGGGATTGATATGTAAAAAAAAATGTTTTTCATAAAAATAAAATAATTTAAGATCCATGAAAAGACAAAATAAATATCACCATTAGTTAAAGCTGATTTCCTTTACAATTTAAAAGTTTTCACTGATGTCAGAATGTGTAGAAAAAATGAGTAGTGTCCTCTTAGAATCATGAGAGAATCTTTACTAAGATGAGAGAGAGAAAGAGACAGAGAGATACAGAGAGGAGACATTTAACAAATGTTTAAAAATTTAATTATCTCTTATCATTATGTGGTTTCAAAGTTTTTAACAGACTATTGACATAATCTTGAGAATTTTAATAAGCTTACTGTTACTAATGACTTAAGAGGTTATTAAAAACTCTGATTTTATATGGTTATATGTTAGTATAAGAGCAAATGTTTAGATACATTATTATATATCATAAAATCATAACAATGCCATATTTCGTGAAGATGGGCCTAAAAAGTAGGTGTGCTAGAGCATGTCATTTTTCCCAGTGATGACGCAGGAAGATGCGTGCATTGGGGATCCACTTGGTTTACTTAGTGAGGTCCAGGACAACCAGAGCTATTCAGAGAGTCCATCTTAAAATTAAAGAAAAAAAAAGACAATTATTTATCCATATCACATACTGTTTATAATTCTTGATTTAAAAATCTATCTTTAAAAAATAAAGTTCTTATAACCTTTCCAATATGTACAAAATACACATTTTAGTCAAACTTATTTTAATCTTATTTTTTTTCCTTCTTGGTTTTCTTGTTGTTTTCATTCTCAATATATAGCCAATATAGACTGCACTGACTTTCTGGTTATTGTTATTGGAATTTTATGACACAAGTTGTTTTAAAATTATTGTGTTAGGGGAAAAGAAACCAAACCAAAATAACAGCACTGCAAGAACATGGTTTTCCAGTCATTTCCATTTCCCCTCTTCTGATAAGGACATTAATGAAAACATTTAAAGCCCATGGCCTCCTCTTTCAATTTACAATCCCTTCAGTTTGTCATGTTAGTCTCCAAGTGTCCTTCTAGACTTAGAGATCTCAAAATATTAGTGGATGTTAAAAGTTCTCCAGTGGCTGAGATCTAATCTGGCCTGCTATTGATTATTTCACTTGTTTGTGGCAATCATGAATTGATTACAGAGTAATTCAAATTTGTCCTTACATTGTTGACTTTACTCTGATGAAAGAAACACTGGGTCCTCTAGTGTTTCATGAAAATAAAAAAGAACTGAAAAAAAAATGAATTAGCCTTCTGACTTTCTCAGCATGCTTCTCTTTTCTCAATTTATTTTCAACAATTTGGTAATGTAAATAAATACATTTTCTTTTTTAAGTTATGTGTATCCTTTTAAACACATTCAACATTAAGGGAGAGTAAATAAAAATCATGCAGTATAAACTACCAACAATATTTGCAAGAAAAAGTTTTTTTTTTTTCTGTATTATAACATACTAAGCAAAGACAACACTTCCTTAACCTATGTCATATTGGTAATAAGTGGAAATAATTAAGATTTCTTTATTGCTGTATAATTTCTTCAATTTATTTTCTATGTATACAATTTTATTGTATTTTACTAATTAGAATTTTAATTACTTAATTGTTTAGCATTCGATGTTATTTACTTTATTATTTGAGTCAGTATTACTTTATTTCTCTGAGTTGCTTCAAACTCATGATACTCTGTTTCGTAGTGCTAGGAAGCTCAGAGAAATATATATATGTAGCTTGAAAAAATGTTGCTGTCTCAGTAAATAACTAACATAACTATAGTAGCTGTTGATCTCAGCTTATTCAGAATCCTCTACCATATCTTCTAAATGACACAGTCAAAAATTATCTCATGTACTAGCTGCCCAGCCTTTAAATTTTAGAGTTCCAAATTGTAAGTGCTTCCATGTAGTATGTGTATATAAAATTGCATAATTTTCAAACTGTACTATAATTTGTAATCTCTTGGTATTACGCTAAATCTGAGACACTTTCCTATTAAGACGTTCCAAGTATTAGATAGTACTATTGTTAGAAGAAGAGCAAAAAGAAAGGACAATATATGTAGCATTAAGTTGAAAATGTAGCATTCAGTTGAAAACCATAGAGTGAAAAAGTTATGCAAAGTCTAAATATACAGAACACTCGTGTACAGTAGTATTCAGTAAGAATATAAGTCTTTTTAAAAACAGTGAGAACAAATAGGAGAAAATTAAAAATTTGAAATATTGTTTAGTGGATTTTGCTATTTTTGTTTTATTTTACTCTCTTATATATTACATCCTAATAACAGTTCCCCTCTCTCCTCTTCTCCAAACCCTTCAGCCCGATGTTCTCTCTTTTCTAGATACACTTCCATTTCCCCTTTGGACAGAGCAGGCCTCAGGGGTTGTTAACCAAACACAGCATAGAAAATTGTTATAAGAGTAGGCACATACTCAATATCAAAACTGGGTAAGGAAACTCAATAGGAGGTAAAGGGTTCTCATGAAGATGAAAAAGAGTTAGAATTAGCCCCTGCTCCAATTTTTATTAGTCCCTCAAGAACACCAAACTGACAACTGCAACATAGATGCAGAAGACCCAGGTCACTTTTTGTTCGTGAGTTTCTGTCTTCATTTGTCTCTTTGTATTGACAATTTCTATTGCTATTTCAGCCATTCCTATCAACTTCATGGAATAGATAAGCTATACGTGGAGGAGACATGTAATGGGAGCCAGAATTACATTCTATGTATTTTTTGTTTTTATTTTCAATTTTTCTCTCAAGATTAGGGCAAGGGCTTCATAAATGCCAACATTTTATCATAGAACTATAATCAAAGTTCTCTTCATTTACCAATTTATTACAGACAATGTATTACTAAGGGGCTCAGGTTGACCCTGAACTTACATTATAGCCCAATGAGACTTTGAAATTGTGATGCTCTTAGTCAAGATTTCTAGTATCTAGGGTTGTGAATTGATAACTATCAGATATAGCTCATTGTATCAGTTGTATGATGAAAATTAAAATCTTATATCAGATGGTTTTCATTTAGAGTGATAAAAAGCAAACAAAACAAAAATGACCAGAAATGACAAGTGCACAATAAATGAATGGAAGATATTCCTGAAGCAGTTAGTTTTATTTTCCTTAGAAGTCATACTGAAGATAGCCCATGTTGATAAGGTAACATACAAATACATACAAGGTGCCTCAATTTAGAACTCATGCCCTGCTGACAATTAGGATTCTATATATTTTCAAGGAATAGGTATACATCTAAACAACTAGACACTTTATACTTTAAATAATTGTCTTTAATTATTTCTTCTATCTATTTTATAGGCTATGGAGAAGACTCAGATAAAAAAATTCTAATTACTTATATATCCTAGGAAATATATAAGAATCTCTATATTAGATATAAACATATCTATGATATTAATCATATAATACATGATAGAGTACATACACAATAAAATGATTTCAAAAGTAAATATCATACTGTAGTGAGATAGTCCTTCTGTGGCACTGACCATGCCCATTGGGGGTAGAGCCATGGACAGAAGTGACCTGTGGAGGGAGGTCAGAGAGAGAGCTGGGGAGAACATCAGGTGGAATTTCCTGGTGTTCATCTGTCTAGGTTTTAAGTAATTTCTCCCTGAATAAACATCTATTCGGCCTATTTGTTTATCCTGATCCTTATTTAACTGTGATATCATACCATTATATTCTTAAAGATTACTATCATCTTTATTACCAGAGCCATTGAAATGAATCCTTATTACAAAATATTTATTATCATAGAGTTTTATCTATATTCACTTTTACAGTTGTAATTTTCAGAAAATTATTTTCAACTATCCTAAAGAGAAAACATGTTCAATAGAAGGAAACAAAATCTGGTACTGAAATATTAGCTAACTACCCATGGCTACTAAAGTCATAGATCTTGAATAAGAACCCACAGCCACCACTGTACTAAACTAACTAAACTACATTGTAAAAATTTATCCTCATACAAACATGTGATTGTAGTCCTCATTAATATCATGGAAAATTTTTTTGCACCATAAAGCAGAGGCCATTATAGAAATCAACAACCATTAAAAATGTATACTTGTGTGGCACAATGCTAGTGGATACATCTAAAAAAGAAAGTTTTAAAAAGAAGTTTCAGGGAAAGGCATAGAAAAGTGGATAGAAACATTTTATGATACAGAATAACAGTGAGTCAGCTCCAAGGCTGTATCTCTTAGCAATGTTAGAAGAGAAACTACATAAACAAGAGCTAAACAAACATAACCATAGACATGTCAAACTAGAAAGAGGAAAGAGCAGGAGGCCTAAGGCCTACACAAAGAACATAAGACATCGAAGAGATTCTGAGAGCATGACTAATAGTCTTCCCCAGGGAACAGCACACTGACTGGTTATCTGATACATATATTAGGTTATGTAAACATACATTTAATCAGAATTATAAAGAATACACATACACACAAACACACACACACACACACACACACACACACACACACATATATATATATATATATATATATATATATATAATCAACAATTAATGATTTAAAGCATTTTGAGGGATGAAAATGTTTGGGAGATATTGAAAATGCAATCTCAAAGAATAAAAAACTTAAAGGACAAAAAAAAAGAATAAAAAAATAACTGTATATTTCAGTGGCATGCTACTATGACAGATACTTGACATAAACAGTTGAATAGAAGGAAGATTCATGTTCACTCTGTGTTTCTCAGTTTGTAGTTCATGGTCAAGTGTCCTACCTTCCCATGGTTCTGAACTTAAGTAGAGTGTCATGGTGGTGAGACCCAAGTGAAGCATCATTGCTCACTTCAAAGAGGCCAGAAAGACGAGATGAAAAGACACAAGTAAGTTAGGCATAAGAATATTTTCTGGGCACATATCTGGTAACCTATGTACTCAAATAATATCTAATCATAAATAATTACATTATATTTTATAACTAATCCATGAGGTAAAATGTTCAATGATCACTTTAAAGGCCTGATGATTCAGGAATTTCTCAATAACTGGACATTCCCAATTGGGAGAAAAAGACATCCCATAAGCAATTTTAGGAATATTTTATGTCTAAACCACAAACATTATTCCATGGATCAGAAGCACCTTAACAAGTGAATAATTATTGAATGAATGAAAAAGTGGAACATTTTAAAACTATAAATTTTCATTTCTTAACATGTAACTAATTCAGTATAATTTTAACTAAACTGTTATCTATATTTATTAAGACCAATGTTAGTACTCTAATTTAGGCCGTTCATTTAAAAAAAAAAGATGGAAGATATTAAAAGTCAGGCTCAAATAAATAGGCAAATATCCAGATAAAACATAATAAAGCACTTGTTTAACAGATAAGAGATTTTAATGTCAAGTTATGATTCTCATTCATGAAATTATGGAATCCAAAGAGAATAGTGTTGGTACTTTCAACAAAATGTAATTTATTTTCATTTACAGTCTTGCAGAAAGACAATAGGAAATGGATGAGGCTATTTAAATTGTAATAGCAGTATCAATAATCATAATGATAATAAATATGTTGTGAAATAGTACATTGGTACAGTTCTTCATCTATAGATGTAATTAGAATTCTTTAATGATGCCCATAATTATGATTTAAAGAGTGTCTATTCATTTTTATACTTTTAGTTTAAATGAAAGCACCACCACATAATTTAATTTGTAAGTGACTTAATTATTCCTCATAATGAGAGATGAAATTGGAGACACAAAAGTTAAAAACACAAGAGAAAAAAAAATATAATGGAAAAATATTTATCACATTGGGGATGGGAAGATAGTGCACCAGTTAAGTGCTTTTGCTGTTCTTCTGGAAAAGTCAAGCTTGGTTCCCAGCACTCACACTGATTAACTTTAATGACCTGTAATTACAGCTGCAGGAGATCAAATGCTCTCTTCTGGCCTCCTGGGTTTTTTGTTGCATGTGCCATACATTATCACACACATGAGCATAAACATAAATGAAAATAATTTTTAAGTTTTAATTTATCATATACATAACAATCTTGCTTGAAATAGAAGAAATAAGGTTAGAAATTGTGAGAAAAATGTTTGGAGAAACGAGAAAACTATTCAAGTCAACTTTACCACATTCATTTTGTGTTGTAATAGTTTACTTTGGTGTGGATAAATTTTGAAAATATTTAACTGTGACACAATCTAGAAAGAGCCAATGAAATAAAAGAGCCTCAAGGCCATCACACTTGGTGCATGTGCTCATTGTTTGTAAAACCCAAATTAATATATAGGTTAAAGATTATGACTGTATTTTTAAAAGCATAATATATCAGCATATAAATGAAGTTTTCTATTTACATGCTGGTCTTTAACTATATTTAAATATAAAATGCATGATATATACAAAATTAATCTCCTAAAGTGTGGTTAGAGGATTATATGTTACAGTTCGTATATTTGTTAATTTCAGAAATGGATTAAAGGAGCCAAACAGTAAAGTTCTTATTTTAAATATGTTTTTTTCATTTTTGCTAGTTTTCTGTAATTTTATATAATGTTGCCTGATCAGGTTTACCATGTTTTCTAATTCTTCCAGATTCAAACCCTCTCCCTACTCACCAAGCTTTCTTCTTGTTTGTTTGATTGATGTTAAATCCAGTGAGAACAATTGTGCTTTGCATATGCTTTTACTTGTGTAACCACCCTACAGAGCATGACAGACATAAAAAGGTATGCACCCTTAAAAAATAAAACTGAGTGTCCCTTTCCTAGCAATTTTCAGAAGCCAATACTTCATTAACTAATGCTATGACTTCATGAGCTTGCACAGGTCTTGTTCATACCATCACAACTGCTATGACTTCATGTGTACAACTGTCCTGTATTTAGAAGATTCTCTTTCCATTTCATTGAATCTTGCTCTTACAAACTTTCTGGCTATTCTTCCACTGAACACTGGGAGGACAGGTGTGATACAAATATCCCAATTAAGGCTGCACATTCTACAATCTGTTTTTTTTTTTTTGTTGTTGTTGTTGTTCATTTGTTGAGTCTATATTTTAACAACCATCTACTGCATTGAGAAGCCATTTGCATGAGGCCTGATAGATTCATTAATTTATATGTATGATGATAAAGAGATCTTCAGTGCTATATACTCATAACAGAGTCATAGGGCTACGTTCTCTCCTAGGGACTATTACCTGACTAGCCCACATTTTTTGTGCTATATATGGATAGCAGTATTCTAAATGAAACACACATATGAAGAGAAAGTTAACATTCACATGTGAAAAGAAATGTGATATTGGCCTTGCACTACCTTGGTTGCCTCAAGCAGAATGATATTTTCCAGCTCCACATACTTACTGTGGATGTCAGGATTTCATTTGTTAAAAAAAAAAATTGTATTATTTCAAAGTGTAAAGTCTCCACAATTTTATTATTCATGTGTCACTTGATAGACATTCCGAATTTTTCCATTTCCTTGCTACTGTGAACAAAGCAATGATGAACATGGATGAGAAAATAAACCAGTAGTCGAGTGTAGATTCCTTTATGTGCAGTCATGTAGTAGATCTGTTTCTAGTATTTTCAGGACCTTTCATCAATTTATATAGGGGCTGCTCAAGTTTGCACTCCCATCTGCAATGATCATGTGTTCTTTCCCTGTACCTCCATGCCAGCATATCATTGTCTTTTTACTTTATTTTTTTTAATCTTAGCCATTCAGAATGGGATAAAAAAAAGATCTCAAAGCCGTTTTAGTTTGCATTTCTCTAATGGCTAAATATTTTGCATATGTTAAATTTTTTTACCAGTACACTTTATCCTTTTAGAACTCTCTTTTAAGTACCATGTTATAATTTTTACTTTGGTGTTTTCCTTACATTTAGTTTTGAAGTTCTTAGGATAATCTGATGATAGTGACTCTTGTCACATGTGCAACAGGTAAAAAACGTGTGCCCATTTAATAGATGGCCCATATCTTTCCTTCATTGATGCTATTTTTAGTTTCACAAGTGCATTTTAATTTTATGTGGTTGCATTTAATAATTTTTGCTCATAAAGTTTATGTTATTGGTGTCCTGCTAGGAATCCCTGTGACAAACAGATCATCCTACCTTCTCTTCCCTCAGATTTGGGGTGTAATGCCTTAGGCTTAAGTCTCTAACTATCTAGGACTTGATGTCTGTGCAGACTTAAGGTAAGGATCTCCTTTCATTCTACTGCATGGAGCCATCCATTTTGAACAGTGCCACTGGTTGAAAATGCTATCCTTTCTCTGTTGTGTTTTATTTATCTCTTTGTCAAATCAGGTGGCTATTTGTCTATGGATTATGGCAATATTTTCAGACAGTTCTTAGATAAATTCTTCTGGTTTTATTCCACTTAAATGATGCTTTGACTGTAAGCTCTGCACTGTAACTTGAAACCTGGGATGGTGATGACTCCAAATGATTTTATTATTAATAGTTGTTTTGGGCTGTCGTGGATCTTTTATATTACATACAAAATTTAATACTATTGTTTTTCAATTTCTGGGAAGAATTTAATTGAACTATTGATACAGATACCTCAGATTGTGTCAATTTCTTTCAGTAGGATTATCATGTAAATAATGTTAGACCTACATGTACATATGAGGCCTTTCTATCTGTGACATGATTTTCCACATACTTTACAGTATTTCAAAGTTGTCATTGTATGAGGCTTTCACTCTGTTACTTAGATTTATTCCAAGATATTTTGATTTTCTTATATTACTATTAATTTTGTCACTTATGGGAATTCATTCTTAATATGTTTTCATTTTGATATCACAAATCTATAGATTGTTTTGAGTTTATTTTGAATTCTAATGGTCTTCTAAAATATTATATCAATGTGATACAGAATTTTTTTCTTTTCATTCTTTTTTTACTCCGTCATTCTCTTTATTAACTCAAAAATCTATAAACCAATAAACCATGATTTATAAAACAGCAATTGTTAATTGCTAGTTGCCCATAAACATGTATGAATCAGATGCCTGCTACAGGCTATAATCTACCCTATTCTACTGTTCTCAACAAACTCCTACCTAGAGGCAGGTCTCAAAGTTTCTAATTTATTACACTTCATTACTCTGTGACAAGAACCTAGCCAAGACACTTAGACTTTTACATTAAAGTAACTTTTGATGGACAACTAGTAAACAACAAAGATAAAAAGCAATCTTTGGGATTATAACCTTATAAACTATTCATTTTTATAGTTTTCCCAATTCATTATCTTTTCCACATACATTTTCTTTCTTAAAGGCCTTTATTGTAAGTATTATAAGAAAAGTGGAAATGTTATAAATAATTGTAATAATCTCTTCAAATGCCATTAGTTGAGAGATTCCACTATGCTATGATTGCTCAAGCAATGCTGTAGATTGTGTTGTTCTAATGCACTGAAAATTACCAACTGCTGCAATGTAATTATTCACAAAAGTGTGACAGTGTTAGAGCATCTTACTACAAAATAATCAAGAAAAATAACCTAAGATCTATCAGTTGCAAAATTAAATTAATTTTTTCCCAATAATAAGGAAGCGTTGCTCTTTCCTTCACATGTTTTCCAGCATTTGTTGTCATTTGTCATCCTTTTATATCTGAACAAAAAGTGGAGTGAGACAAAATCTCAGTGGCAAATTTGTAAATTTCACATATGTCTATGGATGCTGAACTTTAAAAATTATATAACTGTATCAAATGTGTTTATTCCTTTAAAACCGGTCTATTCAGTTAATTTTCTTCTCTTGGTTTTTGTCTTGTCAACACAGGCTCTCACTACGTTATTCTGTAAACAAGATTTGAATGGAATTCAAATATTATCCTGCTCCTACCTCACTGCATCACGACCAAATGGCATTAATTTTCCTCTTAAAAAAAAAAATCACTTGGTTTATTTTTCCATGTTTAATTTTGTAGTTCTTTCAGTATTCTAGATATTAATCCCTCTACTAAATTATAGCTGGTAAACATTTTCTCCTATTCAGTAGGATTTTTTTTTCTACTCTGTAGATTCCTTACTTAGAAGAAAGGTATTTCTTTTTAAAAATTACATACAATCACATGAGTTAATTCTAGCAGCCATACCATGTTTTTAGGATAATACTGTTAGCTTTTGCCAATGTTTATATCATCTTAAATAAGTTACTGCATTTTAGGTACTACATTGAGGTTTTTACTCTACTTTCTATTGACTTTTTATACAGGATAAGAGTTTAATGAAATTTGACAAGCAGATTTAGGATTCAAAGACTAAATTCTTCCTTTCTTTTATTTTTTAATATTTTCCCTTCCCTCATCTCCTTCCAGTATCTCCCTCCCATCTATCTTCTGCCTCACTCCTTCTTTTCTACTCAGAAAAAAAGGCAGGCATCCCAGATACATACACAAAACCCAGCATATCAAATTTTAGAAAGACTAATCATCTTGCCTTTTATTAAGGCTGGGCAACATGACCCAGTATGAAATAAACAGGTCCCTAAAAGGCATTGAAGGATTCATAGATGGCCCCTGATCCCACTGTTATGAGTCCCACAAGAAGATCAAGTATCACATATATCCAGAAGGCCTATGAGGGATTGAAACACCAACCCAGCCACAGACTTTTCCTTCAATTTTTGATCCATTTCAGTGTTTAGGACATGTATCTCCTTGTGCCAGCCTGTAGTTTCATTTGCAATTAATCAAACTTTTCTAGAGCTTTGAATCTTTATTTGTAAAGTGAGAGACTAAACTATGATGGTGTTTATATTTCATAGTATATGTGTAAAAAGTCAACTAGCTTTTTTATTCTTTTGTTATTGACCTGTAGAAGGCCTGAGAAGAACGAGAGAGAATGGTTATATTCCTGAAGGAGCACATAAGAGACTTGGATGGTAAACAGATTTTTGTGGTCTTGAAAAATCATTGGAATGTCCAATCTAATGTCTCGATAATGAAGACTTATTTACTTCTTAAAGTTAAAAAAAATATTTTATGTAAGCAATAGTTTCTCCTGTATTTCAAAAATGTATAAGAATGAAAGCTATACTTACATGAAAAGCCGAGCAAATTGAATTCATTCAAATCACTCCTGGGCACCTCTAGGGCATCCAGTAGTGAACCCAACAATGCTCCTTGTCAAAATGGGTGCAATGCAGAGAGGCTATGAAAATTGTAAAGCAGCATTCACTTACATTAATCAAAGATGGCAGTTGTAGTTATTACTGAAGCTCTGCTGCTGTCTTACACAGGGCTCTACGACCTTGAGAGGAAAAGTAGGGAAGTTTTTGTAAGGAAGAAATTGAATGAAAATGAAGGAACATACTTGTAGAAGTGCAGAAGTAAGACTAAAGTGTTATTAAAACTTCTGAGCTGTATCCTGAGGTAGACTACATTTTAAAACAAATCAAAACATTTTTCTGTATGTTATGACCAAATGGACATTTTAACACGTAAGATTTATTGCTGAAAATGCTATTTCCAAAGCGCATGATTAATTTTGATAAAAATGTAACATGCTTATCAGACTGTATAATGAAACTTTAATATTCCCAAATGATAAAGCACATCTGGATTTCACATATATAGGTTTGTGCAAGTTCATATTCATATAAAGGGTACTCTCTCATTTGTCAGCAGAGCACTACACTGATGAACACTAAAATATTTACATTAATTATTTTAAATACTCTAGACATTTCTTGTCAATTAAAAAAATATTTACTCAAGGTGTGTGTATCTGTGTGTGCGTGAGTGTGTGTACAGGCGTATATGAGTGAGCATGCAGACATGATTATGGAGGTTTCAGAAATACAATCTAGAGTTGGTTCTTTCCTTTTGCCTCCGGATACTAGGATTGAGTTCAGGTTATTAGACTTGCCCATGCGTGGCTATCTGCTGAACCAGTGAGATCCCTGGGACTCTGATAAATTAATTTAAGAAAGGAATTGCACCAAGTACATTCTTGTTACAGATATTGTATGGTAAGACATTTGCAGGTGTAGTTCATCTCAGATTTTGAAAACAAATACCTACACCACAAGTAATAGAACAATGCACAATTTAAAAAAAATTAATTAAGGTCCTCCAGCACTTAAGAAAGTGCCGAACATCCTTAGCTATCAGGAAAATGCAAATAAAAACGAGTATGAGACACCATCTTACTCCTGCCAGAATAGCTAAAATTAGAAACACCAATGACAACTTATGTTGGAGAGGATTTGGAGAAATGGGAACACTCCTCAACTGCTCGTGGGAGTGCAAACTTGTACAGCCATTTTGGAGATCAGTATGGCAGTTCCTCAGGAAAAGGGGAATCAGTCTACCACAGTACTAAGCGATTCCTCTCTTAGGCATATACCCAAATAATCCACATTCATGCAACAAGGACATCTGTTCAACTATGTTCATAGCAGCATTATTTGTAATAGAAAGAACCTGGAAGCAACCTAGATGCCCCTCAACTGAAGAATGAATAAAGAAAATGTGGCACATTTACACAATGGAATAACATTCAAATGAAAAATCTTGAAATTTGCAGGCAAATGGATGGAATTTGAAGAAACCATCCTGAATGAGGTAACACAGTCACAAAAAGAGAAACATGGTATGTACTCACTCATATATGGATTTTGACATAGAGCAAAGGATCACCAGCCTATAATTCACACCGACAGAGAAACTAGTATACAAGGAGCAACCGAGAGATTTATTCAAGGTCCCTCACAGAAGGGAAAAGAAACAAGATCTCCTGAGCATATGGGAAGTGGAGGGGGTCAGTGAAGGGAGAAGGAGCTAGGAGAAGGAGAAGTGGAGGAGAGGAAAGAATGTAGGACTAGGAAGACTGAGATAGGGGAGGAATATACGAGAGAAAGGAGAGAGAGATGCCATAAAAGAGGGAGCCATTATAGGTTTGAAGGGAAAACTGAGTTTAGAGAAATGTCCAGAGACGTACAAGGGTGATCCCAACTAATAACCCAAGCAACAGTGAAAAGGCTACCTTTAAATGCCTTTACCTGATAATGCGATTGATGACTAATTTATCCACCATCATAGAGCCCTCATCTAGTAGCTGATGGAAACAGAAGCAGACACCCACATATAAACACTGAACCAAACTGGAATCAAGACACAGAAATGGAGGAGTGATAAGAAAATGGGAACAAGACCAAGCTACAGAAACCCACAGAGACAGCTGACCTGAACAAGCTCATGGCCCCCCAGACTGATAGCTGGGAAACAGCATTGGACTGACTCAGACCCCCCCTAAACACGGGTCTCAGTTACAAGGCCTGGGCAGTCTAAAGGGCCTCTGACAGTGGACCCAGCATGTATCTTTGCTACATGAAAGGACTTTGGGAGCGCATTACCCATGGAGGGACACTCCCTTAACCAGGAGCCAGGAGAGGGGGCCTAGTCCCTACTCCAAATAACTTGACAGATTTTGATGATCCCTCCTGCGAGGCAGAGATTTTGCAACCTGAGTTGACCTGCTGTCATTTCCACTGTTGGCAACTAACGGTTATTTTTTAGTGTTCAAAATACATTCTTATCTAATGGTTTCTGATGACAGTGGTCAATCAGAGAGACAAATTATAAATATGGAGTCTAAAGTGACTGTGCTCTCAAGGCTGTGAATACATACAAACACACATAAACACTTATTCATGGAATGATGATCCATTAAATCTACACACACACACACACACACACATTACATATAATATATGCAGTTGTATACACTCATATTCTCACATATGTTTCTATATGTCCATGCACAGTAAAAGCATTTAACAAGTTTGCTTTCTTTTGTGAAGTAGGTTCTAGCTTTCTTTAAATTGCACAATATTTTGATACATATTCAAGACAGTCAATCACAGTTTGACTATCATTGCAAATATGTACATTAAAAGTTGGCATATATATCTGAAAAAGGTATCAAAGTATGGGAGGATGTGTCAAAGAAAACAGTTCGGTATGTGTCTAAGAACATAGTGAAATATTTTACCTTAATTTGAATCTAGGAATTTTCTTGTTTGCAGTATCTGTGTCTAATTCATTGTCTGTGTGTTTATGTTTTAAAGAAATAAAATCTAGCTGCTGTACTCCATATTTAAAAATAACAATATATTAATAAGATGGCATGTTTCCCCTGGTTACATGCTCCTAGAAAACAATCACCACCTTCATTCACTTATGGAGAAAGTTGAGTGACACTTATTTTTTATATTTTTTCATGATAAGAATTATGTGATTTAATATACTTTCATATAAATACCCATTCCCAAATTTTTATAGCATAAAACATAATTTAGGGACATAAATAGTATGGAAATTCTACACTACTTCTGTCACATAAAAGAGCGACCAAAGGTTATGCTTTAAAAATGTGACAAATAGTTCCACAAGTTGTAATGTATGCAAGTGTGTGTGTGTGTGTGTGTGTGTGTGTGTGTGTTGTATGGGAAGAAATCAGCTGACATTACCATGCTGACTTGAATATCTACAGCTGACAGTGTACCCTTCAGGCATTTTGGAAAGTCTGAACAACAGTGCAGGCAGCTGACAGAAATAGAATGATGAATTAACATTCAGTAGTAAGGATAATAGCAAATAGAGAGGATTCAAAAAAATTGTAAAGTTGATTCATAAGTTAAGTCTCTTAACTGTTGTTGGATACATAACCTAAATAATGTATTGTATCATGTATGTGTATCAATGTATGTTTGTGATTTTTAGAAATCAGAGAAATATATTCATTAGTTAGATTATTAACTGATCAAATTACTTACATGAATTTTTACATATTATGATAATACTAGTGAGGGATGGGTAATGATGAATGAAAATATTCTAAAGACATATTTTGATATGTTGATGATGAACAAAACAATAGACCAATACAAAAGTTATAACTATAAAATATATAATTTTTTATCTATATAACTATAACTATATATATATATAACTATATATATAATTATAACTAAATATAACTATAAAATATATAATGGTTATGGTTTCTTCTCTGTGTTAAGAAATTGGTGCTAATAGTTTTCAAAAAATATTGCCTTCTTATTAGAGAGGTAAATTAGCATTGTAAAGAGTTAACAATTTTTTTATTATTTATTTATTTATTATTTACTTTTTGAGACAGGGTTTCTCTGTAGTTTTGGATACTGTCCTGCAACTACCTCTTGTAGACCATGCTGGTCTCAAACTCCTAGAGATCTGACTGCCTCTGCCTCCTGAGTGCTGGGAATAAAGGCTTGCACCACCATTGCCAAGCAAGAGATAACATTTCTAAATGACATCATAAACGTGTTTTTATTTTGTTTTGTTTTTGTGTTTTTGTTTCATTTTGTTTTTCACTAGAGAAACCCACATTTGCTGTAGAAACACTGCATGGACGATATTGCTTGGGGCAGAGCTAGCTTAAGCACCTCACCATTGAATGTTTACCACTTACTTCCTCCAACAACTGATAGCATGAATGTCACAATGCACTAGAGAAAAACACTACCTTTTCTCACTGTGAGACAGACATGATTTCAGAAAATGGCAACATTTCCCTAAAAGTAGAAAATATTTAAGCAAAATTCAGATGTCAATGTTTTTATAGGATGACCTCGTTCTAATGAAAACATATTTAATGAAGTGTTATACTAAAAATAAACAAAAAGGTTATGCCCTGCATCAACTTTAAAATAATGGAAACAGGCAGTACTTAAAGACCATGTAGTTCCATTTTTTATTTGTTTGTTCACATGCATGTGTACATTTATTTGTATATCCTTGCCAGCATACATATGCCACAGTATGCTTCATTCTGTGAAGTCAGAGACAGTTTTAAATATTGTAATTCCATTATCTCCATCCACCATGTGGGTACTATGGATTAAATACACAATTTCATGCTTGCATGACAAATATGTTTAGCCTGCAGGTCCATGTGGCCGGCCTGAGGCAGCATTTTTTAGAGCATTTAATATGAATTAAATTTTTAATCTCTAGCACACATTGCCCCAATATAATCATCAACCACATGATATAAATTAATGGTTGAGGCACAGAGTGTCTGCTCACATTTCTTAAGTTAACACAGCCTAATGCAATCGAAGTAATATTTCTTATTTCAGAAGCTTATCATGTAACAAAATTTCTAAAAATTACAGCTTAGTAAAACTTTCTGTATGAATCAAATTAGGAACTAACTGAAGTCATCTAGTACATGCAAATATCATAGAAGTTACACTGAGTAGCTAAGAAATAATATTAAGCTTCTATAAAATGCTCATTGATACATTATCAAATTATTGCATATGAAATACAGCCAGCATTTGTGCACCATTCAAAAATCAGTAAAAGCATTAGTTTTAGTTTTTGTTATATTAAATAGATTATTTTCTCATACAATATAATCAGAATGGTGGCTTCTCCCTCTACTCCTCTCTTTTCTTCCTTATTGTGTCTGCCATCTGGATTCACTCCATTTCTGAACCTCACTAGAAAAGAACCAGCCTCTAGGTGATAGCAACAGCGCTTAACAAAATAAAACCTAAGTTAAATAAAAAACCATCATATTGAAGTTAAGGAATACAAACCAAAAGAAAAATAAAAGATCTCCAAGAAAAGGCACAAGAACCAACGACCCCTTCATTCACATATTCAGGAGTCCCATAAATGGACTCAACTGAAAGCTCTATATATGCAGAGGACCCAATGCAAACCCATATAAACACTGTGCCTACTGTGTCAGTCTCTGTGAGTTCAATGAACTTTTCTCAGTTGACTAAGAGGGCCGTATTCTCCTGTTGTTATCCATATCAGCCTCTCTGTCTCCTCTACTCCTTCTCCTTTTTCATGGGGTATCCTAAGCTTGAAGGGAAGGGATTTAATTGAGACATCCTAAATAAATGTATTGCTTACTTATGAAATGAGAGAAGTTATTAAATATCAATTACATATTATTTATTATGTGTTAGGTCTAAGGCATTAACTTAATTAAGCTAAACAGATAAGAATATCATTTGTCATCTTTAATGATTTTGAAATTTTCACATCTTGACATTAAAGTAAAATTTTCTCAATGTTAGCATGCTTATGAAATAAAACAAACAAACAAAAAACCAAACAAACAATCAAAGAGAAAACAACTTTCCACTTTGTTATGATTTAGGATTTGGCCAAATTTTCCATATGAGCTTGGATTGCTTGAAAAAAGTTGGGTAAATGATAACTGAATCTCATTTGTCAGATTAAAATGCATATAATTTTAAACATTCCTCATTTCCTATGGTTTTAAATCTTCCATTTAAAGTCACATATTACTCTCTTACACATACTTTATTTATGTGAATACACATATTAAAAAGAAGTTTGAATTCAATTTGATTTTTTCATTGACACATGAAACACTGTGAAACTCAATTTATAAGAATACACTGTGGAGACTTCTTGTTTCATGTCAGTTGCTTTTCCCCTTCCATAATTATTTTTTCAGTTGATGCGCTTTGGTCTATGAAATATAATTTTGATTTGTGACAAAGAATTGATGATTATGGAGTCAAGTAGAAAAAAATGCCCTATATCAAACTACTATGGCATAATCTTTGTACACTGAAAATGTTCATTACTCTCTTTGTTAATAGAAACTGACTGGCTTATAGCTGGGAAGGAAGAAATTGGGCAAGACAGCCTGACATAGAGTGAATTCTGGGAAGAAGGGTGGAGTTGGAGGAGACAACAGCCAGATGCAGAGACAGCAAGATGGGCACTCCATAGTACGAAAAGAACTGTGATATATGCCAAATGATAAACAAAGAATATGGGTTAATTTAAATGTAAGAGCTACTTAATAATATGCCTGAGCTATTGGCCATCCGATTGTAATTAATATTAATACTCTGAGTATTTATTTGAGAGAACTTATGGGAAAGAAATTTTTCTGCCAACATCTGTGGAGCAGAGACCTTATGTATAAAAGTTATTATCAACATTACAACATTTCTCAGGAGAGGTATTTAAATCATATTTTGTCATTGTTTCTCTGACAAAATACGTGAGAATATTTACTTTGTGAAGGTTTAAACTGCAAACAGTTTAAAAGAAAGTTTAATCTCTCAGGTTGTCACACACATACCTGAAGGAACTGGAAATGAGTATGCAAGTAAGCACAGGCACCACAGTAGTCAACCAAGAAGCAGTGAGAGCAGACTGGATGCAGGTAAAATGTAATCTTCACAAGCCTTGTCTTTATGTTCTACTTCTTTCAGCAAAGTCTCACATCCTAAAGCGTTCCAAAATGGAGATCTAAATTTTGAGCCTCATTTCCTAGTCGACACTCTGTTCTCTTTGAAATGCCCATACTTAATGAATTGTAAATGAAGGCTTGAAGGAAATGAAAACATTAATTTAGTAACGTTCATTTACCCTTTAGAGTTTGTTTTTATTTGATTGTCCCCCTTACAGGATTTGCAAACCAAAATAAACCTACCTTGTCCATAAATTGCTTTTTACCAAGGTATTTTACTACAATCTAGATAGGAAATACTAACAAGGTGAGAGTGTTGCCCGTGAAATACTGTAAATATGGAACTCTCATGCATTGGACTGGTTATGGGAGAAATACTGAAGATTTGCTATTGGATTGGGAATGCTACTGAAAGTAAGAAGAGAAGCATAATTTGGTTGTTTCAGTGGGATCTTGATGATAAGAATGGTAAGAGATTATGAGCAGTTGAAGTATGGCTCATGGGATTACAGAGACTAAGACTATATAGAACATGTGTAGGGGAAAATCGTGAGCTGTTTGTGTTAAGAATTTGTGCTTGCTGCTCAGATTGGAGGTAGAAAAGCAGATGTGACTATCAAAGAGATCAGGACCATTGGAGTGAAATTTCCTGTACTTAAATTGGAACATGTACTCTCAGGGTAAATTCACAGAAGCAGCTATGATGCATGGGGCCAGGCTGTAGTGCAAACTAGTAGTAGAACTTATCAAAGTTATCATTGTCACCAAGATACAGGCATTGTAGTCATGAAACACAAAAGATTTAGGGAGCCATGCAGAAATACTGATCCTTGGACATAATGTTCCAGTCTTGGAATTCATTAGTGGAGGTGAATCCTTAGTTAAAGTTGATTGCACCAAGCCCAAGACACTAGAGATGCCATGACCATGGGGTATCTACAAGAGATAGCTGCTAGACTAGAGTGGATTTATTCTAAGCCAAAGAGCTCTTCATATTTCTGGTGACAAAGCTGGAAAATTGTAGCAATCCAAGCATGTTGGTGCTAACATTCCATTATGAGCTCTAGATCCTGAACAATGGAAGAGCATGATTGGGCTTTTGTCCTGATATATTTTAGATTTTTTCCATTTTCTATCTCAATTCTTCAATCTTGAAACAAGACTGGTATCCTGTGCAATTGTATACGAAATTGTATAAATTATTTATTTTTATTTGATGCCCACACTTAAGGAACTGTAGGCTTTGAACGTTGAAATGTGTTTTATAAGGTTTATAAAAAGAATAATGTTTTCATATCATTGAGTGATAGGTTAGACTTTAAGATGAAGCTTTTGTGTGCCAAGCTCAAAAAGGGTCAGTGATGTTTAGCTTTAATTTTCAATGTGATGCAACCAGGAACCACCCAAAGAAAATAATATGTGTGGGGATTATTTACATTCCTTAGGCTGTAGTTCCTGAGCTGAGTTGTTGAAGAATGGAGAAATCAAGCTGACTACAGGCAAGCAAGCATGTAAGCATGTGTCTACATGTATATTTAGTTCTCTCTGCTATAGACTTGGATATTGTAGAAATAGCATTTTTTAAATTATAATTGTATGTAAATTATTTCAAGGCTAGCCACTTAGTAATTGATTACCAACATGGCAACATTTCTCCAGGGAAGCCTCAATACCTTAAAGTCCCTTCTAGATCACTGAAATATGGAATTGTAATTTCAAATAAGCTATTTTTTCACTATGATGCTTTTTCTTGGTAATGTATTTTTTCATGAAATCAGAAGTGAAACTAGGATGAAATTTGTAAGGATTTCCAGGTAAATCCCATTAAATTGAATCTCTTTTAAAGAAGTAAAACATAGAAATTTTCACTTTTGTTATTGAGTTTCAGATTCCTCACACGATGCAATTTTGTGACATAAAAATGAATTGTTTGTTCAAGAAATGTATGAGAAATATGTAAGTGCCTTAGCAGCATGGGGTAATTGATAAAATAACATGTAACAAGATAAAGAGAGGCTCTTATTGAGCACTTGTCATAAGGACAGCCTACTGTGAGACACCAACATATTGATACCTTGGATAAGTCATGACAAAACTTTTTTGGAAAACTAACCTGAAGCAAATTGAAAGGAAAAACACAAAGTCTTTAAAGGGTAATTATATTAAAAAGGGATGGTTAGATTCTGTGTTTATGTAAATGCCAAATATAATTTTCAAAAACCATTAGAATTTGCATACTTCCCCAGCATGTTCACTCTGGATAATGTCTCAGACACATAAACATTATGACTTAGGTTTTAAGAGACTGAAAATACTGAAAATTTACTATGTAAAGAGTCAAAGACATTTGAAATTATGACTGCTTGATCTTTGATTAAAGAGATAACATGAGTAGGATTACATGGTAAATTTACTCAACTGAGTGAAACTACTGAAAGGAATAGTGAAAGCTAACAGTGGTCAATTTTGAATAAAGATAAACATAAAATGAGTAAATTTTCAGGATTATGGTATTAGAAATCATGATAATAATCACTGACATCTATACATCTTATCCCATGGAGAGCTCCAGAAGCTTTCACATCTGATCCTCCATGAAAGACTTTTAGATTGATAATAGATTAATATGTATTACATTCATTCATCATTTCAAAATTGATCCTTGTGTTCTTAATTCATTTAAATTTACACACAAATTTCTATAATATGTTAAACATCATGTTTCCCCAATAATAATTTTTCGTGGACTCAAGTACTGTTCTTCAATTTTAAGCATGTGTTAGGTGTAGAGTATTAATCTATGACCATCAGCATTTTAATTAGAGAAGATAACTCATAAAGATCAATAGTATAATCACATCTGGAATCAGATACAAAGTTGTCCTGGAAAGCTTTCAGAACTAGCTGTGAAATCATGTCTTAAAGGATGTAAGTTCCTGATGTAAGTTCAGGATGTAGCATCGTTATTTGATATCACAGAATGCATATCCTGAATGCATATTGTCAGTTTTAAAATATTTTATGGAAAATAATGTTTCAGTAAAATACATTCTAATAGGTTTCACCTTAGCACCCTCTTCCACATCCTCTTGTTGTTCCCACCCATTCTACTCCACACATTCTGTCATCATATTTTCATCTTGCTTGTCACAGTCATCAATAAGGTTTTGAAACTAGGAACTTTTTCTTGAATATTCATTCTGTAACATTGCTCATTTCCACAATGATAATTAATATAGCAAAAAACAATGGCTTCACATTAAATTTTCAAGGTGATTAAAAATTAAAATAACTGAATAAAACCTGAGCAAGATCTGATATATTTCTGCTGCATAAATTGCTTTTCTATTGCAAATTCCTTCTGAGTTTCTGTCATTGAAATCATTGAAGAACTTCTCTATTTTCAATAGTTGACAAGTTGTGGATGACACTCAAGCATGAAGTATCACAGTATGTGTCCCAATCTTCATTATTTAGAGGAAAAATGAGCCAGAATACTCTTTAGAGAACAATGATTCTATTGGTAAAACTGGAAAAGAAAAACAATGTAAAATAGCAAAATATCATCAGTACCAAGCAACATAAACTTTTTTGGTAACCAAAATAATAAAACAGACATATGGATGTCCATACCATTGAAAATCAATGATAATAATTAAGGAAACAGAGTTAAGAACTATTATTAAATGAATTTGTTTAATTTATATTCTGACTTCACCTCCTCCTTTCTTCTCTCCACCCATATCCTCCTCCACATATATAGCTAGTCATTTTTCAGAGAGGGAGAGACCTTAGAACATTCAGATTTAAATAGTATATTTTCATGTCATCCTTCCCCCTTACACCTCAAGAAATCTCCTGGACTAGGAGGTGGAAAAAGTATACAAGCCAGAAAGGATGGAAGGCTCTTAAAAAAGAAAAGAAAAGAAAGAAAGAAAGAAAGAAACTCCAAAACAAGTCTCTCTAAATCAACATGAGGAAAGATCCTATGAACTCACAGGCAGACTCAGCATAAAAAGGCCCTGCATGGGTGTGCACCAGACCCTCTGTATATATTTTATGGCTTCTAGTTGAATGTTTTTATTGGACACCTGAGTATGCAATCATGTAGGTCTGATTTCTATTCATGTCCAGTATTTTGTGATTTTTTCTTTTTGTTGGTTTATGATGTCTAAGTTTCATATGGCAGTTCTCATTTTACCTTATTATATTTGATTTCATAAATGAATGATTGAATGAACAAATAAAAACCAACCCATCCGGATAAATTCTCATATCTGCTGAGAGGGAAAATCATTTTTTGCCAGTGGACTGAAAGAGTATATACAGCACTCTAGATAAGTGCCAATTGTTAGGAATAGTTGAGCAGTATATAATGAACTCAACAGTTTTTGTTTTGTTTGTGTGTTTGTGTGTGTGTGTGTGTATGTGCGCATGCATGCACAAGCGTGCACACTTTTATTTGGATACAGCTTAGTGTTTATTGTATTTTTCATTTTGGGTGTCATTTTATTTTACTTTACTTATTTAGGAGTTTTCTTTATTTGATTCTTGAAATACTTTGCTTGTTTATGAGAAAGAAGTTAAAGTTGATTAAGGAGTGGTGAAGAGGCTTTAGCAGGACTTTAGGGGACAGGAAGAATATAATCAAATATATTTAATTTTAAAAAATAACGACTTAAAGGACTTAAGTTACAGATAGTTGTAAACTACCATGTTTGCTCTAGAAACTAATCCAGATCTTCTAAAAGAGCAACAGTGCTCTTAATTGCTCTGTGATGCTACAACACTCTGATGAAAGCTTTTTTTGCAGTCACTTTTTGGGTGACTACAAGACTGCTGCCAAATAACAATTTGAGCTTCCATGGAAAGGCTACCATAAATGCCCTTCCCGGAGAGTGAGATCAACAACTAACTTCTCCATGCAGCCCTCAAGTAATGCCTGTTAGAAACAGGAGCAAACACCTATATGTAAACTGAGTCAAAGTAGAACTCAGATGCAGATGGAGAGGACAAGACCAGGCAGCAGAAACACATAGAGACAGCTTACCTGAACAAGGAGGAGCCAACAGGCCAACAGACAGATACCTGTGAAGCCAGCATGGGACTGACTCAGGGCCCCTGAATATGGGTCTCAGCCAGAAGGACTGAGCAGTCTAAGGGACCTCAGACAGTGGAGCCAGGATGTATCCCTGGTACACAAAAGGTCTTTGGGAACACATCTCCCATGGAGTGATAACTGCCTTAATCTAGAGACAGGAGAGAAGCCCTAGTCCCTACTTCACATGACCTGTCGACCTACATGACCCCAACTGGATGGCATTGCCCTACATATGGAATTGGGGTATGGGAGGGGAGGGTGGTTAGAGTGCATGTGAGAGGGCAAAGAGGGTAAAAGAGAGGGAAGGAGGGAGGAAGGGATGGGGTAGGGAGGGAGGGAGAGGGAACTGGGATCGACATGTAAAATAATAAATTAAATTAAAAAAAATATGATTTGACTCCAAAATTTAAGTTCAAGGACAAGTTACTTGGGAAAAGGATTTCTATTTTTGTTTCCACAGAAAATGAAAAGATGTGGATTCCTTCCAGATTAATGTGGTTTGATCAAGCCACACCACCTGAAACAGAGTACCAGGTAATCCTACATTCAAAACAGCTGGACAAAGCAGCCTGACAGACTACAGCCAGGATTTCTGAATCTTTTTCAAATCCCCCATGTCATTGCCCCATACCAGCAGGAAGCAGTTTGGAAAGAACAATGCCCAAATTCCTAAATATTGTCTGTAAATGTTTGTTTTCATGTAAATGGACTTGGTTATATAAAATAAATAAAAAAATCTAAAAACATAATAAAAAAATACATTATCTACAATAGCTGTATGCTGTTTTGTAATACATGTATAAAACATGTGCTAAAGGTGTTATAAAATGAAAATGGACACTTCATAAGAAGAAGCTTTGTAAGTAACAAATAATAGCTAACTGTATCTGCTTAATGGCTATTGCTTATAAATCCATAAGCCTCTATGGTTAACTGGAAAAAAAATGATTACATTCATATATTATAAGTTACATTGGATAAATACCTAAACAATTAAAATATTTTTAAATTAAAAAAAAGATTTCACACAATCAAAATATAAGTTAGGAGGTGCCTTGGTTTAACAATAAATTATAGCCCTGGCAATATATTGAAGCAATATATTGAATGCGACCATTTTGGCATCCAGAGAAAATTTACTTTCAGTCTGTTTTCTCAATTTGAACTGGTAATGGTCTATGGAGTTCTTCTGTTTATCCTCTCATAGTAGATGTAATATTCTTCCATATGATATAATTGAGAAATAGCTATAGAAATATGTGTACCAAAAGTATTTATAATGTTTGACAATTATTTTTCATTGCAAGATCAGGGTCTTTTGCTGTCTAGTCATTTCTACAATATTTTTGGTACTACGAAACTAGGACTTTCTGACCAGTTAATATTGGTGAATATACTTTTGCAGGTAGATGCTGTAGGATGTTTGATAGAGGCTGTATCTGAGCTCTTATAACAAAACATGCAGATGGTATCATAAGGCCCTAGCTCTAGGGAACTATTTTGATAAATAGCACACATTTATTTCAGCTGTCACAAATATTAAAAGCAGTGTCTTCAATATGGTATGTGCAGTTTCAACTTGGAGATTAATTATCAAAATTAGAAGGAGTACAGAAATTTGTAATATATTATAATGAAGAAAGAATTATTCCTGGATGATGAACTTCAATGATCTCTTCACTAAGTAAGTGACCACATTGAAAAAAAGAAAAAAAGAAAACAAAACACCAGCACTTTTAAAAAGAACTGTTAATGTCTCCTTTGCTCTACCAAATCCAGTAGTAGAGAGGGAGGAGTGATGAGTGATGAACAAAGGGGTCAAGACCAGGCTGGAGGAACACATAGAAACAGCTACCTTAACAAGTGGGAGCTCATGGATTCTAGTCTGATAGCTGGGAAATCAACATAGGACTCACCCAGCCCCACTAAATGTGGTGTTAGTTAGGGGGGCTGGGCAGTCTATGCGGCCTCTAGTAATCGATCAGTATTTATCCCTAGTATGTGAATGGACTTTGGGAGCCCATCTTACATAGAGGGACACTTTCACAGCCTAGACACATTGGCAGGGCCTAGGCCCTGCTCCATGATATGACAGACTTTGAAGACTCCCATAGTAGGCTTCACCCTCCCTGGGGAGCAGAAAGAAGATGGGTTTGGGTTTGGTGGGCTAAAAAGGGGAGGATGGGAGGGTAAGGGAAATGGAATTGACATGTAAATCAACCTTGTTACAAATTAAATAATAAAGAAAAGGAAAAAAAAAAAAAAGAAGAGGTGTGGAGTAACACAAGGGGAACCTGTGTCAGGGTGCAGAAAAGTAGAAACTATTTTAAGTTTATTAAAAAAAAAAAAAAAAAAAAAAAAAAAAGACTTGCCGACTTGCAACTATCACTTTAAGGAAAGTATACTACAGGGGTTTTGTTTTGTTTTTGTTTTTGCATGTATTCAATTGTCATGTGGCCAATGCTATATTCTACATGAGAAAAAAAAATGCTTTCTTTCCAAATTCAACATCACTTAGAAACTTGTATCTCAATTCAGGAAAGGAAGCCTATTACTCAGCTAGCTGAGTATGCATTTTATGCACTGGGAATGATACTCTGAGAAGAAAAGTTGTTAAACCCTTGGATATTGTTTTTCTGTGTTCTATATTGCATTACTTTATTTTATCACTCTCTCTGAGGATTCATGCCTTTGTTACTACTCTAAGCAGACTGTGCACAAAAGTTTTTGGTGGACAAAGCATTCCACAGAGAGATAGTTCCTCAGGTCTTCCTAATACCATTGATTGGAGTCAAGGCTCATCCACTGAGTCAAACTGAAGGAGATTTGGTTTCAAACTATTGAGGAATCTCCAGAAACCTCACAAGAGAGTAACTGTAGGTAATAAGTAACCTGGTGAACCCAGCCAGAAAATTTAAAGAACAGCAGTGTGGCATAAGGAAACAAAACACTGCTCCTAGGTTCAAATTTTAATGATATAAGACTATGAAATGTTCTGTGTCTGGAAACTGTCAAAAACAATATAGTAATAATATGGCAATTGCTAGACTGTACTAATTTGGTATTGCTAACAGATTACAGGCTAACAGAAATGTCAAGAAGGATGGTTTAATAAAGCTATGCGCAAGTGACAGTAGTCACAGGGTGATTGCCTGCAGTCCTAAGGCCAAACTCTTCAAAGCATTTGCTGATTTACATAGGAAAGAAAATGAATTTACTGAACTAGTCATAAAAATTATTAAACAAACAAAATAGCAAACTCCAAAGAGTATGCTTCCATTTGATGTAATCACTAATGATCAAATATTAGAATGAATACTTTACCTAAATATATAATTAGCAGAGTGGAGCCACAAAAATACAAGAATCTGCATATCCAACCCACAGTCTCAATTAGACCCTTGTTGGAGGAGATTGGTCTTGTTAAAGAATTATTTCACTGGGAAAGGCCTTTGGCTTTTCAAAAGCCCATGCTAGCTGTCTTTCCTTCTTTCTCTGCCTGCAGAGCAGGATGTAAATCTCTTAACTACTTTTCTAGAATCTAACTGAATGACAAGATTCTCCCTACCATGTTGATAATGGACTAACCGTCCAAAACTGTAAGCAAGCCCCCAATTATGCTTTATTTTCTGAGTTGCCTTGAACACGGTGTCTCTTCATAGCAACAGAACAATGAGTATGACAACTCTCTACTTTTAAAATATATTTTAATTAAAATAGGGGTTTGGTTCTTTTTATCTTTCCACTTGCTCCCTTCAGCCCCTCCCAGATACCTTCCCTTCAACCCCTCACATGCCTCTCTACACTCAAATTGATAGCATCATTTTCTTTTATTATGACTTTTACATGTACAGGTATGTACAAAATTTTCCAAGTAAAAAGTAATATTTCTTAATAAGAATGTATATTCACATGTAATCATAAATCATTTTCTTAAAATATTTTTATAATTTTCTTCCAAGAATTTTATACATGAATATAGGAAAATGTGATCATTTCTACTCCCCATATATCTCCTTCAAATTTTCTACAAATATCCCCACAAAACCCCTTCCAAATCAATGGCTTATCGTTCTATTTTATAATCCCAATAAGTGTTCTTAGGGTTATCCATATTTTCATATATGTAGGACCATCTATTGGAGTTGAGAAACTTACAAGTCACCATATCCAAATATATGAAAACACAATGAACAGTAGATACAGTTATATGATGAAAAAAGTGAGGGAAAGACACTTCAAAAAAGTGACTAGTGAGTTATTATTACTCAAATAAACAACTATGCTTTCTGGATTTCATGCCAAGCTATATAATCTTGCTTTCCCATTGGAAGTATAGGTTACATGCTCCTTGTTTTACTGTAGCATGATGGATAAAATTGTACCCTCTAAAAATAAGTTCATATTCATCCAAGTCAGGTTTTGTTCTCTTCTCATGGACATATATCTTAACTTAATAAAAGAAGTCTTTCTTGTTAGAAGGACTATGTCCCAAACAATGCATTGAGATTATTTTTAAAAATTACATATTCTCCTTTAATGTAATTTAATTAATGTTTAAGTCACAGCTGAAGAAAAATATAATCCAAATAATAATTCTTTCACAATTTTTCTTCTTAGAGAAATTTCTGGAATAGTGCAAATTTTACATAATAATAGCATACAGTCACTTTTTAAAATGTTAAGACTTCCTTTGAGATAATCTAAGATTGTTGTAATATACTTTGCAAGGAAATGGGAATTCAAGTGGACCAGATATTAGCATTCTTTGCAACCAGTATATGTTCAATTCTCTATAACCCAATGATTTAAAATGTTTTTATTTTGGGGGCAGCAGGAATCATCTTACAGAGATTAAGGATGTTATCCTTTCATTAGTAAATATAACACATCTCCCAGCACTGTAAAATGATAACGCAAAGACTTGTGTGTTTAGGACAAATCACAGGTCTACTTATCACAGTGGAACAGACAAAAGCTGAAATACAAGTGGCAAGTAAGTACTTCTGCTGAGAAAATAGTTAGAAATAACATATACTACATTCATACCATTGATTTTTGAGCCATTTCCTAGTCCAAATAAAGAGGCAATATTTCAATTTTTCTTCACTAAAAGTCAACACAAGCTACAATATTTATGGTCAATTTGCCATATGATTCATCTAAATGGACAGTGTTAATTTTATAACTGATCTATATAATTTATTTATATGATCATTGCTAAACTTTATTAGTCATACTATCAATTGTTCCCCAAAATCTTCGTCCCTTTTCTTCTTAGAAGTATGAGTAATCATGAATCTCTTTAGAATGAAACTGTCAACAATTGAGAATGTTCTGCAGTTTTATCTTGCCTATGAGCCAATCAGGCCGTCATCCATACATTTATGGATGCTGGTTGAAAGACATAAGGTTCTGCATCGCAGGGTGAGACCATTATAGTTGCAGCACAACAATTATGATGAATATTAACATGTTATTTGCCACCGGGTTTCATATTCCTTGAAAGCACAAGGCAGATGGATAGCCTCAGCCTATAGAATATGCTACCTCTTTCCTTTGAAAGGAAACATTACCAGAGAGTAAGCATCTAGGCAATATTCTTCAGAAAAAGTTGCAATCTTTATATTCTATGTCCCAAACCAAGCCTATTATTTACTTCAAGTGAGCAGACATTTACTGTATATTCAAAGCCTATTTACTGCACAGAAATTTCTGAAATGATAGTTCAGACAAATGTGGAGAATTGCTGCATTTTAAAGGTGCCCCAAAAGCAAGGCATCCACAAAAAGCAGTCTGTGTGGATTTCTTCCACTTATTTTCTGTTGAGTTACTTAACTGACACATCAAAACAAAGAAAAAAGTCTTCTGAAAAAAAGTCAGAGTCAAAGTATATGCATATTTCTTTATTAATATTGTATTAAAAACAAGGCAAACTTCAATTGTGGATATTTTTATAAGTTTGTATAATTTAATATAATTTCCTTGTTTTCAGTAGTAACTGTAAATTTACAGGATTATTAAACAATTTATGAACCAAGTTATAATTTAATCAATTCTTTAAAAACTCTTGATATTGAACTTTCAACAATATTGAAAACAGTGTTATCTTAAATAATAAACTATGGAATTATGCAATTATCCCAGGTAAGATAAATTTTAATACATTATATGTATTTAGTGTGTGCATGTATGTATGAGTTTTGGGTTGTTGTCACATGAATGGAAGACAGAGGAAAACTGGTGGGAGTTAGTTCTTTCCTTGTACCACAAGAGCCTCCCTAATTGAACGCAGATTGTAAGGTTTGTCAATGAAAACCTTTATCCAGCAAGCCCTATTGATAGTTCACAGGAAGAAACTCAAGAGCTGAAGTAAAGTTGTGATTATGATTATTATTATGTATGATTATTTTATTTACTTTTTTAAGTTGATGACTAAGTATGCTGTCTTTGAGTAAAGGTACTTGGCATGGTGTTAATTTGCCAGGTTTGATTTCTTTAATGTCTATATTTGTATAAAAATAGAAAAAAATCAATCCAGAAAAAAAGCATATATTTATACAAATATATGACAAAACTGTTAAATTCTTTCTAAAAGTTTATATATGCAAAAAGCTTACAAGGCATTTAGCAGGAAATGTACAGTGACATTAAATTTTCCATTGAGTAGAATCAATCCCATTAGATCATTGAAGTTAAGAAGAATCATATAGCACATAAAATCCCATATCTCAAAATAGACTAACTTTGTAGCACAAAAAAGTGAAAGAACCAGAGATAGATATTGGGGTTCAAGCTTCACACTGCAGACCAGAGAAGCAAAGCAGGCAAGCCAATAGATCTTACGTCTACCTATTTGAAATGGCAATCTTGTCTCCATGAATCTTCAGAGGCAAAAGTCTCTGAGTTCCTGTCTCCTCCTCCTTTTATTCCTTTCCTCAACCAGCCATAGCCTTCCTGTCTCTACACCCCTACTGCTGGGATTAAAGGCATGTGATTCCAGGTAGTGAGATCATTTTCTTATGAGCTGTTTCTTTTATGACCGGATTCATTTCGTGTAGTCATTATTGTGGCCTTGAAGAAACAGAGACTTATCTATGTCTTAATCCTGATTCCTGAGATTAAAGAAGTTTACCATCAATGCCTAATTTCTGTAGCTAACGAGTGTGGCTGCTTTGCTATTCTCATCTCCAGTGGCTTTAATAAATCCTAAACAATATATCACCACATAACTAATAATTAGGCCAAAATATATATTATGTATTTATTATTATGTATATGAGTTAAAATCATTAATACTAATATTGGAGAAAGCATAAAGCAACATTCACTTACACTATTGTGAAAATAGTATCATGAGCACAAAAAGGTGTCCTTTTTGTAGATTACATGAAGTAAATTGGAATGGAGATTCTCACCTCATGAAGAGTTTACATAATATACTTTACGTCCACAGTATATCCTTTTCCTCTCCTCGACTTTATCTCTAGGCTTCTTCTTCTATGCCTTACTTGAAGCTATACCCACATCTTGTAAAGATTATGTGAAAGTGTTTTCCTTATAGTCCTAACAATGTATGTATAGTTACATTGTGCACTAGTTAAATTCTACGGAATTAGAAAAAGACTTAAATGTAAATTTAAGTAGGTGAAATGATTAACATCTATACACTAAATATACACTTTAAGCAAGTATTTAACGCTTCATACTTAAAGTTTCTACTTCAAAACTATATGAGTTATATGTATATATTTAAACATATATGGAAGTAACTTTAACTACATTATTTATGAACTTGAATATATGTATGAATGCTTCGATAAACTCAAACCCAACCTAGAGGATCCATGGAGTAATAGTTCCCAGATTCCTGGCATATATAAAACTGCAATATTTGTATTTATCCAATTCTATCATAGAATGTAATGTAGTATTTATAAATAACCCTCTTATATACTCAGTAAGACACAAGAAAGAAAAAAAGCCCCTTTCAGCTGTAGAAAAATCTAAGTCAGGGACTGAATCAAAGTGAAACTCTGACGACCAAGGAGCAGGATTAGAAACAAAGGGGTAAGGCGGAAGCAGATGAAAAGGAAAAAAAGGTACTAAGTTTAAACCTATGAAGAGATCTCCTTTTCTAAAGGGTTTTGAGACATGCCCACCTCTCACTTGCTATCTCCTCTAACTCCCTCTTTATTCCCACATACTACAAATTTGCTAGGGAGATCTTGTCCCTTTCCCCTTCTCCAGGGGACCATGAGTGTCTCAGGATTCTCCTTGTTAGGGAGAGCAAGAAAACAGATACCATAATACCATTATAGCTTTTAAGAGAAATCAGTCACTAGGGAATTGTCCAGAGATCTACAAGGATGGCCCCTACTAACAGTCTAAGCAATAGTGGAGACACTACTGAAAATGTCCTTCCCCAATTATGAGATTATGACTACCTTATATGCCATTCTAGAGCCTTTATCTAGTAGCTAATGGAAGCAGCCACACCCCCAGCTAAACACTGAGCCAAATTCCTGGAATCCAGTTGCACAGAGGGAGGACTGATGAGCAAAGGGGTCAAGACCAGGCTCTACAAACCCATAGAAACTGGTGACCTGAACAAAGGGAAGCTCATGTACCCCAGTCTGAGAGCTGGGAAACCAGCATAGGACCAACCCAGATTCCCTGAATGTAGGTGTTAGTTGGGAGGACTGGGCAGTCTGTGGGGCCTCTGGTAGTGGATCACTATTTATCCGTAGTATACAAATGGACTTTGGGAGCCCATTCCACATAGACAGATACTCCCTCAGCAATGACACTAAAGGGAGGGCCTGGAGCCTGCTCCCAATGATATGACAGACTTTCAAGACTCCCCATGGAGAGCATCACCCTCCCTGGGGAGAAGACAGAGGATAGCATGGGGAGTTAGTAGGGGGAACAAGGTTGGGGATTGATATGTAAATCAAGCTTGCTTCAAATTTAAATAAAAATTATATTAAAAAATCTTTGGGAGCTGTTCTGAGCACACTAGACCTGACTATACACTGGGGACCACCGGGAATCCCCACCTGCCTGGTCTCTGACCCCAACCTCTGGTCCTTTACTGGAGTTGCGGTCCCCTCCCAGATATTTGCCTATCCCCACATGGTAACTCTGAGTCCCAGTGGGCTGGATCTTTGACCCCCATCACCATGTCTCTGCCACACAAGGCCTCAGCCAGAGAGGGCCAGGCCCCAGCTAGATCTGCCTTTCAATGCAGAAACATCCTGAGTTCCAGCCTTCAGGATCTTTAACCACCACTGCCTGTCTTCTGCTATAGCGTGATCTTTGACACCTATTGTTGGGACGCTGCCTGAGGAGAGACCTCCTAGAGAGCTTGGACCACCCAGAGCTACAGACTTCGAACCTCTTACCCACTGAAGCCCTCCTGGGGAGTGCCATAGAGAGAGGGAGAGAGAGAGGGGAAGAGACCCCAACTACACCTACTAGAAGAAGTAATTGGAATACAGCAATACAAGAAAACATCCAACAAAAGAAAGACAAGCATAATCTAGGGACTCTATACCAACTAGACCTAAACACCCCAAATCAGATGAAGCAGAAGAGAATGACTTAAAAAAATTATCATCATAAAAATGATAGAGGCCCTCAAAAAAGATGTGAGAAAATCCCTTAAAGAAATGGAAGAAAAAACAAACAAAAATTGGAGGAAATGAACAAATTTCTTAAAGAAGGTATGGAAAGCCAAGAAAAAACAAACAGGTGATAGAAATGGTTCAAGACTTGAAAACTGAAATAGAGAAAATAAAGAAAACACAAACTGAATGAATGCTAGAAATAGAAAAACTGGGTAAATGATCAGAAACTACAGACACAATCATAACCAACAGAATACAAGAGATGTAAGAGAGAATCTCAGGCGCTGAAGAAAAATTAGAAGAAATAGATTTATTGACCAAAGAAAATCATAAATCCAACAAATCCTTAACAAAAAACACCCAGGAAATGTGGGACATCGTGAAAAGGCAAAACCTAATAATAATAGGCATAAGAGGAAGGCGAAGAAACCCAGCTCAAAGGTACAGAAAACATATTCAACAAAATCATCGAGGAAAACTTTCCAAATCTGAAGAAGGACATGCCCATGAATTTACAAGAAACATACCAAACACCAAATAATCTGGGCCAAATAATAAAGAACACTCAACACATAATAATCAAAACATCTAACATACAGAATAAAGCAAGTGAAGGAAAAGGGACAGGTAATATATAAAGGCAGACCTATCAAAATTACACCTGACATCTCCATGGAAACTCTCAAGGCCACAAGGTCCAAGATAGATGTTCTACAAGTACTAAAAGTCCATAGATTCCAGCCCAGGCTGGTATACCCAGCAAAACTCTGAATTACTATAGATGGAGAAAACAAGATATTTAATCACAAAGCTAGATTTTCCTAATACATATCTACAATCCATCCCTACAGAAAGTTCTGGAGAAGAATTCCAACCCTAGTAATTTAACTATGCTCAGAAAAACATAAGCAATAGATAATCCCACTTCACCATAACCCATGGGATGGCAGGGAGAGAGAAAAAGAAGGAGGGAGAGAGGAAGGGATGGAGGGAGAGGGAACTGGGATTGACATGTAAAATAAAAAATAAATTAATAAATAAATCTGTAGAATTTGAATCTTTTTTGGCCATTTTTCATAGAATTCAAAACAATTTATATTTATGTGTATATTTCAATTAGCAATATTCAAATGTTGTGATGGGGATATGGCTTGCCTAGCCTTCCCAATGAATTGCAGCATTCTATTCTTTTAATAAAGGAAAACAAAAATCAGACTTAAAAACTACATATTAGAAAGTGATGATTTGGATATAGATATTTAGTTTAGGTTCTCATAGAAATTTCACCTGTGTCTTTGTCACAAACAGAAATGAATTTAGCCTCCTGATAATAGCAACACCTTAGAATTATCATAAAGCATTGCATTTTTACAGCTTCTGTAATCATTCCCTACAGATTCAAACACATCGTTCTGGTGTGCCTAGAGAAATTCAGATGACTCAGGAAGCTAAGGACATTTACTCACAAAGCATTACTTGTCTGTAAGTTGTATCATTCACTTAATCCCTCCCAACAGCAGTAAAAAGAAGAGTTGCAGCGGAACTGTTTTCCAGGGAACTCCAGGTGGGCAGTTTCAGTGGATCTGCACACATGATTGAAAGGTAGACATTCCTCTAAGTAATACAATACAACCATTATGGGTTCAACATGCTAGGCTTGTGTGAAATTATTGCTTTGACCTTTTGTTCTTTTCGGCACCATCTGGGATGAATATATCTGCTTGGGTGTCCTTTTGCAAGTCACATGCTGGCATGTATTGTGACCTGAAGTATAAGTGACAATAACTAATAAGAACATTTAGAATTTAATCCACACAAAGAAATAATTTCTGCCTTTTCCCTAAATGGTCCTTACCACTGATTTTATTATGGTTGTACTGTGTAGAATACACTGGATATTTATTATGATGAGCCTGAACAAATAAAACAAAAAAATAATACAGTCACTCAAGATTCATAGAGAACTTGTATTTCGATTTATCCAGAATTATTTCCTGTGAGGTAACTCCAACATCATTGCTCATGTCAAGAGAGATTGCTCTTCCTGCGTCCCCTTGATCAATCAAGTTTGAATCTGCTTGAAAGGACTTGAACTTTACAAAGCCATTGCCATTATTAACTAATTCCAGGGGTAAATTACTTCTACAAAATGGACTGTAGTAATTCCCCTGTTGACTGGCCAGGAGGCAAACTTGCTGGCAGAAGCAGCCACTTACTATACCTTTCACCAAAGGAAATTACAGAAAGTGCCAGTTATTCTCCAAGTCAGTAAGCAAATGAACGATCACTCTCTGCTGTAATCCTGCCATGAAAAGTAACCTTTTCTTATCCAGGTATTGCAAAGTTGATCTTTTAACACATATTTTAAAAATTATCTTTAGAGTGAAAGATTAAACAAAGGGATCAGTAATTACAAAGGTTATATTGTTTCTCTTTTCCAAGTGTGGGCACACAATTATCTGAGAATAAAAATATTTTAAACAATCTGAAAGTATATATTTAAGCAAGTTAGTCGTTTTTATATGGACATGTTTTATAATGGTCTTCCAGGATTATCAATATTACTTCAGATTTAGTAATTTTAAGGGTTTGGTTTTTGTCTATACTAATAACCTTTTCCTAATATAGAATTAAATTACCAGGCTAACAAAACAGAGATGCAATCAGTAGATCATAATTGTTACCTACAGAAGGAAATATTGTAAACTTGAGGGGAAAAAATGTAAAACCTGAATTGTAGGTTGAAACAGACATTTGCTACAAATGAAAATATATAACGAAAAAAAACATATTGAAGATTTTAGCATGTATATTTTATATGTACTAGGAAGACACTCAGGGATTATTTTGAATTTCAGCCTATGTTGCATATTTATGGAAGAACAAAGAAGAATACGAAAAGATAAAGATAGGTGATTTTGACAAATACAGACAGATACAAAAGAGTTAGAAAAGCCTGTTAAAATTATTCTTTGGATATGTTGCTAATATGTAATGTAGAAAAACTTATTAATGTACATTCACATTTTAAAGTAGAGAAAGAAAAGAAGATGGGAAGTTCAAAGCCTAACAGGGCAAACAACAGTCAATATTAAAGATGGACAGTGATTGTGGACTCTACTGCTGTGACTTTGGAGCCTTCAAAATCCCAAAAGAAGATATGTACAGTACTATTATAGTATTATTGGGCATAATACCTGTAGTGGCACCAACCTCATGCACTCCAGGTACCTCCTGGTAGAGGATTCTGGTGGTTTTCCAACATCTATGCCTGTGTCGGCATCCTATCCAGAGCATCCTTGTTATTCTGCATAGGGCATTTATTTCTGTCCCGCTTCTTCATTTTAAAATTGTACTGAGTTGTCACCATATGGTTAATACTAAGTTCTCATGTCTACCACTTGGAGCCTATTGCACAGGAGCCTACTTGTGCAACACGGGATGTGTCCAAAAACAAAAAAAAAAAAAAAAAAAAAAAAAAAAAAAAACAAAAAACTTTAGAGTTGAACACTGAAGGGACTTTGGGTAACATCTTGAAAGTCATTCTGCTCCTCTTTTTTAGGGCATGTTGAATCTATGAGTTTGAGCCTTATATATAGCTCTGAAATGCCTTTAGAGTTATTGTTTTCATGAATTCACTCAAACTTTCTTCTATCCATCGTAATCCTCTTATCAAACATTTATTCTGTCACAGTCTTGGTAATCTTTCTTGAACATATTTCTCATTCTTTATAATCTAGCTTGGCTGAAAAATTTCTAACTTTTAAGTTATTCTTACTTTTAAATTTAAGTTTATTTTATTTTTTTTTTTTACTCTTTCCTCACCTCAGGGCCATGCATGGAAAAATTCTTCTCTATTTGTTGATCATGAGAATATGAGGAACACGCAAAACAATATGGGCTGTTGGCTGTTGCCATTACCTTTGATTGCTTTCCAGAGCCTGTTGTAGGACCTGTTTCTGAAGACAGCACACACTGGAAACAGGGATTAGATGATTATATATTCCTGAAGAAATAATGTGATAAAAATCCACATAATCTTCTTCCTTTTCATATTTTAATATTCAGTGACATTTTGTATGGGAAATAAATTTTATAAAAACAACAATATTAAATATTTTTTTGAATTATAGCTTTCAGATTTTGAGCCTATACATGGAAGTGATCATATTTTAAAAAAATAGATTGATAATACAAAGAATATGATCACAAAGTTTGATTTAAAATACCATCAAATTTACATGATAGTTTGAGGAAGACTTTTGGCATGAAACATAGACAGTAATAATAGCAATAAGGGAATTAGTATGCACAATTTTTTGATTAGAATCAAATGTCTGATAAAATTATATAGTTTTATCACCAACAGAAAAAAGCTATAAATAAGTTAAGAGCTGAAAAATATCGTTTTTCAAGTTGATTTAGTTTTAAATTTTATAATAATATGTAATAGATACAATTATATTTATAAGTATAAATATTAGTTTATAAATGTATAAATATATATTCTTAGTAAGTATTTATGCATATGTACATATCTACAAATTTGTGCATTTGTTCCTATGCAGGGGCATATTTCCTCACTTTGTCCCTAAGAAAAAGTAAAAAGACATAATGAAGTAAGGAAAGCAACATACATCTCTAGAAAAAAAATGTATAAATACCACTCTCCTCCATCAGGCTTCTTTGAAAAATTATCCCCTCTAAGTTAGGAAAGAATTCATTAGGAAGGAGGGAGTTGAATAGAGGTGTACATAAGACAACCATGTCAAAGTAATAACTAACATCTATCTTAAGTAAACATTCAATGAATGTACTTGAGATATTTCTACTCCCAAATAATTAATGATTATTCAAGAACATGGGCAATAAATAAGCACGTGTGGGGAAAATACTTATGAAAAAATGTTTACTGCTGAATAAGAATTAAATGATTTCAGACTTAAATTATTTCTTTCCCCAAAGTTCTTGGCTTCTTAAGGTACCACGTCAACATCTTAATCACAATTAGTACAGGAACAATAAACTTACTTGTATTACTACAAGAAGTATCTTTAAAATTGAAATTAACATGAAAAGAAAACAAAAATACATTTAATCCTACCCACTGATGAAACTTTGATATAGATTGTTGCTGCTCAACATGAAATATCTTGTTTTGGAGCTTCTTCATTATTCATAATTATTAAAGACAATATTGCTGATTTTATACCAGGTACATAAGTCAATGACATATCTTCCTGAAATTTATATAAAGATCTTAACTTTTTAATATACTGTAAATATCAAGACAAATAACACAAAAATGTTTTGATACTTTAAGTGTATTTTCTTTAATCTATTTAAAACCATATACATATATATATATATACATATATATATATGTATATATATATATATGTATATTTATATATTCTGATTCTGAGTATTTCCATAAAAATTGCAGAGTTGATGTTAGGGAAATACCAATATACACTTCATATTTTCCAAAAGTTTTAGGAAGTATTTGAGTCACTTAAAACTCTAGCACTTCTTTTTTTCAACAATGTTGAAGACATTTTCAACAATGTTGAAGGCATGGCTAATTAAAACCATTGATATTGAGATATATCAGTGAAGAATGAGTGTTAACAACTGTTTTTTTCTAAAGATATTAGGGATCCTAGGGGCTTATCTAATCAGAACAATTGAACTTTAAAGCAAGGTTATAGACATTATCAAATTAAAAAACTCAAGGAAATTTGACTAAAATCAGGACCAAGACAAGGTTGTTAACTCTCAGCAAAGTGGATGGATGCAGGATTTTATAAGTTAGGGTTTAATTGCTCTAAAGAGACCCCATTGTTAAAAGAAGCTTTCCCCCAACAGCCTGGTCCCAGAACCTTGTCAGCCCCAAATAACTCACAGAGACTCTATGTTATAAAGCTATTGGCCTGTTACTAGCATTTATTATTGAATAGCTCTGTCTTAAATATTAACAGCCTTCTATCAATCTAAGTATTTCCATCTGGTCTTATCTTACATGAGAGAGGGTCTGTGCCTCTTCCTCCCAAGTCCTTACATATTGACTCTCTTCTACTACATCTCCCAGAATCTTCCTTGTCTCCTAGTCCTGCCTATCTTGCTTTGTATTTGTCAACAGGGCTTTATTCATTAACCAATAAGAGAAACATATTTACAGAATGACATCTCCCATCCCCCTATGAACATAGCAGCTCTATTAAATGAGAATATTTAATTGGGGCTTGCAGTACAGAGGTTAAGTCCATTATCCTCTTGGCAAAATTCCTAGTGGCATGCAGGCAGATATGGTTCTGGAGAGGAAGCTGAGAGGTAAACATCTGGAACCTCAGGCAGCAGGAAGTGAATAAGACATACCACGCCTAGCTTCAGCTTCTGAGACAGCAAAGGCTACCTTCAGTGACATACTTTCTCTTACAATGCCATGCATTATCTCCAACAAGCCACACCTTCCAATAATGCCAATCCCTAGGAGCCCTTGAGGCCATTTTCATTTAAATCACCAAGAATATTAACTCAAAAAATTGATTAACCTCCTATATTCAAATAACAAATAGACTAAGCAAGAAATCAGGGGGAAAATATTCTTTAGAGTAGCCTCAGATTTCATAACATATCTTGGTTTAACTCTGAACAAAAAGAGTAAATGATGTGTATAACAAAAAAAGTAAATGACTTGTATAACAAAAAAACCTCAAGTGTTTGGAAAAAGAAATTGAAGAAAGTATCAGAAATTAGAAAGATCTCCCACATTTACACATTGGTGGAATTAACATAGGAAAAATGGCCATCCTACTAAATGTAATTTCCATGTTCAGTGAAATCCCCATCAACATTGCAATACAATTTCTGACAGACCCTGAAAAGACAATTCAAATTCATATGAAAAAACAAAAACAAACAAACAAATGAATAAATCAGAAAACAGGGTGGCTAAAGCAATCCTGAGTAACAAAAGAATTGCTGGAAGTACAACCATCTCTGAGTTCAAGCTGTATCGCAGAGCTGTAGTAATAAAAGCCACATGGTATTGCCATAAAAGGTGAATCGTTCATGAATGCAGATTGTGAAAATTGTGGGACAATTTGGGGGGGGTGTTGTGGAAAACTAGCACAATAGAAATTTCCTAGAATCTATGAGGGTGACACTAGTAAGGACTCAGTAATGGAGGCTACAGAGTCTGAATTAGTAATCTTTTGTTTCTAGGCAAGACTTTCAGCTGTAGCATGGGTTCTGCAAACTGAGAGCAAGGCTCATTACAGAGTAAAACTTCAACATAGCTCATTGATTGTTGAGATATCAAGCAAGTGTGGGTTCGGAGCCCCACCCTCCCCCAACGTCTATTCTTTTTGGCATAATAAGGTACTCTGTAGACTAACAAAAGAGAATACTACACACCAACACAACCGTCAATCTGTCTTGCCTGAAAGGTGTACTGGGGAATGGTAGGTAGCACAGAACATGTGGGAGTGGCTAACCAATGTTCATTTCAACTTCAGGTTTATCCTAGGAAAGAGAGTGAATGACCTACACGTCATAAATATCCATGAACTGGAGAGTGGGTAGATCAGACCCCTACGGAAGAAACAAACACAAGTGGAAAAATAAGTCAATGAAATGATTCCTAATGATATTCTGCTGTACATGTACAACAGTGTCTTTTCCTATTGTCATCCAAGAGGCTTCCTGTGGCGGCAGATTAGAGAGGTTGCAGTGATCCACAGCCAGAGTTTATAGAGAGAAATAGTCGAATCTGGAGGTGCACATGAGGTCCCTCACCTCTAAGATCGCAACCCCCTAGGAAGTGGATGAGTAAAGATTGGAGCAGTCATAGAAGATGGACTACATCCGTAGAACATGGCACTCCATATCAAATACGCAGGGCTCACATGGGCTCACAGCATCTTAAAGGACAAGCATGGTACCTGCATGGGTCTGCACCAGATCCTCTGCATGTATGTAATGATTGCGTTGCTTTGGGTTCTCGTGAGACCACAAACAGTAGGACTGGCTGGATTTCTGACTTTTTTGCTTGTATTGAGATTCAATTCCTCTTACTGGGTTGTCTTGTACAGCCTCAGTATAAGTGTCTGTGCCTTGTCTTGCTGTTTCTTGTTTTGGCCTGCCTGGCAATAGTCTCCTGAAGACCTGCACCTTTTTGATGAGGAAACAGGGTGAGGAGGGGAATCTAGAAGGAGTGATGGGAAAGAGAACTGTAGTTTGGATTTATTTTATGAGATATGAATCCATTTTCAATAAAAGAAACATTACAAAAGGAGAAAAGCTAGGATAATTTTTATGCCACATTACAATTGCTTATTTAGAAAATTGTATTAATTTCTGAGACTATTGTTATATCATTTTGCAAGGGGTTTCTTTGAATTGTTGATTTCTGTCTAGATTTATATTCCAATTTTCTCAGAAAGGAAATACAAGCAACGTAGTCGTCCATCTTATATATTTTCCTAATGTCTTGTATTCTCTTCTTCTCCTCCTCCTCCCCCTCCTCCCCCTCCTCCTTCTCCTACTTCTCCCTCTTATCTGTTGCTCTATATAACCCATTATTTAAAGACCATTTGACATATTTACTACTTGTAGAGAACTAACTTAAGAACAAGGTTTCTTTTAACATGCTGTGTTAGATTTCTAAAAAAATTCAACTTCAATTATTTATAGACTAATTTTCTGTTTGCTGTCTACTGCATGGCAAAGTGAAAAGTTCACAAATCCAGCCAGATGACACTTGCCTCCTCCTATTCGAGGGCACTGACATTTCTTGATGGGCTGACAGTAAATCATAAGTCCCCAGGCTCCTCGTTAACTTTTAGAAGTTGATATAGTAACTTATAAGTTTTGACTCCCTTGGATGAACATGAATTCTGCTTATGGATACTATTTTTAAAAAATACTTATGCTGGTAATAAATTGTGCCTCAAAGACTTACTTTAACGATGTTGAACTTCAACTTTGAAAACTACTGATACTTCCTATTAAGCTCCACATTGGTGCTCAGGAAGCTCTAGAGATAGTGATATTTTTCACTTAAGGTAAAGTATAATTTCATTGAAAATTATGTCACTGTCAGACCTCTGGGCATCCATCAATCACCTATGATTCCCCTGTCATTTATCATAGTTATCAGAGATTGCTACCATTTGCTCAAAGTGAAAGTCCAAACAGTAGAGACTGATGACATTCAGCTCAGATAATAAATACTATAACAAGTCAATGATTACTCAAAAATTTATACGTAATAAGGACATCTTGAAAATGAAGTATGGGTTTGTTAAACATACTTTGAAACCTACATTGGCATAAAATAAATTATATAGAGACAAATTTTCTATGGCAATTTAATTTTCAGTAGCCAAAAAAATTGTATAACTAAATTTTATAAAACTACAATTAAATATTTCTATCATGTGCTACCCTATAATATGTGATAAAATATTGGGTAAAATTCTGGGGAACTTAATTAATATTTCTGAATACATAGGATCCAGAGAATATAATTTACAAATAAATTCTGTTAATCTGTTTAACTATTTTGTGGTTATTTATGTAAATAGCCCCATTTATGCATATTTAAATAGTAGTTACTAATAGCAATAGTTTAGTTCATGAATTGAGACACTATAGTTTTTTACTGAAAAGGTAGAAAAATATACAATTATTTTTTATATTTAGGAAATCAATGAATATTTTCTGATGTACTTAAATATCTGTCATTAGATTTATTAATTTACATGTAGTCACAATTACTCCTAGGCATATTCTAAGACCATATCAAATTCATGCCTTTTGGTGAACTTACATGACACTACATAAGGAACCTAAGCATCCTTTCCTGTAATTTATTCATGTACATACTCATAGCAAACAGATGGTCACGAAACAAATTTAATACTCACTTTTACCACCCCCATTGTTTTTCCCTCTACAAAATCATGATCTTGCCCTTGTCTCCTTCATTGCATCTTTTTTTTCAATATCAGGCAGTTTACTCATGTTTGTTTATTCTTTCATGTCTTGAAGGAAAACTTGATTGTTTACCATTTTGAAGAGAAGGCTTATGATTAAAATTACTATGGATGGTGGCATTTAGTATTGTGTAAATACCAGGGTTTCACATCATTTGGGTAAATATCAAGCACACATTTTTCTGGATTATGTAGTGAGATTATATTTCTTAAAGTGAGAAACGGCTAAACTGTCCTCTAAACTAGGTGTGCTATTTTCTAGCAACATTTTAGATGTCAGCTTTCTAAATGTTGGATATTCTATAAGATATTTATTAACATCTTACTGTTTGGTATAGAATTAACTGAGATAAGATGTTGATTTTTTTCACATGCACATTTCCATCTAATTCTTTAATGCCACATCTCTGCAAATTTATTACCAATTCTATACTTTCTTACTTTTCACTTTATAAAAAAAATGTATATTTTGCAAACTAGTTTTGTACAACATATGTGTTTTACAAAAACATTCTTCACTCTGTTCACTATGTGAATAGTACTTTTCCCCAATGATAATTAAATAAAATAAGATTTTATAGTTTTCCCTAGAATTTTTTTGACTTTTGATCTAAAAAGTGATCAAAGGCAATCACTAAGAATTCAACTTGTATTTTGGTAAAACATTTAAGTATTACATTTTATGTTTAAGATGTATTATGCATACTGAAACTTTTGAGCAAAATTTAAAATCTGCTTCTATTTTTGTGTGAAGCTGTACTTTTCTTGCTATCACTATTATTGATGTTGTTAATACCTCTATTTGACATATAGTTTAATCACAAAAAATAATGAAAATTGTGCAAATATTATTTGAAGAATCATTCACCAACAGGTTGTGACAAAGTTGGACTTGTGTTCGGTTACATATTCAAAGCCACTGATTTGCACTTCTGTGCTTTTGATAGTTGCTACAAGATCTAAATGTGCTTATAGAGCACTCTAGACTTGTCCTTGCCATTGCGCAGATCCTTACTTTCAGCAAAGTGGTGAAATACAAAATCAATTTATAAAAATCAATAGCCTTTCAATGTACCCAGCAAAGACACTGAAGAGGAGATCATGAACACATATAATTCACAACATTCTCAGGAACAATTAAATACATAGATATGAACCTAACAAACGAGGACAAACCTCTATATTGAAAACTTGGGATTTCCACTAGAAAATGGGTAGAACTCCCATGTTCATGGAGTGGTAAAGTTTATAAAGTTAAAAATATATTTTACAAAAATTAATTTAAAAATTCAATACCATCCCAATCATGATCCCCATGATATACTCCACAACAATAGAAAAAAAAAAAACTAAAATTCATATGTATACAGAAAAGATCCCAGATAGCAAAAGTAATTCCAAGCAAAATGAATTTTTGGAAGGATTGCCATTCCATACCTCAATAAAAATTTAATGTAAAAGAAATTGATTAATTCAATTGTCTTAGAACTGCTGTAGTTACCAGATTGGGCCTACTAATTATCTGTGATGGAAGGAGAGGGAGCTCACAGGAATATATGTTTTAAAACTGAGCTATTGATTATTGCTTAGAGAGGAGGAATCGAAGTCTTCAGTTATGTACCCACTGCAAATCCCATTAAGCTCTCAAGGAAAGTTCCAAACCCAGAGTTAGACATACAGCTCCAGAGAAATTTAGGGGTAACAAAACAAAATGAATAGAATATGGTGAGGGCAACCAATATATAATATTTTCAAGTGTGAAATTTTCAAAGGACTAAATTAATGAATTTCAAAAACTATAAGTGTGCTACAGGAACACCATTCAGAAGAAAAGGAGGCAGATCCTTTGGCCAACTGAACCATAACATTCCCACTATTCTGTTCTTAGTGGTCCATTTCACAGCTCAGACTCCCCCAGAAATCATCCACTGCCATGCCGGCCCTGCTCCCAACCATGGAGGATATCAACTCTTAGGTGTAGGTCACTCCATGCAGAAGAATAAGTGCAAGCCACACCAACCATAAGAACAAATGGTATCCATCAGAAGATGAGGTATAATTCACACCAGTCAGAAGCACAAAGAAGGCCAGCTCTCAACTTAAATTAGAGGTCATACAACCATCAGAAACCCAGGTACCTGAGACAAGAAGACAACAGAAACCAAGGAACAGATACCTATCCAACAAAGACAAGCTCAGAAATCAGTAACTAGACCTATAACGATCCTTAACTGAGATACCCAAATGCCAGGGCAAGAATACAATAAACAGCAGGTAGGACAATAGGGCAACAGAAAGACCTGAATATTCCATTTAAGATTAAACATGAGAGAATGACCTTGAGAACAACTAAATGAAGATGATTAAGTTCCGTTAAAGAGTGTAACACAATGTGTGACCACACAAGGACTCAAGGAGAAGGATTAGGACATCACCCCAGCCACAAAATCTACAGGTTTTCCTACCTGCAGAATGATCTGGGACCAGAGGATAGCAGAATCCCCATCAAAGAGAGCAGGGACACCTTATCTAGCAAGAGACAAAACCAGATGTAGTCTTCCAGACAAAAATTTGGCCGTCAGTAAGGAGTCCTGTGAAGGAGGGGAATGAAGAATAAGATGAATAAGTGTGGTCAGGGATACCAAGTGAACAGGGCACATAGACTAAATTGACCAAGACTCATAGGGACTCTTGTAGATCATGGAGCCTGTACAATTCTGACCTAGGTCCCTGTATATATATTATGTCTAAGTACCTTGGTGTTCTTGTGGAATTCTTAAAAGTAGAAGTAGAGGCAGTGCCTGAGTGTCTTGTCTGCTTACAGTATACTTTCCTTCTACTGGGTTGCCTGGTCCAGAGTTTATGTGATGCTATCTATATTGTCCTATTGTAGCATATTATGCTGTATTTAGTGATATCCCTGATTGGCCAGATATTTTGTGAGGGGAGACTGAGGGTTCATGTATCTAGAGGAGAAACTCAGGGGAAGGGAAGGAGGAGAAACTGTGGTAGGTATGTAATATATGGGAGAATAATAATTTAAAGGAAAAATAATTCAAGGCCTAAAAAATGAAAGCAAATTGAAACTTGTGCCAAAAAGATGGGTGACCAGGTAAGTAGTTTGATTCTGGGATCTACATGGTAAAATTAAAAAAAAAAAAAAACAAAACATCTCCTAAAACTTGTCCCCTGACCTTCACAAAACTCCTCACCGGTGCATGTACATACACCTCAGAAATTGAGGAACTCCACAGAAAAGGTGCAAGAAAGACTGTAGGAGTCAGGGGGCTGGAGGATACCAGAAGAGCATGAATCACTGAAAGAATCCAGCAAGGAACACATGGACTCTCAGAGCCTAGAAAGGCAATCACCAGACGAGCATGGGTGTGTACCAGATCTTCTGCATACATGTTAGGGTGGTTATCTTGTTGCTCTTAATTGACTCCTAACATTGGGAGTTGGTGTGTCTGATTCTTTTGCCGGCTCTTGTGACCCATTTCTTCTTATTGGCTTGCCTTGTCAGCTTCTATCTGAGGGCTTTTGCCTTGTCTTGTATCTTGTTGTGTCCCATTTTGGAGGCCTATTCTTTTCGAAAAAGGAAACAGAGGGGTGGTGGATCTCTGGAAGAAGAGAAGGTTGGGGGAGCTAAGAGGATTGGATGGAACTGAAATATGGTTGGGATGTATTGTGTGGGAGAGGAATCTATTTTCAAAAAACAAACAAACCAACTAACCAAACAAACAAACAAAAAAACCCAAAAACCAAAAGAAACCTGAGCTGGGGGAACAAAATGAAATAATTCATTAAAGTTGATTAAAGTTGATGGGATATGATCAATGCCAAAAGTATTTGTTACTAGGTATGTTCATTTGGAAGTGACAAGTGAGCTCCAATATCTTAACTAGAGAGTGCATTTGATAAAACTTAAATATTTTATCAATAAATATGTATACAACATAATACATACACACATATATACTATATATATATATATATATATATATATATATATATATATATATATACACACACACATAGTATGTGTGAAAATCTGGTAAACTATAGGACGTGAGAAGTAAACAGACATTTTAAACCTTGCATGAAAATATTTTATACATTATTTCAATAAATATAAAGAATAGGAGTCTGGTTCTGACACTGAGAAAGAAGAGTTTAAGGTCATAACAGGGAAGCCCACAGAGTCAAAAGACCTGAGTTCCAGGGAGCTCATGGACACTAGAACACCAGCTAGGGATCCTGCATGGGACTCACTTAGACCCTATACATGTGGATGACAGTAGTGTTGCACGGTCTGTTCATGGGGCCCCAGGCAGTGAGACCAGGATCTGTCCCTAGCTCATGAACCACCTTTTTAGAAGCCATTCCCTATGATAGGATGCCTTGCTCATCATTGATGCAGGGAGGAGTAGTTTGGTCTTACCTGAACTTGATATGCCAGACTTTGTTGACTTCCCATGGAAGGTCTTACCTTTTTGAAAGTGTTTATGTTGGGGGGATACAAAGGAAGTGGGTTACAAGGGAGGCAAGGAAATGAGGGAAATTGTTGTTGGTATGGAAAATAAAAAAAATGTAAACTTAAAACATTCTTAATTTCGTGTTATTTTCAAGTGGAATAAACTCAGAATAAAAAAATACACATAAACAAATCTCTAGCCTCAAAAAATGCTCTCAAATGATATTTTACTCAAATAATATCAATTACATTTTTGTGTGGCTTACTGAATCTCTTTATTCCCTTTTTATATATATAAAATGCTATAAAATTACTAGCATCTATAAAAGGTTTCAGCATAAAATAAAATGGACACTTTCCACAGGAAATCACTGAGATAGGTAGATAGTCTTTTCAGATAATTAATTTCTGGAAGCTACATACTCATTTATCATCTACAGTCCCACAATAAAAGTACATGCTCTTGTGATCACAAGATTTGGGTTATATCTTAAAAATTGCCTTTTCATAGAAATTTTGGGGCTTTGGTAATTTGTGCAGTTAAATCGCCAAGCTGTTTATGGAATGGAAAAGCACATTTAAGCTGCAGAACTGTGAGGGCTAATGTTAAATTGTTATGTCATGGAAGCTGTACCTATAAAGTCTCAGAAATCTTAACAGTATGTTTTAACAAGATCTGACTAATGACACCAACCACCAGCATGCCAATGTTAATGTGTCAACTCCTCAAGCTCCCCATCCCATAGATGAAGAGCTATAGTAAGTCAGTAACTGTGGGGATGGAGATCATTTCTGGACATGCATACACACACACGCATACATACACACACCCACACATACACACACACACACTGAAAGAAGTCTTTAACTTGGGAGAGTGAGAGATGTCTTGGGATATGGTTTGGCAAAATGATGGGCAGAAGTGAAGTACATTCAGTGCTTGTGGATGAAGCTCTTTAAAAAATAAATGAATTAGCATCTAGGTGATGATGGCACATGTCCTTAATACCAGCAATGGGGAGGCAGAAGCAGGTGGATCTCTGTAAGTTCCAAGCCAGCCTGACCTAGAGAATGATCCAGAACAGGCTACAAATCTATACAGAGAGATAGTAATTATGACCACTTGACACTTGAATCTCTTCTCTTTTCTTTGGTTTTGTTTTGTTTTGTTTTTTGTTTTTGTTTGTTTGTTTGTTTCTTCGAGACTGGGTTTCTTTGTGTAACTTTGGAGGCTGTCCGGGAACTCAAATTGACAGAGATCTGCCTGCCTCTGTCTCCTGAGTGCTGGGACGAAAGACATGCAACGAAAGGCATGTGACTCCTGGCTTGAATCTTTTCTTTATATTTTTTAAAATTTATTTTATATAACCAAGTCCATTTAAATGAAAACAAATATTTACAGACAATATTTGGGATGTTGGGCATCGTTCTTTCCAAACTGCTTCCTGCTGGTAAGGGGCACTGTCATGGGGGATTCGAAGAAGATTCAGAAATCCTGGCTGTAGTCTGTAAGGCTGCTTTGTTCAGCTGTTTTGAATGTAGAATCACCTGGTACTCTCTTTCAGGCGGTTTGGCGTGATCAAACCACATTAGTCTGGAAGGAATCCACATATTTTCATTTTCTGTGCAAACAAAAATAGAAATCATTTTACCCAGTAACTTGTCCTTGAACTTAAATTTTGGAGTCAAAGCATTTTTTTTATTTAATTTATTATTTTACATGTCGATCCCAGTTCCCTCTCCCTCCCTCCCTTCCTCCCACCCTTCATCCCTCCCTTTTACTCTCTCTGCCCTCTCACATGCACTATAACCACCCTCCCCTCCTACCCCCACCCCAATTCCATATGTAGGGCAATGTCATCCAGTTGAGGTCATGCAGATTTGACAGGTCATGTGAATCAGGGACCAGGGCCTCTCTCCTGTCTCTACATCAAGGCAGCTATCCCTCCATGTGGGATGTGCTCACAGAGTCATTTTGTGCACCAGGGATACATCCAGGCTCCACTGTCTGAGGTCCCCTAGACTGCTCAGTCCTTCTGGCTGAGACCCATATTCTACTTCGACTCAGTATTAATGTATGGGTGTTTGCTCCTGTTTCCAATAGGTATTAGTTGAGGGCTCCATGGATAAGTTAGTTGCTGATCTAACTTTCTGGGAAGGGCATTTATGGTAGCCTTTCCACAGAAGCTCAAATTGTTAGTTGGCAGCAGTCTTGTAGTTCTCTAGACCTTTCTTTGTGTTCAATTTTATCTTCAAACCAATATTGGTTCCCTCTTTTATGTTCTCTCTCTCTCTCTCTCTCTCTCTCTCTCTCTCTCTCTCTTTCTCTCTCTCCTGTCTTCTATTCCTAACCAGGCTCAATCTTCCTGGTTGCACATGTTTTCCTTTCCTCCCCCTCATTTTCTCCTACTTCTCTCTCCATTGGCTGCCCCCACACTTCCCCTGAGCTCTGGGGGACTTGTCCCTTCCCAGTTCTGTGAGGGACTTTATGAATCTCTAAGAATACACCTTTATACTAGTTCCTCTGGTGGTGTGAATTATAGACTAGTGATCTTTGATCTAGGTCTAAAATCCATATATGAGTGAGTACATACTGTGTTTCTCTTTTTGTGACTGGGTCACCTCATTTAGGATGGTTTCTTCAAGTGTCATCCACTTGCCTGCGAATTTCAAGATACCATTATTTTTTCTGCAGAGGAGTATTCCATTGTGTAGATGTGCCACATCTTCTTGAACCATTCTTTCATTGAGGGGCATCTAGGTTGCTTCCAGGTTCTTGCTATTACAAATAGTGCTGCTATGAGCATCAAAGAATTCATTTCAGGTAAATCACGACTGCCTGTAACACCAGCTCCAAGTGATCCAAAGCCTGCAATTCAGGCTCCTTGATTTACATTAAGATTCTCTGTTACACTTATGTAATTGAAAATATTAAAAATAAATATTAACAAAAAAGTAGATGAAAAATAGCATATATCCATTATTGTCAGCAAAGAGCAAGTAAAACAAACCTCGCTTCAATTACTGTCTTAATTGTGAATACACAATTGACAAGTCAAGTAGCAAACAGAGCTTCATTTCCTAGGAAAATTGTAGGAGGGAAGGGAGAATTGCTCGAGGACACTCTTCCCCTACTGACTCAGAACTACTAGTCCTTGCTGCAACTTTTCATCTGAGACTGTAGAGTACATAAAACCGCAAGAACCTTTTTTTGGAGGCTCTTCTATGTTTGTATGAAACAGACATCCCCACTGATCCACTAGATCTACTATTACAAAGAATATATAGTGCTGTAAGAAAGGTAAACAATAGAACAAGAGAGAGCTTAAAGTATTTATATCGCTTAAAATGTAAATTACATGTATTTTAATAATGTGTTTTAAATTCCAATACAAAAGAATAGTTTTCTTCATGGCATTTCTATGTTGTTTTCTAGTTTTCTCCTAACCACTTCCCTTTGTTTCCTATTGGGATGGCCCTGTCCTTACCCCCTTGCTCACCTTTCCCTCATCCTACATAGTCAAATGCTTCTTTTGGTCTAACAAATTTCTATCTTAGTCAATTGCACCATCATTTTTACCTCTGTATCTATTTTATTGTCAAAAATGGATGTTTAGATTTATATGCAAAATGTTCCTAAGCACAGTAATCTATGTTCTAAGAATAACATTTTTGTACTGTAAAGATACTTGTACTTTTATTTATGTTTGTCTTCTTTTGCTATTGGTCCGTCTATGATTGCACTAGCAATCATATACATTTCATGATAACATGATATATAAAAAGAGTTTGCTCTTACAAGGGTGTAAGTCCTTGGATGTTATATATAGCACAGTAGGTAAATCGCTAAATGTGCAAACATGAACCATAATCCCAATAATAAGACAGCACTAAATAATCAGGGATGAGTACATTTGTTCCCCAATGACTGAAAAGATGTGGAAAAAAAGAGGCATGTCCTGTTTAGAAAATCATACAGCTATTTGCTTACTCTATAAATAAAAGGTAGAGATGGTTAGTCAAAAAACCCCAGTGTTGACCTCTGGCTTTTACATATGTATGTGCAAGTATTTCTATCCACAGACACACATGAACACACACACAGAAACTAAATATTTGTTGTTAAACAAATCCTATGATGAAACTAACCTAAATATATCAGGGTTTTCTTTTTCATAAATTTACATCACTACTAGAACATAATATCCATTTTATGTTTACTTTATTTCAAAGTATTATAATCAAGCAAATACAAAGCCAACAACAAAGCATGAAAACCGATTTCCTTGTAAAGTAATATTCTACAAATAACTAATTTCTAAGGCTTTACATTTAAATTGCATTTAGTTACATTTTGAATGACATGTTTTTTTCACTTTGTATTCCATCTCAAAATAATAATTTTGGGACATGGTGATATGCCTAGTGGTTTATAAATGATATGAAATAAAACATTGTACTCGTACTGTGTACATGTAACAAAAATTAGAAAAATTATTATATTTATATAAGAAAAAGACAAGGGTCTGAATGTTATTTACATAAGAATGTATGAAACTGTTAAACAGTTAAGAAAGCATTATGTAAAATAGAAAAACATTCTTTCTTCAAATATACTCACAGTGGTTGTACTGAACCCTTGAACTTTGGGAAATAAAATGCACTATGTATTCTAAAACCTACAGAAATTGAAGATGGAAACATGTTTGCTTGTTCTTGATGAATATGTGATTGACTATTTTTAGTTAATAATTTACAGCATATTAACTTTAAATAAATATTTTTTAAATATGTTTATAGTACATGGATAGATTTTTGTTGACCTTGCAAAGTATATTCCTGAGAATGAGTAGTAGCACTTTCAGGCTCAACTTTCTAAAACATATACATGTGTTAATGGAAACAATCTGAGCCCCTCTTAAAAGAAACCAGAGAATGTGAAATGTAGAGATATACATTACAATTGTTGATTTGAATAAAACTAATTCCATGATATATGTTTATCTTCATAAAAATTATTACTGTGACATGGTTTTATCTACACTTTAAACATTAGTTCTTAGGCTTTTGCAAATGAGGCAGTTTATAGATAAGACCAATGTCTTTCTTCAATTAAGCACTTGAAATCAAACAGCTCTCCTATGATGATGAAGATTGCAAGCTTCTGAATGAGATTCAATCTTCCACTTCCCCAGAATGATAAAGTTAGAGTCTTTAAAAACTGACTAAAGGCAAGTATTTTTCCAAAATCCCATTCATCAGTGTCTAGCTGACTTCCATCACAATAGTGCACTCAAGCTGCCATTCAGGAGCTACTTAAAAATAATTTATCCAATCATCCCTCTTGCTCAATTATATCACTTCTATGAAATCCTAGGTAGAATTTATTTGATGTACATCTAGCCTCACAGATGAACTTCCTATAATCCACCTGGAAAGGCAATGTTTTATTATACTTTCTTCCAACTTTTATTTTACAGTGAAAAATGGTAACTGCCTGATGTTATATGAAAAAGATTGCTAGATAATGGTACATGTGGCTTTTTTCTTGAAAAATGCACAAGTGAAAAAGAACACTATTCTTATATTTAAATTTGTTTCTTGACATAAAACAAATTCTTGTCTCATGTAAACTTTTTCTAGAAGTAAGACATATGATATCATTTACCAGTCATTTTTAAAGCCATTGTTTTGTCTGAGTGAGCCAGTAGTAGTATATGTATTTTCACATTTTGTATCTCCAGTATAGTCCCTGTATAACAGACAAACTGAAACAATTCATTGTGTTTCAGAGAGCGCAGGAAGGCTTCTTCTCATTGAAAACTTCAAGATAATCTCTTATTATCCCCCAGGTAAACGAGTTCCCACAATGTGTCCACTACTGAGATTTCTTTCACAAATACAGTGTTTATCATATTTCAGAAAACGGTTGGTTCTCAGTTATCAGTGTGTATTATTTTGTGATAAAAGATCTCACCTGGCTGGCGTCTGACAGGTATAAAGCAATGTACATGTGCTCCACCATGGGATGCCTGTCAAACCTCTGCAAAAATATTGGTTTCCTCTAGCCCTTTTGTTTATAATTCCTCTAACAGGAGGCTATCATGATAGCCTGTATTCTCCTGCAGACAAACCCGGGATGAGATACAGTGGTTCTTTTGGAGTTGTCTGAACATTTCAGTTGCTGCTAAATCCACCCACAGGGCAAACAATAGCACTTTCTCAATTTGAAATGTTTACTGTGGTTTCTTCAATAACTTTAACAGTGAAAGACAAACAGAGACCTCAAGATTTTTTATATCCCTGTGACCTTATTACAATTCACAAATATTCTCACTATCAATCGCACACATAAGAAACAAAGCATGGTTTCTTCATCTAATATCACAATTATAGGAGCAAAAATGAAAAAGTTTATCTTTAAAGATATTGATATTTTAAAATAATTCATGTTTTCATTTACTATTTTATGACAATATTTAAATTGCTGCCAATATTCAAAATACTAAAGCTATCTCAATAAATGTATCAACCTCAATGTCTCAATAAAAACAAAGTTTAAGATGACTTTTTGATAAATTATATACTTTTCTCTTTAAAACTATTTTCCTTGGAGAGGAAAAAGGTATGTGGTAATTATATCTTTTACTAAAAAAATAGCATGATGAAATTATCAGAACAAATATCTATTTTAATATCTTGCAATTATGAAAAATCTAAGTAATGATAAGATGTGATATATGTCTTTTAAAACCTTTTAATAAGTAAAATAAAAATGATTAGTAAACTAGGATATAATTACAATTTCAGATTTATGACATGTCATTACTCCACTGTAACTTACTGTGCTTTAGGGGGATGGGAGGTAAATAGGTCTACCACTGAGTTACTTAAAAGGGCTTAAAATATATAGACAAAACTACTATATTCTTGCTGAAAAGAGACTATTACTGTATTAAGTACAAAATGTAGCAAACAATAATATGTCTTTGGAATTTTATTAGGTACTTGAACATCTCTATCCGTTAAGTAATACAAAAAATAGACCATTATCTTCTATTTAGTAACCATGTTGGAAAACAAAGTTTTTCATGATATAAAGCAGAGGTATAGTGACAATAGGAGAAAATAAGATGTATTGAACAGTATTAATATAACTTCCGCAGGGAGTGGCATGAAAAGTTGTATACCTTTCAGAAGATGCAGCTTTTCTGGCCCTCACTGAGTAATTATCTTCCTCAGGTTTATGTTCATAATTGTGTGCCTTCAATTAATTCCCTTGTGATTTCTTCTCTAATGTGTGTTAATGGATAAATGTACAACTTAATCTCTGTTTATTTCTGAATATCCTATAACTTTTTAAGTATTAGATTAACTATGTTTGAAAATTGAGAAAAATCAACTATGCTTTGAATGCATAGTTTTTGATGTAATGCTTAGAATATGTTACTGAATATATTTTATCTACCATAGAAATTGCTTTTGATTATTAACTGTTTTGGAAATAAGATTTCTTTCCTTACCTTCTTTAATCTATTCAAAAACATTTTAGGAAGTTTATAAAATGTATGTAAGTAAAGAAAACCAGTTTTGGTAATGACTCAATATTACAGTTGCTTAATACAATCTATTTTTGAAAATTTTTATCCATTTCTTGAGAATTTTGTATAGCTATACCTCTTGTTTTAGTCATTCACTCACTATCTAACATCTGCTAGATTTCCCCACTAAATCTCTATCCAAACACCATAATTTTTAAATAGTTTACTGAAATAAAGGCATGATAGGCTTGCCAGCATGTTGGTCTATCTAATAAAGCATGAGCATCTTAACAGTGGCCACTTCTCCAAAGAAAATTGGTTCTCCTTATCCTAGAAGGCATCAACTGCCAAATCTCCTCAGCTAGAATCAGGATGTTGTAATTCCTTCTTCCATCTATGCTGGAAATATGACAGCCTTGAACTTCTATCACAATGCATAGGCAACCACAGCTATTGGGAGTTTGTTAGTGTAATGAACATTGTGTCCAGAAAACAAGGTTTCCCTATAACCTTTTAACCTCTGGCCTATGCATATTCTCTTTACAGGATTTTCTTACATTGTGTCATGCCAATAATCAAAGTTATCTCTTACAGATTTTCAGAAGAATATCTTTTCCAAAAGAAGTGTCATCCTACTCTATATTAGCCAAAGGTGGGATTGTCCTAAAGGTAAAATATTTCATTTCATGTCTGCACATCTGTTATTCTCATATTTGCTTCAGTTAGCACGTTGCTACAAAAAAAGCATTAACTTGGGTGAGGTGGGTGGCAGCATTTTACACAATCACCAAAGCTGCAGATTGCTACAGAGTAGGTTGAAAACATTTACAACCAGAAATGAAAAGACTCCAGACCGGTGGGAGGCAGAATCATAGTCCATTACATAGAGCTACAGCTACCTATCCTGCTGTTAAATATTTCATGAGTTGTCTCTTGCCCTCTTGACTCATGTTTTCAATTTCACTCTTCATATAGCTCTATGATTTTAACTAATTGTTTAGTTAGGTTACATTTAATTATATCACTTCCCTTTCTAAAATGTAATTGTTAATTTTAAATCATGCTGTACGTTTATAGTTGATTTTGAAAATGACTTTTAGCACACTCTTAGCTAAGAGATTTTATTGGGTTAATAAACCATGGTTTCATTGACATAGGTAAGCACAAAAAATGTTTTATTAGATAAACCCATGTTTACCACATTTGCTCAGGAGAACAGGATGCAAATTGACATTTTCTTGTAGTTTTAAGTTACGTTTCTTTTTATATAGAGACTATCTTAGGATTTTATCATTGTAATTTCTTTTCCTTCTAGTCAATAAAGATTATATATTGTTTATAGGAAGCCATGATGTATCATTTGTGTTTATGTGTACATGAAGTTGCGCATTTATGTGGGTATGTGCATGTCTCTGTATGTAAGTAAATGGGGTCCTCAGTGGTTAGTGTTGAGGTTCTACTATAACTCTCTGTTTTTCCCGTTTGATCTTTGTAGACAGGGTGTCTCATTCCCCCTAAATTTTTACTGATTAAGCTAGGTTAGCCTGTCAAAGAGATCTAGGGATTGCCCAAAATGCAGCCTTTTGGCGAAGGTGTTATGGATATGTTCTCACAAGCCTTTTCAAAGCTGTCAGGATCCAATCTCATTATGTAATTTTTAGCAAAAGACTCTTCAACAAAGGAGTCACATGTAGCTCTGTTTTAATAGGGTTTCTTAACATTTAACTGGTTTGTCTTGCTATTTATTTTGTCTTCTGTTTGTAATTCAGCACTTTCATAACATCTGTTTTTCCCAGATATAAACAGCCACTACCTGTTTCTTTAATATGCGAGTGAAGTGTCATATATGAAAGTATTGATTTTGTTAATATTTTGAACAAAAAGCAAGGGTGAATTCAACTACATCTTTACAAAAAGTGTTTATAATTAAAGGAGAGATGTATAATTGTACTTTTTATTTTAAAAGAGGGCCTCTCAGTGCAGTTTATAAGGTCATGGGAATCACTACATATTAGCTTCAAACATTCTAGCTTCAAAGTAGAAAACTTTATGCTGAGGTTTACACATGCAGGCATTAACAATGTGTTCCAAAACATACCCACCTGTTCTAAATTTCTAATTCAGAAGAGTCTTTGGTGTTTTAAATGGGTCTTTTGATCACACACTATCTTCTATACCTTCTATTTTAGTCTTTTCTACCACATTGCCCGATTACAAGTTATATTAAAATACTAATGACAGAAGAAAATAACATCACTGTTTTTATGGCATTCTGGTTATAAGGTATCTAGAGATTTGATCCAATAATTTTATACTGTCATCTGAGCAATTCCATTACTAAGCACCATTGTTCAAAGCAAATGTTACCCAGTGATACTGATTCATTTAGCAGGAGCTTTGCTAAGTAATTTAGACAATTTTCTTTCTTAGTAAATGGAAGGTAATATGTATTCATACAAAGGCAAAATTTACATTTATGATTATTAGTGTGACCTAATTCTTAAAACCAAGGGACAGGGAAAGACTTGTACCTTTACAAGTAAGAACTGAATCGATTTCTTAATTGCTAATGGTAATGACATGCAAAGTTAAAATTTTCTTCTCGATGAGTTTAACACAATCCCATTTCCCTAGTTGATCATGAAAATTCTAACAGATACAAAGTAACCATTTACATATGATAAAGAGAACAGTCATTTGACATTGAAATAACTTCATTCACACAGTTCAGTGTCGTTAAACATTTGGTGGCAAAGTTCTGTATTTTCTCTGCTATGAAAGCATTTAAAGACACCAAAAGGGCAATTTAAATTGAAAATTAATTGTTTATGTAATGGTGCCTGTACATAGAATTACATTTTAGCTACAATATCAGTAGTAATGTGCATTCAAGCTGAAAAATGCTTTCTTTACAAATATAAGGAAAGCATATTCAGTAATTTCACAAGTTGAAGATAAGTCAATCGTTTTAAACTTAGGCAAGCAACAAAGAAGGAGACATGGAAACACATTAATATGTTGTAGCTGAATGTGTTGCTCTTTGATGTCAAAACAGTGCTCAGAATGTACCACTGCTATCCCCTGCTGCATCTTTTATAGCCATGAAAGAAGGCGTAGAATTATTGCAACATGCATTTGCTTGTTGAATCTTACTCCATTAAATTTTCAACCGCCTATTCCTTTTCAAACTGAAATCCTTCTAAAGACAAGGTTCAAATCTATTCTCTATGGCAAAGTCATACATATAAAGTGTTAATAGCAACAAAAGACATGTTTACAAAGCCTTGTTATCAATATCAAAGGGTATTTTTGAAAGAAATTAAAGCAAGTGATCTCTATTGCCTTATTTAAATATCTAAGTTAAAACCATCAAATTATATATTATGTGAAAAATCCTAGTTACATATCATAGCATTTACTCTTCATGAACACATTTGTACTTTCGAAAGAAGAAGAAATATAATACTTATGGAAATTCTTTCAGATTCTGTCATAGTACATTATTGCTTTTGAGGCTTGCACGGGATCATTTTGACTATGTTGGCCAGTTCGACTTGATTTTCAAATGCTCCACCTTAATGAGACTTATTATTATTATTATTAGTAGTAGTAGTAGTAGTATTGTTGTTGTTGTTGTTGTATTATGCCCTTCGTTATGGAGAAAAGCATTTATTCACAATCTGTGGTCTGTTACAGTCAATGAGAGATCATCCTAATATACATGGTGAACCTGAATTTTAAAACAATTTCAGTTTTCTTTGTAATAAATTAAAAATGTTTAATGGAAAATGATAGTATTCTCTTATGGTTTGTCTATATCACTGTTGATATTTGCATATTACCCTCTGTTCTCCTTGCATAGTTTCTATAATTGGATATAAAGATAAAATACAAACTCAAAAGTATCTTAGGACATAAAAAATGCTTTTGTAATATGTTTATGCAGTATTGTTTTAAAATAATGTTATTCAGATAAAGGACAGAGTAACTGGTTTTATCTTGAATTTGAAAGCTAACTATTTTCATACATTTTCCTAGATGGGGAAAAATTAAAATATGCATTAACTAATCTTCTGGTGCTGTTCTAAACACTGTGACTAAATCAACTTAGTAAGGAAGGTTTACTAGGGGCTACAATTCCAAAGGGCTATGTCTAATACCATCCTTGCAGGAAGCACTGTAATAGGCTGTCATGACAGCTAGAATTGGAAGTTGAGAGCAGGTTTCATATATAGAAGCAAAGCCAGCAAACAGAGAAAGGGAACATAAAATGGAGGAAGGGAGGGAGGCAGAGAGGGAGGGCAGAAGAGGTGACTGGGATCAATATGTAAAATAAGAATGTGTATGTATGTATGTATGTATGTATGTATGTATGTATGTATGTATACACACACACTGTCAAAGCATGTCTCCACAGTCATGCTTCTCCAGTAAGGCCATACCTTTTCAATTTCCACAAAGGGTGCCACTAACTGCAGATCATGAATTCAAATTCAAGAGCCTATGTAGAGCATTTTACTCCACAGCCATGAAAGCTCTTGGCCATGTCTAACACAAAACATGTTTAGTCATACTTCCTGATTTGCTCTCAGTCTCTCAGAATCAACACTTTTTAAAATTCTCGTCTTTTCCAAGATTCAAAGCAATTTCTTAATTGCAACTCTTTGTGAAATAAAAAAAGCAAATTGTATACTACAAACATATAATGACACATTACTATTCCAAAGGGAGTGAATGGTCGCATAGTAGAAAATACCACACAAATAATGACTGTGACCTCTCAGGACCAACAGCAAAACCTCTAGCTTCAGATCTAGTATAAATGGGCTTAGATGGTACTCAGCTTCCCACATGAATCTCTCCCTGGCAAATATCCCCTGTATCTGCGTCATTTTGGGTTCACCAGTGCAATCCAGCCTTCATTCCCACAGCTCGATGCAATCTGCTGCCACAACCCTAGTAGCATTCCAAAACGAGCAAGGGACTTTCCATAACCACTTTCTCATGTATATTTCATGCCTCTAAAGCTGGAACCAGGTGAATGACAGATACTTCAACATCCATTGCAAGCTTTGTAAGATTGTTGGCCAACTGAATGGTATTTGCTGTAACTTGATTTTGTTGTTGATTTCTTTTACACATAGGAAAATTATCTCTTTCCCAATAAGCCAAAAGCCATGGTCCAATCATTAAGTTTCTTTGTGACTCTTTGCTCTTCAAACATTCATTTTTGTTTGTTTCTCTATTCCACTCTACTTCCTCATTTTCAATGTAGATTTTTATAAGTCTGGTAACTGCAAACCCTATGTTATTATAGTAGTCAGTGTTAGACTATCTGGATATCTCCAACAAAGAAATGAATCCCTTATTTTTAAATTTGTGTACAGCAAGTTTTTAAAGAATGGTAGAAAGAAGACTTTTTTTCCCCAAAATTCCAGTTGCTCCTGTTGTTTCCTTCTGACATCTCTTAAGCTAGGCCTCTATAGTTTGCTTAGCTCTTTGAATACTATCTTCCAAACTCTTACTCTTATGGAGCATGAAGGACTGCATTCAGTAGTAAATCACTTTTTTTAGTCCAAATTCCTAAAGTGTTCTACAGGGTCAGCCTGCAGTTTAGAACAATATCCCACAACCCATGTACCAACTCCTGTCTTAATTTTTTTTTCAAATTAATAATCACAGCTCTCATCTTAAAGGGAATAAGAGGTAGTTTTCCGGAAGCCATTTTAAGTGACCATAGATGAGAAACACATTTCCAAGTTACGTTTAATTCCATGCTCAAAATGGGGAAGCAGTTGCCTGGGGTTTTTATAGTTCTACAGAACAAGGAATGAAATAAATGACAGAAGCTGACGCATTGAAATGGAAGTATGGACATACAGAATGAAAATGAATTTTCCTTTTTCCTAACATGTAGTCTGACATCATTCTTAGCTCTTGCATTAGTAGAAGCCCTCACTCTGCTAAGTAAATATCTTTTAAGAGCTTTTGTTTGTCATTACAACATGTTACTTCCAATACAGGATTCAGAAGACTAAAACTAGCTCAAGATACAGTAGCAGTAGCCTGTAAGCCAACAAAATCCCAATCTCTCACCAGTACTGAAATACCCAGAGGTCCATCTGTATCTATAGATAGAGAAAACTTTCCAGAATTTTTTTCTCACAGCCAGACACAACTTCTTTCCAGGGAATTCATTCACAGGTTCTATTGCTGTGATAGATAACTCGACCAAAAATAACTTGAGAAGGAAAGGCTATATTTGTTGCCTAAGTTTGAGTACAGACCTGAAGCAGAAGCTGCTTATTTGTTTATTCCTCCGTGCTTGCTTAGTTTGCTTTGTTACACAACCCAAGACCATCAGTTCTGAAAGAAGTTAGACTAAGCACAGAAAGCTAGTCTCACTTATATCAAACATTAATCAACAAAATGGCTCTCGGGTTTGCCTGCAGGCAAACCTTAAGGGGTAATTTTCTCAGTTGAAGCTCCCTCTTTCTGGATGACCCTACCTTATGTCAAGTTGACAAAACCAACACTGGAAGGATTAGTTCTAATGAAACAACTTTAATTCTAGATGATGAAATGTAAAGTGTGTATCTATTACTTTATAATTTACAATCTATTATATGAGCTACCAAATACTATAAGTCAAATATTATAATTCAAAATAGAATTCAACTTCAAACATTACCATTTTTAACACCATTAATATTTTTTCAATTTCAGTACCTTTACCCCTTAAATGTAATGTGTATTCACTATTTTCCACTTTATTTTCTATTTTGGGGGTATTTTAAAACATAGGGTGTTTTTGTAGGTTCCCACTCAGGTGTAAAAATAGATACTTACGGTTTGTGAATAAGTCTTCAACCCTGCTGTGAAATTCTTCATAAAGGCATCCTGCATTCACTAGTAAATTGAATCATACTGTGGCGAATGTAAGACGCAGCACTCCTATCAATTAGATAAATCTAATCTTTAAAGATAAGCTCTGTTTGATAGCCATTAAGTGTATTTTAAATTAAAATGAAAAGTGTGCCTTCCTGTCTCAACAAGAACTATTCCTATATGGAGTTTTCACTAAATACATGCATCATAATTTGGTTTGGATGACAAGTATAGATAATCTGTATAAGTCCGCATAGGCAGTACATATGGGTCATTAATTACCCAACTCCCCTTCTCAGTTCAAACTGCATTAAAACTTTATAAGACTTTGCCTCAATTAAACATTTCAAAATGATTACCCACAGAAAATGATAAGTGAATTTGAAATTAATTTAATAAGCATTATATTATGAAATCACTGAAAATACAAAGAGAGCATGCATAATATATGCAGAGTTGTGTTGGTCTTTTCACTCTAAAATTACATTTTTATTGTATGTTACCTGGTGGTGACTGTTTAAAGTAGATCACAAGGACGTAGGAGTACCATTGAGCACATACTTTCTTTTCTACTGGCTTTGTTTGTTTGTTTTCCTGTAAGTCTAAAGAAAATCTTTACATTTTCCTGAGAAAATCAAGAAAATCACAAAGAGACATTTTTATTCCCAACAAGATAAGGAATTAAGCTAGCTACAACTGACAGTAGACAAAAAGATACTGTTCAATAAAAAGCAAAGAAGAATGCTTGGATTTTAAATCCCTCCATTCCATCACTATGAGTCTTTCTTGTGTGTGCTTGTTTGTATGTGTGTGTGTATGTGTGTGTGTGTGTGTGTGTGTGTTTGTGTGTGTGTCCATTTACAGGTCATGCATGGATGTGTGTAGTCCCTACCTGAGATTCTATCCAAATGATTATTTTTAAATGTATGTATTATTAATTTTTGCAAGTTCTCTAAAGATTAGAATGGTGCTAATTATCACATCAAACCAGAGAATGCATTTCCTAAAGGTATTCTTCCACTCTTTACCAAGGTATAGTTTCTCTCTATATCACCTAATGCTTGCAAAATGATATTGGGCTTACTTGTGAAGTGTATTAACCTAATGTGCTGTTAGACATAGCTTTCCTTTAGAAATGTCTGTCACAAATAAACTGCACCTCAGCAACAAGGGTAAAACTTTGAATTTAATCTATTTGTACAACAGAACATAGTTTCTACAACTCAGGCAGTCAAGAGAGTTATCAAGTTTAAATGATTTCTTAGCTTTCTTTCTCACAAATCTGAATAGTTAAAGGAATCTTACTTTACTATTAAAACCTAAGTATTTATTTATAAGAATAGATTCATTAATAATAGTCATCTTAAATTGAATCTGCATTTCTTTCAGAAATTTAACATTTTTAAAGATATTTAGAACATAGTGTATAGTTATTCTTTCTTCTTTTCATTTTTCACCAGATATTTCTTGATTTATCATGGGCTTAGATTCTATTATCAGTTCAATAGTAGCAGAAAGCTTATGTACACATTTCCCATTTATAAGAACTTTACCTGTCTGTAGTGGTTTATCCAAGAATGGTCCCAGGATGTTCATATATTTGAATGTTCAGTTACCAGAAAGTGGCACTATTTGAGGATTAGAAAATGTAATACTAGCGGAAGAAGTGCATCACTGTGGATAGCCTTGAATTTTCAATTGTCCATGAAGCTCCCAGTCCCTCACTCTCTCCATCTGTGGATCAGGATGTAGACCTCAACTACTTCTCTAGCAGTATGCCTGCCACCATGCTTCCTTCCATGGTTATAAAGGACTAAGCTACTAAAAGTCTTTGTGTGTGTGTTGTGTGTGTGTGTGTGTGTGTGTGTGTGTGTGTGTGTGTGTGTGATATTTTCCCCATGTAAAAATGAAATCAATAAATAATGGAAGTCATTTGATAGAATAAAATGTTAAGGAGATAAAAAATGGAAAGAAGATCAAAGAGTAAAATGAGACTGCAGATACTCCTGTGGCAGTGAGATTTTGAAGATGGACTGAATGTATTTTTGTATTATGATATAGCTATAAGCCTATGGGGGTCATGGAATAGAATGTGGTGACTTGAATAAGAATGACCCCCCAAAGATTCATATTTGAATGCCTTAGGAGTGGCATTTAGTAGGTGTGCCCTTGTGGGACTATATGTGGCCTTGATGGAGGAAATGTTTCACTGGGGATGGTTTTGAGATTTCAAGACCTCAAGGCAGCTTTGATGTCTTTATCTTCCTCCTTCTAATGGAACTGGATATAGAATTCTCAGTTTTTGACCAGCATCTTTTCTGTCTTCATGCTTCCTGCTATGATTATAATGCTCCAAACCTCTGAAATGTAAGCTAGCCCTAATGAAATGTTTTCCTTTATAAAAGGTGCTATGTTCATGGTGTTTCTCCAAAGCTGTAAGTGAAATGAACTAAATCCAGAAAAAAATTACATTACTATGTTTTTTTCATATTTAGAATCTAGACTTTCAAAAATATTAAGAGACTATGAAGCAGAATGCAGAAGATCAAAAAGAAAGGAAGATGCAGGAAAACAAGAAAAGTGGGAAATGATGAAAACAAACATCACTTTTCTATCATAAATGAAATCTAGACTTTAAAATGGCGGTGACGCTGCATTGTTAACATCTATGTTGTACAAGCAAGAGGACTAGAGAAGGGAACCCCAGAACCCATACAAGTACCAGATGAATGCTGCAATTATTCTATAATTCTGGGACTGGAAGATAGAGAGAAGTCTGTTATATAACATGGTAGCCAAAGACTTCAGCTTTGTCAGGAAGCAGTGACATTGATTAGGAAACTATCCATCAAAGGTTAAGATGGAAGTTCAAAGGCCATTTTAGAAAATATGCTATATATATATTCAAATTTGAATGCATCCTTAAGATACTTCCAATTTTTATTATCTGACCTACTATCTTCAAAGAAAACTAAAATAAAAAATGAACTAAATAACTATAACTTTCCAAATCAGTGAGCCATTAGAACTTGAGTAGGTAAGCTGAATACAGTAAAGTCTTAAGAGCAATAATTAAAATTCGGAAATGTACCGTCAACAAGATTACTACAGGTTTTTGAAACCACTTCAGCATATTTGATAGAAGTAATGATTCTTATATGTTTTGATGTAAAAAGTACTATAATACTTATGGTAAATTATCTTTGAATGATATTCTTTCAAACCTATCTAGTATCTCTATACTGAATTATAAAGGACAATAGAATGCCTACATTTCCTTAGCATTACTTTATTTTAAAACATATTCATATATGACTGCATGTATCAATATAAAAATCAAACACCAAAGACTGAATTATTAGCACTAGTTACAGAAAGATTTATTGTTAAATTCTTATGTGTGAGAAGCCAAATAACATGCAATTACCAAGTAATGCTGAAAATGATTTGGCATTAATTTTAACAAAATACACAATATTAAAATGCTCAGAAGATGGAAATAAAAAAATGGATAAACTATTTTATCATCTGTGCTAAATTTATACATTTATGTCAAGAAATAGAAAAAATGTCAGAATAATTATGAGCACAAGGAATCTGTAAATGAAATAAGTACTTCCCAAAGCATAATTAGTAATTCCAAATCAACTTCATGAAATAGACAATTCCTTAATAATTATTACACATTTTAATATGTAGTATGGACATAAAAAACATAATGAAAGAACATAGCAGACAGTTTATTCTCAAGCCATTCTGAGTGACCATGGCCTGGGAACATAGAGTAAGGTTACTGGAAATCAAATGTGTCAATTTAGAAGCTGTTTCCCAGGAATTTATAGGTTTGCAAAAAAAAAAAAAAAAGTAATAAATCCAGCCAAGTTTAAAATTCCCTGGTGGGAAACCAGAAAGGCAGGTACATCCAATCTTTTCTGTAGACATAAAATGTTATCTTATAGCCTTCTCAGGTCTTAGAATAGAAGAAGATACTATTATTTTAAGTTAACAGCTTCTAAGAGGTATATTTCTTATTATGAGTTGCTGATTCAAATATGGAACAGGAAGAGGAATGGCTGTTTCTGAACAGGATACAGTAATTAGCCTCTGTGCCTACAAAATTCTAACCTCTATAGAACACAGAAATTTTAATCTGTCCCTCAGTCTCTGTAGACACAGTAACTCCTCCTGGAGATTTTATTCATAGACGGACACAGCCTTCTTTTCAGAAAATGTCATTCACAGTATGGATTAAGTTAAAGATTAAAATCTCTTTTTCTATGTATAAAATAAATGCATCTAGCTAAATTTATTATTTGATTATATTATCAAGTGATCTAACTAAAATGCACTGAAAATTTATTTCATATGTAATAAATGGAAGTTTTATCAATATCATAAATTTTGTAGATTTTATGCTATTGTGTTTTGTGATCATTTGAAATTATTTCCCTGTATGCTCTTAGGAAGAGGAACATGTAGAAATCATTTTATGTATTAAGAATTTACCATCAAAGGAAAATATTAAAAATCTATCACTTGTGGTATATCAAATTACTGCCTAAAACTCACAATTCTCTACTTCTTCAATCCGGCAAAAGAAACTATATTCCTATATGACTTTCTAAGGCAACATATTCTCCCTAGCCTAAAAACCCTATAACTTTTTTTGGTGGGGTAATCATACGTTATTAATTTACTCTTCTTAAATTGTCTTTTTTATCTATCATACATATATAATGCCTAGGTAAATTATGAATTTAAAGTTCACAATAAATTATAGCTACATAAAAATTAGGAAAACTGACATAGCAATCATGCTTCCAGATAAACGGAAGAAGTCAAATTCAGTAATGACAAGTCAGTTTTACAGAAGGTTAAAAATAGGATAAAATATGACAAAGAAAAAATTTTATCAACAATAATGTTAAATCAACTTTTCAAAAATATAACTATAATGAAGATTATGTAACGCTGTGATTATGTATCCATAGAATTTGATAAATTTTAATTTGTAAGAATGAGGGAAATATGATATTTATTTGAGGAAAAAATAGTTCACATGGGTTATTTTCTGTTTTCCAAGAGCTTTTTGTTTAGTCTATAAAAATGATTACATGCAACAATATTTAGATTGGTGATGATATGAAGAGTAAATAATATTTTAATTGATATAACTGCTGAGGAAATAGCAATAGTCATTAAAAGTGTCCCAACCAAAAACATCCTCGGGCCAGATGGCTTCAGCACAGAATTCAATCACAATTACAGAGAAGTGCTAATACCAATGCTCCTCAAATAATTCCACACTATAGAAACAGAAGGGATATTGACGAATTCTTTTTATGAGGTCACAGTTATCCTGATACCCAAACCAAGCAAAGATGAAACATATAAATAGAATTGCAGACCAATTCCCTCATGAACATTGAAGCAAAAATACTGGGCAAATACTGGCATCCTGAATCCAAGAACACATTTTAAAACAAAATCATGCCGCATAATTCATTAGGCTTCATTCCAGAGATATGTAAACTACAATATAAACAAACTGAAATGAAATAAACACACAAACAAAACATGATCATTAGATGATGAAAAAATCAATACCCCTTCATGATAAAGGTTCTGAGAGAACAGTAATACAAGGAACACACCTAAACATAAAAAAGGCCATACACAGCAAGCCAACAGCCAACATCAAACTAAATGGAGAGAACCTCAAAGTGATTCCACTAAAATCAGTGATAAGAGAAGACTGTCCTCTCTTAAATATCTATTCATTACAGTAGTCAAAGGTCCAGCTAAAACAACTAAAAAAAAAAAAAAAAAACAAAAGGAGATCAAGGGGACACAAATTGGAAAGGAAGAAGTTAAACACTATTTACAGATGATATGATAGTATACATAAGTTAAACAAAAATTTTACCAAGGAACTTGTACAGCTGATAAACACCTTCAATAATATTGATAGATATAAGATTAACTAAAAAGAAATCAATAGCTTTCCTATATACAATTGAAAAATGGGTGATAAAGAAATCAGAGAAACAAGACACTTTCCAATAGCCACAAATTTTATAAAATATCTTGGAGTAACTCTAAGCAAATGAATGAAAGACCTAATGACAAGAATTTTAAGTCTTTGAAGAAAGAAGTTGGGAAGAGATCAGAAAATGCAAAATTCCCCTTGTTCATGGATCAATAGGATTAAAGTAGCAAAAATGGCAATGTTTATAAAAAAAAAAACAAAAAAAAATCTACAGATTCAATGTAATCTCCATCAAAATCCCAACACAATTCCTCACAGACATGGAAAGTATAATACTCAACTTCATGTAGAAAATCAAGAAACCCAGGGTAGCTAAAACAATCCTGTACAATACAGAAATTTCTGGAAGTATCACTATGCCTGACTTCAAAACATACTATAGCGCTATAATAATATAAACTTTGTTATTATAATAAAAAGTAACTTAAATCAATGGAATCAAATTGTAATATCTAACATAAATTCACCCACCTATGAACACTTGATTTTTGACAAAGAAGCCAAAAATATAAAATAAAAAAAGGAAAACATATTCAATAATTGCTTCTTGCATAACTAGGTGGAGACAGATGTAAGAATGCAATTTTTAAAATTTTTCTTCATTATGTAAATTTTAAAGATATTTTTGGGTGCTGTGTGGTGTTTTCATTAATTCATATATTGTAAAATATTCAGATGGTGGACAATTCTTAAACATATACAACTTTTTCCTAGTCCTGCGTATCACACCAAATGAACTGTACAAATGTCTCATCATTAAGCCACATCACTAACTTAGTTATTTCCTTATAATGTAGCATTAACCTCTTAACTGGTATTCTGAAACAAACAGTATATTTCATTATCTATAATGACTGTACAGTAAAAGACCAGAATTTTTTCTCCTATTATGCAATTTAGTAATACTTATTAACCCCATGTCCCCTATTTCTCAGACTGCCCCAGGCACTTTTTAAGAACCATTTTATTCTCAATTTCTATATAGTTACAATGATTGGAACAAACAATTCTCACAAATACAAATGGTTCAAATATACCCCAAAATTGTGCAGATTTCCTTGCCAATATATAAAACATAAATTAAAACTGAAGACATCCTGTCTCATTGTAATTAGATGGTCATTGTGAAGAAAGCAAACAAGAAGTCTGGCAATTAAAAAAGGAAAAGGTTCCCTGCAGTTTAGAGTAGTCACTACCCACTTCCAGGTGAACTCACACACACATACACACACCACATACACACTCCTCCACAAAAAACAGTAAGATAGGTCTCATGTCAACATTGTTTTCCTCACTGTATATTGAAAGGAATTAATGTCTGTAGGAAATAGAGGTATATGTAACCCATACTTATTTTTTCTTTTGTGTTTGTCTTCTCTCACATTATATCCAGAACAGATTACAGTTTGCCCTCTGTCCTCTCTTCTGGTCTTTCCCCTCCCACATCCTCGCTCCCTTGACTCTATACCAAACACAGCATAATATGCTAAAATAAGACCTGGTATAGACAATCATATCAAGGCTGGACAAGTCAATCCAGTAGGATAAAAGTGTTCCCACAGAAAAGGCAAGAGACAGAGAAAGTCCACATTCTCACTAACAGGAATCCCACAGAACACTAAGCTACACCCTTCATGTGGAGCTGGAGGGGTGGGATGGGAGGGTGTTTGGGAGGCATGGGAGGAAGAGAGAGGGAACTGGGATAGATATATAAAATAAGAAAGAAAGAAAGAAAACATAAAAAAAATATGCAGAGGACATAGGTCAGACTTTATAGGCTTCTGATTTTTCTGTTAGCCCCCATGAGTCCCAGTGACTTGACTGTGGGCAGAGTAGTTTTGTTCCTGACTACTTTTGTTCCTCATGTAATTCCTCATCTTCCTCTGCAGGACTCCAAAAGTTCCCCATAAATTTTGATGAGGGACTCTGCATGTGCTTCCATCAATTGCTGGATGAAATATCCATGGTCTTTAATAATGATTTTGCTAACCTCCAGTCCCAGTCTGAAGGCATGACAAACTGTAAGTCAAAGATGTCTCTGCTGTGTTGGTGTCCTAGGTAGAGCTTCTATTGCTGTGTTGAAACACCATGACTATAAAGCAAGTTCCAGAGGAAAGGGTTTATTAGGCTTTTGTTTTTGCATGGCTGGTCATCATTGAAGGAAATCAGGGCAGGATCTCAAACTAGACAGGATATCAGAGGCAAGAATTGTTTCAGAGGCAGTGGAGGTGAACTGCTTACTGGCTTGTTTCCATGGCTTGCCCAGCCTACCTTCTTATTGAATCTAGGACAAGCAGCTTATGGATGGTACCATCCACCATGGGCTGGGCCCACCCCCATTAATTACTCCATAAGAAAATGCCTTAGAGCCGGATCTTAAGGAGGCATTTCCTCAGCTGAGTCTTCTTCCTTGGATGATTCCATAGCTTCTTGACACACAAAGCCATCCAGTAGAGTTAGCATCCCAATCTCTCCTCTTAACACCTTGTCTGGTTATAGATGATGACTAGTTCAGGCTCCATGTCCACCTATTATTAGGAGTCTTTTCTAGGATTACTCTCAATGATTCCATGGAGTGTCCACTGTTCTAGGTTTCCACTATGTCCTCAAAATGGTCCCCAATTCCTGTTATTTCTTTCAGTATTTTCTCCCTTCCAGCCCCACCTATTCCCATTTTCACCTGCTCCCAACTGTAAACTCTATTTTGTTTATCAGTCTCCTGCATATCCTTGCATACCTCTTTAATCCCTTCTTGTTACTTTGCCTCAGTGGGCCTTTGGACCTTACCAAAAATATTTTTTACTTTACAACTTAGAAGTGAGAACGTATGACTGGGTTACCTTGCTCCATTCATTTTCTTAAAACCTTCATGATGTCATTGTCTTTAACAGTTGCATAATATTCCATTGTGCAAATGTACCACATGTTTCTCATTCTTCTGTTGAGGGACATATAGATTGTTTCCAGTTTCTTGTTATCATGAATGAAGCTACACTTACCATAGCTCAACAGTCCTTGAGGTATGGTAGAACAACCTTTGGGTATATACGCAGGAGTGGCCTCATGTTAGATTGACACACTTACCATAGCTCAACAGTCCTTGAGGTATGGTAGAACAACCTTTGGGTATATACGCAGGAGTGGCCTCATGTTAGATTGAGTTCTAATTTTATGATAAAATGCCATTTTTATTTCCAAAGAGGCTCTATAATTTTGTACCCCACCAGACTCCCAGCAGTGGAGGAGTGTTCCCTACAGCATGAGCTGTCACTTGTAGTTTCGATCTTAGCTATTTCCACAGGAATTTCAAAATCATTTAGATTTGCATTTCTCTAATGGCTAAGAGTGATATTTGGGGATAACTTTAACCAAGCAAATAGAAAAAAATAATATATGATAACAACTTCAAATATTTGAAGAAGAAAATTGAAGACGACATAAGAAGATAGAAAGATATCCCATACTCATGGAACAGTAGAATTAATATAGTAAAAATAGCCATCCTACCAAAAGCACTTTTCAGATTAAATGAAGTCTCCATCAAAATTCCAACACAATTATTTACAGACTTTGAAAGTAAAACAATACTCATTTTCATATGTAAAATACTCAAATTCATATGAAAAACAACAACAACGAAAAACCGCAAGGACTAATAAAATAACATATAAAAGTGTCTGGATGTATCATCATCCCTGATTTCAAGCTCTACTACAGTAATAAAAATCACATGGGGTTGGCATTAAAAAAAAAAAAAAAAGGTTGATCAATGAAATTGAAGGCACATACATTTGTATACCTGGTTTAGGTTTATGATGAAGAAGACAGAACTATACAATGCAAAAAGGAAATCATCTTCATTAAATGATGATTGTTTGTCTAACTGAATGTTGGTATGTAAAAGAATGAAAATAGATCCATATCTGTCACCCTGCACAAAACTCAATTCTGAGTGAATAAAATACTTCATACTAAAACCAGGTACACTGAAGCTGATAAAAGAGAAATTAGTAAATAGCCGTGAACAAATTGTCACAGTAGAGAAATTTTGGGACAGAACACAAATAGCATAGGCACTATGATAAAATATTAATAAATTGAACCTCATAAAACAGAAAGTATTGTATAAGGCAAAGGACACCATCAATAGGACAAAATAGCAGCCTACAGAATGGCAAAATATTTTTCCAACTCTATAATCTAACAGAGGGATAATATCTAAAACATGTAAAGAACACAAGAAACTATGTAATCTCAATTAAAAATAGGGTGCATATCTAAAGAGAGAATTCTCAACAGAGGAATCTCAAATGACCAAGAAGCATCTAATGAAAGGTTCATCATCCAATTTCATTTTTATTGTAATATTCAAGATAAATAACAAGTCTATCTTATATCAGAGGATGAAAAGAAAGAAAATGTGTGATATATGAAATAAGATTTAACCATAGAGACAACATTAAATTATATTACTTTTACATGACTTGGATGGAATTGGAGATTCTTATGTAAAACAAAATACATGATATTCAGATATTACATGGGTTGTTTTTTTATATTGAACTATATACTTTTAAAATGTTTTATTTTGAGTACATGCATGCTTTGCCTATATATATATATATATATATATATATATATATATGTATGTATGTATATATTTTTTTTTAATTTTGTGTAATCTGTGTTTCCAGTAACCTAGTAGACCATAAAATGGATCAGATCATTGTTAACTATCATCTGGTGATGAAAAACAAAGTTGATCCTCTGGAAGAGTAGCTAGTGCTTTGAACTTCCTAGCCATCTCTTCAGTTCTGAATGATAATAATGATGATGATGATAATAATAATAATAATAATGCCAATAATGTGAGAGATTATTTTTAAAAAATTGGAAAGACCATGTGAGGGAACCAGAACAAACATATTTATGTAGTTTATTTCTTCATTTATATATTGCTATTATTATTTAGTACATTATTCAACCATTCTGCCCTCTGTATATGCCATTTGATTGGACTTTAACAGACAATATTTTACTGTTATTTGATGTTTTTATAATAATTCCTTATAGAGAAGGATAATATTCACCTTCATTACTCATTTGCAAATACTTTTCATACCCTGTGATATTTCATTCCTTTAGAAAATATGTTTTCACTTTTGAGGTGCTCCAATTTCCCAAATTACTGATGACATTATCTTTCTGGGATCCAATATACTTACCTCCTGTATAACTAACAACAATAAAAAATAAAATTGGATAGTTAAAAGCATTTTATTGTTAAAAACTAACAATCTCCCTATATTTGGAAACAAGTGAAAGGTTATGGATATACATACATATATATATATATATATATATATATATAATTGCTCTCAGTGGAAATGTTTGATACCCTAGATCATATAATAAACTAAGAAAATGTTTTGAGATTATAAAGAAAGACATACACTGTATTATTGTGCAAATATATTGACCTATATTGAAAAAATTATTTAAAGACTACAAAAAACTTGCTATATCTAAAAATCCATTCAGCAAAGTTAGAAACTTACAAGAGGGACACAAAACATCAGAAATATTTCTAGGTAATATCACTTAAAAATTACAATTTTAATTTAAAGGTTAGCATTCAAAGACATGAATTCTGGCCCATTGAAATGGCTCATAGTCCATAAGGGTAGTTGCTGGCAAACCTGATGATGCAAATTTAATTCTCAAAGCACACCTTTTCATAATAAAAAACACTGATGCACACAAGCTGTTCTCTGACCTTAACATGTACACTGAATTACATGAACAACCTCTAATACACACAAATATAAATTTATTAATTAAAATAAATGTGTTCATATGTATACTCTATATAGGCTTGTTACTAGAAAATCATGTATATAGGTGTTATGTACTAAAAGGGGAAAACATTGCAATGGTAAATAAAATCCTAAGTGACCTGAGAGATATAGTTTATGGGCTAGAAATTGTATATTGGCAAGTTTCCATTCTCCAAAATTCATCTAATGGTAATAATTAGAAAAAGAGTTGCTTTTAGAAATATTTAAGCAGATCATAAATATATGATAAAAATGCAAAACAATAATAAATTAGTCAAAGCAATTTGGAAAAAGAACACTCCTGATGACAGATGCAGTGGAACTTTATGACATTTTTAATGCCAAAATAAGGAACAGTATACAGAATTGCAGTGAAGGCATTACAGCACAGGCCAAGAAATTAGAGAGGCTAAAAATGGGCCTATATTATTGAGAAAAAATGATTTTTGGGACAGATAAAATGAAAATTTAATGGTGCAAGTACATTCTTTGCAGCAATCAGACATTCATAATGAATTGGGAAAAAATCCTCAACACATGACTCATAAAATAATTATTAAAGTCTTGTCAAACTAGGCATAGTGGCATACTTTTGCAATCATGTATTAGGAAAGGTAAGGCAGGAAGATCATGAATTGAGTCTGGCCAGGGTTACATGGATGGATCCTATGTCTACAAAACAAGTGAACAGTTAAGCAAACAAACAAATAGGCAGTAAATAAATAACAAACAGAATTTGAATGGGTCTCAATATTATATAAAGCTAAAACTAAGACAGTACTTTGGATAGTTAAAGAGTATCCCAATGATTTGACATTCAGCAAACACTTTTAAATTCTTTAATTCCTACAAAATAATCAAAAACTCTATCCTGTGTAAGGCATTTTTGTCAACCATGATTTTCTCATCATGCCTTTTGGAGTAGAGAGGTCTCTTTTAAAGAAGCATATATATATATATATATAACATCACAGTAATATATTAAAGTCGGTGGACAGAAACACATTTGCAAATATCTAAACTCATCTATAAATAATCCCTTCAGTCATTCATAAAGTGTACTTTGAAACATATTGCATCACAGTAAGCTCAGTGTAGTTGGTCTAGATCTTCATGCAGGAACAGATGTCTCCCAGGCAATGTTTACATTGGAGGCTCACCATAAGAGTGAATCTACTGCAATATTTCAATATTTATTTTGTACCTTCAGACATTATTTTTCTGTCCCTTTTGCCAGACAGTGATAATTAAATTTGAACATGGTAAATATATAAATGATGCTCCTTACCAGTTTGGATCACTTTACATAGACTGAGACACTGTGCTCTTAATCCTAAATGTAAACTCTCATCAATCACTAGGTTCTAATGAAGCTATTGCTCTTGGTCACTATATGTCCATCTTCTGATCTCCAGAAAATGCCATAATTCCTTTACATAGAAATGCTTTTAGTTTATTCTTAGGAGAAAAATAAGTTGGTTAGAATAATTTTGAGAGATATATATTGAATATTTTCTCTTGGAGATTTACAAATCATATTGCCAAATTTAGAATTCTGTGAATTTTTTTTCAATATGTAAAATGTATAAGTTTGTATAGCTCACTCTTGTAGAAGACTAGGGGAAGGCCAGAACACTTAAGCTATTTTATCTGTCATTTAATTGAAATCTACAATAAAAAAAACCACCAAAAAATTGGCATGACATAGTCATTGAAAGCAAATAGAAGTTGAAATAGATACATGTATATAATTGAATTTCTGAAAAACTCACCTAGGTGGTTTACTGAAAAACATGAACCGGCTGACATTTAAAAAATAAACTTCATCCCTTGGTTCACACTGTGCAAAAAAAAAAAAAAAAAAGAATTGCCTTGAAATAGATCAAAGTTAAAATCATAGATGTTAAACATAAGAGAAATAGGTTGGCACTTCACTGGGACTAAAGGTAGACTGAGGAAACTTTGGGAGGGAAAGCACATGTTTAATAATCTGGTTACCATGATTTCCTTAGTGTGTAGGATTGTCAATTTCCAAGGCCTAAAGTCTCTCATATGCGTGCACACGTGAGTAAGTAATCAACAAGTCTATTTAAAATGGATAGCACACATAGCAAACATTTATCACATTATCACTTGTATTCACTAAATACTAGAACAACAAAATTTCAAAAAGTTAAAAACAAACAGGAAAGGTCTTGGTGATTTTCTGCCCACACACAAAGGACCTTACCTCTGATTATCATGCTGATTATATATTGTAGGAGTTTTGTGAAGAATAAGCTCAGGTTACCAGTCTCTCTCTCTCTCTCATATATATATATATATATATTATTTTATAGAACTGGTTTATTTAAGCATATTTTATTTCCCCAATTTCTTGGCATTTGTTTTATACAAGAAAAGTATCAACTTGACCCAACCATCTTTTAATTGCTAACAAATGCTATATACCTTTGCAGCATTTGTATGTGCCTAGATGCACTATTTCCTATTAGCAGGTATGAGAAATATTCTCTGTGCAAATCCACAGGCAGCATGGTTGCTGAATCCTCCCTGGCTCTAGAGTATAGCTCCTTGTCAGCACAACTCTGACCTAACAGCTTACCGCGATCTCAGCAGAGTCAAACCTCGCTCCTGTTCAGCTTTTCAATCAAGCCCTCACTAACCCCGGCCAATGTGACCCAATTTCTCCTTACAGCATTATGGAATTTTGAGCCATGATTTTTCCACTTCAACTAGTATTGAGTGTCAGATAAAGTTTTCAAGGGATCACTACAAACAATTTTATTTAGCTTATGAAAGTTCAAGAGTCACGAGGTGATTTCTCACTCTACTGAATGTGGTCTTAGTCAGCCTTAAAGAGTTAGCTGAAGAACAGAGCAGAATTTCCTTGTTAAAAATTATTCTCTTGCTGAAGTTCAAGGGAAAAGAAAGAACTTAAATTAAAGGCACATTTCTGAGCTTGAAAGACTCTCTATAAGAAAGGATTCCATTATTTCCCACTATACTTATCTATTCTAAAGTCCAGTAGTATATTTCTATTAGTAATATAATATCTAAGTCACACAAAGTAACTTTAAAATAATTCATAACACATTCTGTTAAAAGAAGTGGTACAAATGGTATTTGCTATACGTTTCCATGGAAACAAATGTTCCTGCACAAAAATGCCATATCCATTATTTCTCAATAAAATGTCTTTGATTTATATCAGATTGGCTCAATAGCAAAAAAAAAAAAAAAAAAAAAAAAAAAAAAAAAGATAAGGAATTCTAAAATAGCTAAAAATTAGAATCATATTAAAGAGGAACTACCTTTTTTCTGTATTAGTTTAAATACTATATACTTTCTCATCATTTCATTTTGTGTTTTAAGGAATCTGGTTAAAATCTGCTAATAATGTCAGAAAATGTGTTTCACAAGAATATATCAATAAGCACATATTTTATAGAAATTGCTTTACCTTGACAATAACACAATCCATTCATTAATGAAAAAGAGTTTTAAAAAATATAATACAAATATTTTCAAAATGTACTCTTGTAACTAATTACTCATATAAGACATATTAATGCATTTGACCCATTGAGTTCTTTGTTGATCTGAAAGCACAACACTAAACTGAGTGATGACTTCTACTCACAGGGTAGACTATTTCAAAGTACATTGTCAGGCTTAAATAAGATTTATAGAGGTGCAATAAAAATTCTTTCCTCAAAAATTTCTTAAAAGTCTAGTAGAATATAGAAAATTCCCATAGAAATAAAAATGCATGCACCAAGTAAACAAAGAACACATTTTTTGTTTAATTAGTATATACATTTTCAAACAGCAATTTATTTTATTTTATTGTAGTTGAATTATATGTTAGTTCTGACCTTAGCTTTCATTTTTTTTTTTTTTTTTTGAAAAGAAGAAATCAATTGGCTATACTGCTTTCTATAATGGCTATAGTAATTTACACACCATTCCAAAGTGTGTACTATTTCTACTATCTCTTCTCTGTATCATTGTCAGTGTTTGTTACTTCTCATCTTTTAATGGCAGATGTCTTAATGGTGTAAGATGATATTTGAGTTTGCTTTGTATTGCAGTTATCTAATGATTCATGAAATTATGCATGTTTTTCATATATTTCTTAGATATTTTGCTTGTCAGTTTTGGGGTGTTTCTGTTCATTTCTTTTGTGCACTTATAAAAGAACTGTTTTTATATATCTTTATTTTATGTTTTATGTATTTTTAATTTTTATTTTCATACATATACAATAAATGTTAAGCCATTGTTTACTGTTGGAGCTTTGGATAGAAAATGTCTCTGATGGGCTCATACATTAATTAATTTGTCCCTTCTAGGTGGTACTCCTTTATGAATTAGTCTAACTTTGGGTTGTCAGGCCGACATAGAAGAATATATATCTGAAGCCTTGTTCTTGAGGCTCACAGCCTGTTCCTATTTGCTGTCCCACTTGTGGTTCCTATTTTGTGATCACATGAGGGGCAGAGAAATTGCAGCACAGAACTACTCTTGTGCATTCCACAGCCTCAAATTGCTAGCTAAAACATATTTTTTGGTCTAAAGTTTCTTATCACCCAGTGCACAGTGATGAAAATGAGAAAACTATTCATTTTGTGTATTAATACCAAGTAGTGCAATCATTGATGTTAAGAAAGCATCAAGGGTTTTATAGGCATTGGGAACACACTCACAAAGAAGAACCATATACACACAACAGCCAATATACTTAATTGTTTCTTTTCTTTTTTTTTTTTTTTTTGCATATAGAGTATTTTTTATTTAATTTTATATAACAAAGTCCAATTAAATGAAAACAAACATTTATACACAATATTTGGGAATTTGGGCGTCGTTCTTTCCAAACTACTTCCTGCTGGTAAGGGGGCGCTGTCTTGGGGGATTCGAAGAAGATTCAGATATCCTAGCTGTAGTCTGTAGGGCTGTTTTGTCCAGCTGTTTGGAATGTAGGATCAGCTTGTACTCTGTTTCAGGCGGTCTGGTGTGATCAAACCACATTAGTCTGGAAGGAATCCACATCTTTTCATTTTCTGTGGAAACAAAAATAGAAATACTTTTCCCCAGTAACTTGTTCTTCAACTTAAATTTTGGAGTCAAAGCGTTTTTTTTTTTATTATTATTATTTTACATGTCGATCCCAGTTCCCTCTCCCTCCCTCCCTCCCCCCAAGCCCTCCCTCCCTCCTTCCCTCCCTTTTGCCCTCTCTACCCTCTCCCATGCACTCTAAACACCCTCCCCTCCCAACCCCCCACCACAATACAATATGTAGGGGAATGCCATCCAGTTGGGGTCATGTAGATCTGACAGGTCCTGTGAAGTAGGGACAAGGGCTTCTCTCCTATCTCTAGAATAAGGCAGTTATCCCTCCATGGGGGATATGTTTGCAAAGTCCTTTTGTGCACCAGGGATACATCCTGGCTCCACTGTCTGAGGTCTCTTAGACTGCTCAGACCTTCTGGCTGAGACCCATATTCAGGGGGGTCCGAGTCAGACCCCTGTTGGCTTCCCAGCTATCAGTCTAGTGGCCTTTAGCTCCTCCTTGTACAGGTAAGCTGTCTCTGTGTACTTCTACCGCATGGTCTTGTCCTCTCCATCTGCTTCTGGGTTCTAGTTTGACTCAGTGTTTATGTATGGGTGTTTGCTCCTGTTTTCAACAGGCATTAGTTGAGGACTCCATGGAGAAGTTAGTTGTTGATCTCACTCTCCGGGAAGGGCATTTATGATAGCCTTTCCACGGAAGCTGAGATTGTTAGTTGGGAGCAGTCTTGTAGTTCCCTCGACCTTTCTTTGTGTTCAACTTTATCTTCAAACCAATATTGGCTCCCTCTTTTATGTTCTCTCTCTCTGTCTCTGTCTCTCTCTCTCTTTCCTATTTTCCATTCCTAACCAGGCTCAATCCTCCTGGTTGCACATGCCTTCCTCTCCTCCCTCTCATTTTCTCCTACTTCTCTCTCCATTAGCTGTCCTCCCCCACTATACCTGAGGTCTGGGGGACTTGTCCCTTCCCAGTTCTGTGAGGGACTTTATATGAATCTCTTAGAATACAACTTGTATCCTAGTTCCTCTGGTGATGAGAATTATAGGCTGGTGATCATTTGATCTAGGTCTAAAATCCATATATGAGTGAGTACATACTGTGTTCCTCTTTTTGTGACTGGGTTACCTCATTCAGGATGGTTTCTTCAAGTGCCATCCACTTGCCTGCGAATTTCAAGATACCATTATTTTTTTCTGCAGAGTAGTATTCCATTGTGTAGATGTGCCACATCTTCATTAACCATTCTTCAATTGAAGGGATCCACCATATAAACAAACTGAAAAAGAAAAACCATATGATTATCTCCCTAGATGCAGAAAAAGCCTTCGATAAAATTCAACACCCTTTCATGATAAAGGTATTAGAGAGGTCAGGGATAACAGGAACATACCTAAACATAATAAGAGCAATATACAGCAAACCAACTGCCAACATCAAACTGAATGGAGAGAAACTTAAGCCAATTCCTCTAAAATCAGGAACAAGACAAGGCTGTCCTCTCTCTCCATATCTCTTCAATATCGTACTAGAAGTTCTAGCTAATGCTATAAGACAACAAAAGGAGATCAAGGGCATCCAAATTGGAAAGGAAGAAGTCAAACTGTCTCTATTTGCAGATGATATGATAGTTTACATAAGCGACCCAATAAACTCTACCAGGGAACTCCTACAGCTGATAAACACCTTCAGCAAACTAGCAGGATACAAGATAAACTCAAAAAAATCAGTAGCCCTATTTTTTTCAGACGACAAAGAGGCAGAGAAAGAAATCAGAGAAACATCACCCTTTACAATAGCCACAAGCAACATAAAGTATCTTGGTGTAACGCTTACCAAACAAGTAAAAGATCTATATAATAAGAACTTTGTGACTCTAAAGAAAGAAATTAAAGAAGATACCAGAAAATGGAAAGACCTCCCATGCTCTTGGATAGGTAGGATAAACATAGTAAAAATGGCAATCTTACCAAAAGCAATCTACAGATTCAATGCAATCCCCATTAAAATCCCACCACAATTCTTCACCGACCTTGAAAGGATAATAATCAACTTTATATGGAAAAACAAAAGACCCAGGATAGCCAAAACAACCCTATACAATAAAAGAACATCAGGAGGCATCACCATTCCTGACTTTAAGCTCTACTACAGAGCTATAGTTCTGAAAGCAGCCTGGTATTGGCATAAAAATAGACAGGTAGACCAATGGAATCGAATTGAAAATCCTGATATTAATCCACGCACCTATGAACACCTGATTTTCGACAAAACAGCTAAAATTATACAATGGGGCAAAGACAGCATCTTCAACAAATGGTGCTGGCACAATTGGATGAGGCTGTGTAGAAGACTGCAGATAGACCCATGTCTGTCGCCATGCACAAAACTCAAGTCCAAATGGATCAAAGACCTCAACATCAATCCAGCCACATTGAACCTCTTAGAAGAGAAAGTAGGAGGTACCCTTGAACAAATTGGTATAGGAGACCGCTTCTTAATTGTTTCATAGTTCACGAAACATTGTTAATTAAATGATGTTAAGTGTAATAAACTATTCCAAAATTACATGATTGTTCTTAGATGAAGTATCTAAAGTGGTTAGATTTATATAAACCTAAAAAAGAACTTTGTGCCTAAAGTTTTAAGAATAAATGAAAATATCTATATCATTCATAAAGGGCATAGAGTTCCAAAATGAAATAATCTAACAATATAATTCACATCAATGAAAATAGAAAATATACTACCAAACTCTATACACATAATTAGGATGAAACATTTGTCGTGTTTTTTAATCCTAATACAAAACTAGAAATATACTTTTACTGACTTAAATTTAATTTGATTACAGTCTTTCCTAACAGTATAGGAAAGTAGTCATGCCATTATTATTGTATCAGAACTGAGATGAACATTTAAAAAATACACAAGAGATGAGTAAATTTGAATTATTCCTGTACATATGTGGACTTTAAAACTAAAAGAAAAATATTTTCTCGAATGTCACTGAAAGACTTTTTCCTGGTGTCTGTCATAATTGCTACCAACACTTTCACAAGTCATATACTTTTTATAACATCATATAATTTATAACATAATACAATTCTCAAAATACAGATCTGTAAAATGACCTGTGGAATATGATTTTGTCCTTACAATTGCCTGCTGACTAGACTCCACTGCTTGTAATGTCTTTTGTTAAGATATTAGGATTGTTATTAAGTGACCATGCTTAATCTTATGTGAGTTCTCTCTTACAATTAGGTGAAACATATTGGTATTTCACTTACATTTAAAGTGAATCTGCTTGTGTACCTAAAGTAATTACTACCAAATGACTTCTTGTATATACCTTTGTCAAAATATAGAATATTCACTACTCGTTGTGGATGGCCTATTACCTGAAAGCATTTACAACACTTATACTGCGTTTTGAAAATAACTTAAAAAAAATCTTCAGATTGGACATTTGCATAATCTGTTTGGGAAAATTGTGTGTAATAACAACTGACAGTTATATCCTGCATTTTGAGAAATTGTTTTGAAGGGAGTTTTATGGTTTGAAATATGAAGATTTATACCTAATTCTGCTTAGTCAGCAATTTAAGCATTTCCATGCTTATGAAGCTTGATTTTTATTGAAACATAACTAGAAGTTACTGAAATACTCTGCAGTACTTCTAGTGGCTTCAAATGTTCTCAGAATTAAGCCTATACAAGAAATCTTCAGAATACCTGAATTTTGACAACATACACATCTGGCAAATAGCATGATTTGTATGTATAAACTAATCTTTTCAAAGGCATATATCTTTTAAATGTTTTTTTTCTTATCTTCTGTAATAATCCCCAAGGCATGGCACATGAAGCAAGATTCTATCCACAAAGCTCACAAGCTTATTGAAATTGATAAATTCAATCACCCCTAAGTGAGCACATCCTTTTCTTGACTTATCATCCCCTGTGATCTAATCATTCTCACATTCTGCACTGTCTTTTGATCCTTGACCATCATTCAGTCTTCTCCACATGACCCTCATAACACCTTTTATCACTTTTTGCTGAGAAATATGAGTACAGTAAGCTTTGTTTTCCTTAGTCATTCCTATGTCTCTCTGTATAGCCACATATGATTATATGGCAAAATAAATACAAATACTTTACAGAAAATCTGTTAGGTGCTATGCAAAAGTAAATACTCTGAAATACAACCTCAAATCCTGCATTAGGTATCATAAGCAAGTTCATATTCTCCATAATGGGAGATTTTCAAGGATAAAGTACTCTCTGTTTTTAGAGGCATGTTGACAAGATCTATGGTAGCATCCAATTATCCTTGGGGAAAAGACTCAACCAGAACAAAACAGATGACCTTAGCTGAGTAGAATGTACAACATCACAGGGTCTCAATGATACCACTTTCTATTGGATTAATAGACCTTCCAATGTTCTCCTTAGGTAGGGTATAGAAGCTCTTCACTGTTTAAGTCATTGTGAGTTGGGCTGTTTGTTACTTGCTGCTGAAGGGATGCCATCTGGTTCTCATCATCATCCATCCATGATGGTATTCAGGGACACATTCATCATCCTGTCCTGTCCTTAGTTGTCAGTGCATATGTGTTGCAACTGAATCATTCTTCATTTCCATTCTCATAGTCCCCCAGGAGGAATTCATTCTTCTGTTCTTTCTGTGGAAACTGCATCAAATTATCTACAACTGTCTACTAAGATTCTTCATTGTGTCCTTGATTTCTCTTTCTTTAACTTTCCTGCTTTCATCTCCCTCATCAATTAGTTCTATCTGAAGAAAAAACAAAGTGTTTTCTTTGCATTAGACGGTGGCAAACTTGCTGGAAGTTTTTTTATATATATATTTTTAATCCTTTTTTAATCATTCTGGGGACAGGAGAAACAAGACTTCATTCACAGAAAATCATCTCCATGTGCCCCAAATCATGTTGCCTCCATATGCTCTTGACCTTTTCTTATCTTTGATTTAAACATTCAAACCTAGTGTTTGAATTTAAACATTTAAACCTAGTGTAAAGATTCATTGCATGCATTCTGTTTGTTCATGGCTTATTCCAAAAGATTACTATGTTTTTCCTTGAGTCTTTTGAGCTTTCATCAAGCATTAATCATGAAATTTCAAAAGTTAGAATAGACCGCTTTAGGCTAACATATTTTCTCTATGGCCAGAAGAGCTTGTATTCCACTGGAATATGCAACAAGCAAAGGGTGACCAAGACATGACAGTAAATAGTTTGTTACAATTTACCACCTACTATCCTATTACATGATGGCATATATTCATAGAATATAATTTCCAGTGAAATATCCTGTTGACTTCTTTCTGTACTAAGTGGCAGGATTAGAGGAAAAAATTACTTCCAATGTATTTTTCAAAAGATACAAGAAATAGACATTTTCCTTTTCTAGTACTATTTATTTTCAGGCATATACTGTAATATAAAGTTATTGAAGTCTCAGCTATGTTGTAAGTCACCAGAAATTTTCTCTGGCAAATAAAATGCAAACCATAATTTACTGACCAGACCATTCTAGAAGCATATAATGAAGCACTTTTCCCTAATGATCCTCTGACAATTGGTCCCCAAGTCAGATAATAAATGGCAGATTAAGGAGGATTGAAATTTCAAAGTTTCCCAGTTAGAGGTGAGATTTAGAAGGTTCTTGAAGATTAAGATGATCTTTTGGGAATGGGGAGAACACAGAAATTAAATGGTCCTTTTGATATAATTGACAAGAAGAATCCTTTAATGAAAATAAGATTTTGAAACAATATCAAGTGTCATATATATTAATGGGTAAAAATGATATCCTCTGGGCAAAATTACTTGTGTTCTAGAAGCTTATTTTTCCTGATGAAATTGAAGTATGATCTGTAGAATTATGCAAAGAAGGAATGAAGTTACAACTGTGTTCTGGTTATTCTTTTGTTTATTCTCACCTGAAATATATAGGAGACTAAGTGCCCCAGGTACTAGTAAAAGATGCTATGATCAAGAAATTTCAATATGCTGAAAATTAAAGGCTGACGATCTAAATTATTTGACACAATTTATTGACACAAGAAAATATAAGAGGCATATTCATTTTCATGTGTGGTATTTGGGGTAAGTTTTTTGTTTGGTTTTTAAAAGTTCTTCAGTGCATTTTCTTATGGGTTGTTCAAACTCATTGATTTACTTTAAGACTGCTCCACGTTCATGCATGACTCCCTATAGTGAAAAATCTTGCTGAGCATAGACACATGGGGGAGGGACATGGTCCTGCCTCAGGTAATTTGATAGACTTTGTTGATTCCCCATGGGAGGCCTCACCCTCTCTGAGGAGTGAATGGGGTTGGGGTGGGCATATGGTGCACGAAGTGGGTTTATGGGAGAGAAAGGGAACTTGGATTGTTATTTAGGATATGATTATTTAAAAAAAAAGTAAATAAAAAAAAAACTCCTCTGAGTTATATCAAGTTTAGCATGAGATCCTGAGAAATATATGGTCAATGCAATGATTATAAAAATGGTACTGAACCATGACTGGTAACTTGTAAACCATAGTTTAGTTTTCCATGGTGGTTAGCTGGCTGCAGTTGTAAGGGAAAAACCACTCTGCATTGGAGAACTCAGAAGTAGTGGAGCCAACCAGGAACAAACAAATGTTGTACAGTATTATGAGACTTCCCTATTACTGGTTTGTAACTGATATTTTATAAAATCTATCACTATCCTATTCTCTTTGCAAATTCAGAAAACTCTGAATTTGATTAAACCAGGCTAGAGGAACCAATAGAAACAGATGACCTGAATAAGGGGGAGCTCATGGTCACCAGTCTGATAACTAGGAAACCAGCATAGGACCGTCAAAGACCCTCTGAATGCAGTTGGTAGTTAGGAGGACTGGGCAGTCTATTGGGGTCTCTGGTAGTGGATCAGTATTCATCCCTAGTATATGAATAGACTATAGGAGCCTATTCCATATAGAGGAATACTCTCTCAGCCTAGACACATGGGGGAGGACCTAGGCCCTTCTCCAATTGATAAGACAAAATTCGGGGATTCCCCATGGAAGCCCTCACCCTCCCTGGGAAGCAGAAAAGGGATGAGATGGAGGGTGGTAAAAGGATAGAGTAGGAGGGTATGTTGAGGGAACTGGGATTGACATGTAAATCAATCTTGATTCAGATGGAAATTTTAAAAAAATTAAAGTAAATAAAAAATAACTTCACTTTAAAGAGGAAAAAGTAAAATCTTATACTGTATGCTTATCATTGTTCAATGCTAGATGATAGTTTTATTTATACTACTATTGCAAATAATTTTTAAAGAGCATAACCTTTCAAAAGATGTTTATTAATGTCATTTTGGCCTCTGCACACACACACACACACACACACACAAAACAAAACAAAACAAAAATACGGGCTATATGAGAGTGAATCAGTGTAAAAGATAAAGAGATCTCATGCCTTTAATCCCAGCACTAGAGAGATATATATGACAGGAGCCTAGTGTCTCATGCTATATTCTCTAGCCAAGACTCAGTCTTCCTAGCCAAGCCTTGGTAGAGGTAGAAACTCTCCGGGGGTTGGCTGCTTTGTTTTTCTGATCTTAGCTTGACCCCGAGTATCTGTCTCTGGGTTTATGGTAATTGCACCACACACAAACACAGGCATGCCCACACACTTAACACTCATATTTGTAGTTGAAATAAGTGTGCCTTCATAGGCTTATAGAAGCAGTAACAGTTAGTTTGTAATCTGTCTAGAAATAACTGATATAATTAAAATAATGTACAATAGAAAGGGGAAATATAAATCCTTAATACTATAAATTTGGTTGTTATATTACATAAACTTGCAAGTACTTGCCCACTCAGGTGAATACAGGTTATGTAGTGTTTTAAATTTTTCATTTGTATTTTTTTCTTTTTTGTATAGGTCATTTAAATCCATACGTTTTTTTCCTGTTCTAACTGCCTACTACTTTCTTATTAATATAGATATATATCAAGGGAAAGCATGAAAGCTAGTCAGGGAACATGAAGATATAGCAGATACTATCCTAAGAATTAGATAAGCAAGGATTAGAGAACCTGTGTAGGGGGAATTCTTGTAGCTATAGAGACAATTCAAATCATGTACACAGTGACAATTTTATTAGAAATGGTCAACATTACTTGATCACAAAATCTTGATCACAAAGACGTAACCCATGAGTAAAATGTCATGTTATACCTATAATTCATTTTAACATGTTTATGTGTTGTATAGTTAAAACAGGTTCTTTAATCTTTATAAATTATTAAATTTAAATGAAAACAATCACAAATTTTATTATAGTAATGTATTTTTTATCATTTTGTAAGCAGAGGAAATATACAATCAACTAATATTAATAAATAATAATTTAATTAGTAAACTAGGTCACATAAAAATTTTGAACACTTCCACAACTTATTAATTTATATATATATATATATATACATATATATATATATTAATCTTTTCAAAGTGATTATAAAATAATGAATTTTTTTTTTACTTTTAATAGTCTTTGTAGATTGTTTATTTTTTAAGCTTTCAATTTCACCTTAAGAATACTTAGTACTAGCAGGGCAATGGTGCCACATGCCTTTAATCCCCGCACTTAGGAGGCAGAAGCAGGAGGGTCTCTGTGAGTTCTAGGCTAGCATGGTCTACAGAGCTAGTGCCAGGACAAACTCCAAGGCTACACAGAGAAACTTTGTTTCAAAAACAAGAAAACTAAAACCAAACCAAACCAAAACAAACAATACTGAAAACGCAACAGAATAATTCTATCATTGTTGCTTTTAAAATATAAGACAAAAGGAAAATACAGGGCTGTCTAACCAAAACAAAATGGGCTCAAATATGCTAAAATAAACAGAATACAAAAATTAGTTACATGTATTGTGTGTTCAGTAATTCAGATGGAGTCTTCTTGGGCAACCTTGAATAATAATCACAATATCTCTATTTATTGTAACATACATACTAATTCCTAGTAAATTGAATTAGAGATATTTTTTTCATGGACTCTACAAATCATATTTAAAATATTTCAATGAATGTGTAAATGTCATAGAGTAATGTCAGTAACTCATCCTCAAAATAATGACACCTCTGTGTTTTCTTATGTTTTTAAGTCCCTACAAAAATTGTCAATTTCAGAGTATTGCAAATTTTAAGAAACAAGCATTTTCTAGTCCTGTGCTTTACATTCAGGTAGCAGGAGCATAACATGTTTGCTGTTGGCTCTGAGAACATTCTCACTTGAAGGGCTGTGTAATTGCTCTTTACCTAAATAAACACAAGATTCTTTCTTTGCTGAAATGTCATCTGTTTAGTGAAGTTCTCTCTTCCCAATAAAGGAGAGAAATTTGCTTTCATAAGTAAATATTCTTGTTTTCTTGGCAGTGATTTTTTTTTCCTTATAGCACTCTAGATTCTGACACATTATACACTTGATATTTTCCTAGTTCCTTACTTGCCTTATTCTACAAAAACAAAACTCCACTCAAACAATATTCTCCATTAATGTCGTATTCCAAATCACATAGGTCAGCATGTCACATAGTAGGAATTCAAAACATACATTTTTAATGAACTTTGTAATGACTAAATAAGGATTTCTTTTTTGATCTGACAGCCATTAATTTAGACTTATAGAATCAAAATTTACTTCTAAAAATATGAGCTATTGAGAATATATCCCAGGAGTAGTTTCATTGATAATCATTAGCATTCAGTTATCAAATGTTTTCTTCCAGAGTTTACGACTTTGTGCTTCCACAAAGCTGTCTAGAATTTTTTTTCAATGTTGTTGTTAGTGCATGCATGAATAACGTTGTAGAAATTATAAGGAGGCAAGATGTAACTATTGTTTTGCCAAGAGAAATGAATGCAAATAAAATGCAGTACCCTCAGTGATTTACAAATATATTGTTACTGCAATGTGAAGATAAATGCCCACATTGCATGATGACTTGTTATACAGCATTTTAAAAACAGCATCAAACAAAAAGAAGCTGATCTCTCCAATGTCAGGTGGCATCACATTATACAGTACCAACCACAGGAAACTTAACATAGCACACTATGGCTTGTCTTGTTTATATAATTTTCAGAGGTATTTGATTTCTCAGCTATGTGAGTTATTACGCTGGGTTTCTAACAAAGGAAAATGGAGCTGTATTAGTCTTCTAATACTAACTAACTGAATTTACCAGTTTCCCTGAGGCAGTCACAGCATGTACACCACTATTTCTCTCTGAACCAAGGTAGTTTCTTAGATGGTTATTGGGAAAAAATGCAATATAAAAATCAGTAAACTGCTATTTTCTGAAAAAGAAAGAGACATCATTTGACAAGAACCACTGCAGGGAAAATGCCTTTTAAGAAATATTAGTTAGTAAATCTTGATATTCCATGTTATTAAAAGCAAATTCTTGAGTTTGTTCTCTTTAGGCAGGTTATATATGCTTTTCAAGAACAAAAGAATTTGTATTAAAGAAAACTCATTTCACACAGTTGAAATAGCTTTTAACAGATGTGTAAATGTCTTCCTCTTTTTAGGAGTGAGTTTTAAGACTGTGTATTCATAATGAACATAGCTTTGCAATTGGCCTTTAGCATTTTACAGTATACTATATACTGTTCTATATTTTTTACACACTGGATATTGTTGTTCTGTATTAGAATATCAGTCAAAGATTAAAACAATAAAAGTGACTGTATTAGACTCTGGGTGTAAATATTAGTCTCATTTTGTCAATTAAACTGACAAGTAAACATATGAAAAATGTCATTTCTCATACATACTAGTTAGTTGTTGTCATCCACAAAAACTTTGTTCAAAATTTTTAAACCTTAGAATTTTTGTTATCATCTTAACTCCCAAGAATTCAAGCCTCTCTTTTCTTTATACATGAACTTCATATTCTTTTTAATATTTTTAACTTTCTGATATAATTATGTAAACTTGTTCTTAGTTCCAGGCTGGATGGTCTATAACCTCAGGATTTGAGAATGAGATGTTCTGGATTTCAATATTATCTCAGTCTACATGTTAAATTTGAGGAATACCTGGGCTATATGAGAGCCTGCATGAATAAATCAACAAACCAAACATTAGTGAACAAACAGCAATAAGTACAAAGTGTCTGCTGGAGTCTCTTTACATCCAGAATGTTGTGCTGTATCAAGAAATATATACATTTTATTGATTGTGTGGCAATGAAATTATGACCTCAATCCTCAGCAGTACAAGAAATAAATTTGAATGCGTGTGAACATCTTAAAACTCAAATTATCCATAGCATGGAAAATAGAAGAAGTAATTAATTCTGCCTGATTAGGTAAAGACAGCATTTCAAAGCAAAATTTCAACAGCATATGCACACATTCAAGAATAAAGAAATCTAAAATGAAATGTGTACATGCTATATGCATATATATCTGTGTTCATATGTACGTATATATATATGTGTGTGTGTGTATTCAGCTACATATTTGTTATATATTCATATTAAATTTTTAAAAGTGAGTGTATTTGTAGTTTATAACAATACTTGCAAATTATTGTAACTTAAATATATGATTTTATCCTAGTAAATAAAGCTAGACTGTATATAGGTCACATTTCAATCCTTCAGGAGAGCTTTCCTATATAATTTATTAAAAATAATGGGTAAAATGGTCAATTAAGGCATAAAAAATATTTGTATGTATATTAAGACAGTCTCAACATAAAGTACATTTACAATGATCATATTTATAAAATAATATTTGCATCATTTAACAGAAGTATATATTAAAGTATATATTATCTTCAGACAGATTTATTTTATAAATAATACATAGTATAGACACAAGTATACTTCAAAGAAGTCAATAATCTACAAAACATTTTGTTCTGGGTTACATGATGATATAAATTATCCTTTTTTTATGGCTATGTGAATTAAGTAAGAATCATGAAGAGGAAACTGTGTTCCTGGAACAAGAGAGGAACAAATCCTAGAATCAAGAAACAGAGGTTACAAAACCAAATAGAATTTGCAATGCACAAACATGAGAGACAGACAGAGAGAGGGGGGAGAGGGAGAGGGGAAGAGAGAGAGAGATAAGAAACAGAGAGAGAGAGAGAGAGAGAGAGAGAGAGGAGAGGAAATAAGAAAGAATATACAGAACATACAACTCAAACCATGGTTTCCAAGCAGTTGTCAGGGAATCTGAGGCTACAGACACAAGATGAGTTGGGATGAATTGGCTGGATCAGGAAAATAAATGAAACAGTATTACCAGTTATGTGAGAAGACCAAGGTATTTTCAAACTATCAACTACACCAGCATTTATTCTTCAAGAAATCTGCACCATTGGCTAAGTTCGGAGTAGAAATGCACTTCATCATAGCTTGGAGAACTACTGCCAAATAAGGAGACTTACTACAAAGGGTTGAGTTTCTCTGCAGATAAGAAAATATGGAATAACCATAGCTAAGTGAGAACCCTGACACAATGTATATGAGAGGTAGTCATAAGTGTCAGCACAGGTATGGACAGGATTTGTGGAAACCAGCAAGAAATTAAATCAAGAGGGACTACGGTTTCTATAGGATCCAGTGATCAGTAACTCTACATTTTTATTCAGGAAGGGATGAGGATACATTCATTGATTGAGTTTGCAAACATAGGCTAACTCTAGATTTCTAGTAAATATCCTTTTTTATTTAAATTTGAAACAAAGTGGATTTACATGTCAATCCCACTTGCCTCACCCTCTCATCCTCCCCAATCACCCCCATCAAGCCCAGCCCATACACTTTCTGCTCCCCAGAGAGAGTGAGGCCTTCCATGGGGAGTCTTCAAACTGTGTCATATCATTTGGGACAATGCCTGGGCCCTCCCCAATGTGTCTAGGCTGAGAAAGTATCCCTCTATGTGGGATGGGTTCCCAACATCCATTCATATACTATAGATAAATATTAGTCCATTCCTATAGACCCCATAGACTGCCCAGTCCTCCTAACTAACACCCACATACAGGGAGTCGGGTTGGGTTTTATGCTGGTTTCCCAGCTATTAGACTGGGTTGCAGGAACTCACCCTTGTACAGGTCAGCTGCTTTTATGGGTTTCTTCAGCCTTTGCTCATCACTCTTTCCTCTATGTAACTGGATTCCAGGAGTTTGGCTTGTGTCTACCTGTGGGTGTTTGTTTCTGCTTCTATCAGCTACTATATGAAGGCTCTAGGATGACATATAAGGTAGATGTCAATCTCATTCTCATGGAAGAGCAAAGGATAGCCAGCCTATAATTCACACTGACAGAGAAACTAGGATACAAGGGGGAATGTAAGATATTCATACAAGGTCCCTCACCTAAGGGGAAAGGAACAAGATCTCCTGAGTATATTGAGAGTGAGGGGGGCAGTGAGTGGAGAGTGATACCATAAAAGAGGGAGCCATTATAGGTTTGAAGAAAAAGCTGACTCTAGAGAAATGACCAGAGACCCACAAGACTGATCCCAAGTAACAATTTGAGCAACAGTGGAAAAGCTGTCATAAATGCCCTTCCCTGATAATGAGAATGATGACTAACTTATCCACTATCATAGAGCCCTCGTCTAGTTGCTGATGGAAACAGAAATAAATACCCATAGATGCAGTGGAAGGACAAGACCAGGCTACAGAAACCCACACAGACAGCTGACCTGAACTAGGAGGAGCTAATGGGATGCAGACGGATAGCTGGGAAACCAGCATTGGACCAAATCAAAGCCCCTGAACATGGGTCTCAGATAGAAGGCCTGGGCAGTCTAAGGAACCTCTGAAAATGGAACCAAGATATATCCCTGGTGCACAAAAAGACTTTGAGAGCACATTCCCTATGGAGGGATATTCCCTTAACCTAGAAGTAGGAGGGAGGGCCTAGTCACTACTCCAAATGACTGGACAGAATTTGTTGATCCCTCCTGGAAGGCATCACCCTCCCTGTGGAGTGTGGGAGGAGGATGGGATGGGAGGGTGGTTGGGGGGCATGGGAGGGAGGGAGAGAGGGAAGGATGGAGGGAGGGATAGTGAACTGGTATTGCTATGTTAAATAATAAAAATAAATAAAAAAATCAAAATATTATATATGCAAATGTATATCTACATATATATATATAATACTAATTATAATATTTAAATCCATATAATGTTACTTATATGTATATTTTAGGGCTGATCATTTAGCATTGGACAAATAATTTGCTTTTTCCTGGTGAAGACCATCTCTATTTCTGCTAGTTTTCCTCATTTGTCTGTAATACTTTGTATAGTATTAAGTGCTCAACAACTTTTCTCTGTCATGAGTATCATTCTTGTTTAGTTCATATTTGTGCAAACTTCTATGGGCACATTACCTCACAGGTTGAGCTAACACTATATGAATATTCTAAACTAGCAGTACATATTGCGGTAAATAAGGATCAGGATAAACAAATAAGCCGAATAGATGTTTATTCGGGGAGAAATAACTTACAACCTAGACAGATGAACACCAGGAAATTCAACCCGATACTCTCCTGTCCGAGTCACGCCAGAAAGAGAGCCTTCCTGGCCCCCTCCGACCTCCTTCCTCAGGTCACCTCCGCCCATAGCTCCACCCCCCAATGGGCGTGGTCAGTGCTACAGAAGGACTACCTCACTACAATTCCCCTTTTAGTCTAAAGAAAAGATTTAGGCTTAATACAAAACTATATACAAAACAGTGAATAACAAGTGTGCTCTAAGAAAAGGAAAATCGAGAACAAAATGACCTACATATCTAGTCCTAGGGTGAGGGCATAATGGAGTTTACAATAGAGTTGTCCTAAGCTGGAAAACGTAAGTCTAGTACCTAATATATCTAACTAGGAAGAGAGAATAATAGTTGTGATAGTTTAATCTTCAACCTCATCAAGACCTGAGAAGGAAAATAACAATACTAGAGTAGACAGGAAATGCGGATGGACAACTTCCAAAACGGTGCAGCAAGGACAGAAACAGCAAGCCACCTGAACAGTCACCCTAGGTCTCACAGCGACGTTGGTACACCCAGATTTGGCTAAGGCCAAGAGAACTTGACAGACCACAACAACAACAGGGAAATAGAATGGCTGTCTTACCCTGACTTGGCAAGGTCAAGCAGTCTTCTATATTTGTCTCCTGCAAGCACATAGGACTACATGTCCAAATCAGTGGTCAAGGTGGGGGCAATTCTATGCCCAACAGGCCATTAGCTGAGGCGAGATTGAACTCCAGCAGGAGCAATAACAGTGTCCAACATATTTTCGGGAAAATGCACGGTGCTGTCAGGAGCAACAGTGTCTCATGTCAATGGAGTACTAATATTAAAACATTTAAATGCCATGTTCTGCATGTCTATGAAGGATTGAAGATTAAGCATCTATATCTGACTAATCTCATAGGTACAGGAAATGTGAGTGAAGATAATCTGTAATACTCGGGAACTTAGCTAAAAGACTGATTAAAACTTTCCTGAGTAAAGCAGGAACAAATACTTAAACAATATAACTATTTACATATACCTACATGTAAATCCCTAAAATAGAGGTAGAGTATAAGTGTCAAGACAAGAGGTAGAACTATAAAGGGCAGCAAGATAAATATCCCAAATTGTATCAATATACAAAACGTCTTGGATAAGGAAAAGTATACATACATAGAATATGGTAAAAAATAATGTGCATAAAATATTATAAGTGGAAACATTTAACACAATATAACAAAATATAAACTTAATTTTACATAGCTTACCACATAGGAATACACAACAATGTAAGCTGTAAAATACTATCTCATTCATACTCAAATTCTCAAGGAAATAGGCTAATCTACTTATATCCCATCTAAACCATACCTTTACCCACCATTCCCTATTCCTGTCTAAAAGATAAACCCGAGTGTAAGCATCACCCAATCCCAAATAACTAAAGCCAACCCAAAGACGATGACTATTATCCCAAAATTCCAAGGGTAGGGAAAGGGGGCGTAGTCATATTAAGATTACTTCCTGCTGAAATGGGACGATGATTGCTCCAATGGATCCTGTAGGAAGAAAATTTTTAGCAACCAAATTTCTCAACAGAACTGGCTGTGACATATGTAGTTAGTCACTGTGTGGCAGAAAATTCTTGACTGTAGTTCTATTTGAAACTGGCCAAGGTGTAATAAAAAGGTGCACCATTACAGCTAGCTAGTCATGAGTTGTCTCGAGCAAAACAGTCTCAAACCGGTTTTAGGGTGATGTTTGTAGTTCCGATGCATCAGGTTGAGTCAAGTGGAAATGATGATGTGGGGCCCCATCTTCTTTCCGGAAAGTTCAAAGACTGCTGTTAGGAATCGTTATTATTCCTTGTGGAAAAGTTACACATCAATATTAAAGTAAAATTTTCAAGTTTTAAGGTATGCATTAGGGAAAGACAACAATAAGCATTAAAAGTATGTGAGAAAATTAGGATTTCAGAGAGAAAATTGCATAAGATATGAGTCCCCAGATTTTGTTTCTTCTGCCTTACACCAATTGGCTTCTTGATTTAAGGCAGAAACCATGAATTTAATCTTAACAACATGCTTGAATTTAGAGAAGGAAAGCCAAATCCAACTCCAAAGCCAGCATTGGTTTACAAAATTTGGGACTTCAGGAATACTAGATAATAGAGAGAAATAGATTTCTATATAGAAATAGTTTACTACAATTAAATATTTTTTTTTTTTTTTTTTTTTTTTACCATATATCAGATTCTGCTTCCTTAAGTGATTGTTTCTGAAGAGCTGTCTTCTCTTCTGTAGGCACCTACATGTTCAGTGTCTTTTGGCTGTTTGATGATAGGTTTTCTCTGTTTTCCTGTAAAAACAAGAACAGAACACTTCCCCTACCTTTGAGAGGCCTCCGCACACCTCATAGGACCTAGTTTGTTGGATGACTTGTCATTTCTCTTCATTAAGATGTTTCTCTTGTTCAACTCGGATCTTGATTAACTTAGATGGTATCCATAGTTTTTCTTCTCCTGTAGATACAAATGCAAAACCCCTACCCCAACGTAACACATATCCTGCTTTCCATTCTGAGGTCAGTACATCCTTGAAATACACTGGCTGATTTAGTTCAGAAGTTTTTTCTATTGTCCAGTGTCTTTCTGCAGCTGTTTTTCCTTTTTCATCAGCATTAAGAAAGTTTAATGTTAATAAAGCATTATGTAATCTGTGTTTGGGTGTTTTGGTTCCTCCTGCCTGTTTATGGAGCATTTCTTTTAAAGTACGATTGGATCTCTCAACCACTGCTTGTCCTGTAGGATTGTGTGGTATACCAGTTATGTGCTTTATCTTGTAATACTCAAAAAACTCTTTCAATTTGCTGGAGACATATGCTGGAGCATTATCAGTTTTTATTTGTGCAGGTATGCCCATAATGGCCATTACCTCTAAAAGGTGCGTTATAACAGAATCAGCCTTTTCAGAGCTCAGAGCAGTAGCCCACTGAAACCCTGAAAATGTATCTATAGTGTGATGTACATATTTTAATTTTCCAAATTCTGCAAAATGAAACACATATGATGGGAGATGTCATTCTGTATATGTTTCTCATACTGGTTAATAATAAAGCACTGTTGGCCAATAGGAAAGGAAGATAGGAGGGACTAGGAGACAAGGAGGAAATAGGAAGTAGTAAGGAGGAGTCAAGATGGAGAGTCTGGAGAAAGCAGTATGCCGCCGGCTCCCCGGTAAGAGAAATACATAGATCAGCAGAAATGGATTAATAATTAAGGCAGAGCTAGCCGATAAGAAACTAGTAACTGGCCAACAGGATAATATCAAATACAGAGTCTCTGTGTGTTATTTGGGGATGGCGTGGCGGCGGGACAATACCAGGCGGTGGGCAGAAAAACCGAACTCCTTACAAATGGCGCCCACGTGGTTAATAAGAACTTCCACTTAAAATTTAACAAAAGCTTAAAAACAGGTTTTAGAAACAAAAGAACAGAGACAAGCAAGGTTTCTTGGTAGCAGCATTTTTCTCAGTTGAACTCTGCTTTGCTAGAGACATGCAGATATTCGCGCGGCTCCTTTAAGGGAAGATTCCTTACTTTGAATAAGGGGGGGGGGAGGGAAACGCACAGCTTTTAAATAACTCTGCTAACAATTTATTGGTGTGTATGAGAGATGGCAATGGCAGTGACCACATCTCCAAGCCGGCAGCATGCAGATCAAGGCAGTGAGCGCAGCTTTCAGTGCTGGCGGTAAAAGTACCCGCCACCATCTTTGGTAAACCGCGGCAGAAACAAAGACTTTCATTTTAACAATGTTGTTGTTTAACAGATAAAGACTCATGGCCAGACGAAGATAAAGATTTACAGTAAAGACAGATTCATATTAAGAAAAACCTCTAAAGGTTTACAGTGTGTTTTAAAATATACGTAGACATGAAAAAAAAATGGTTTTAAAGAGGAACTGGGTGTTGTAGCACACGCCTTTAATCCCAGCACTCAGGAGACAGAGGCAAGCAGATCTCTGTGATTTGCAAAGTAAACCTGGTATGCAGAGTAAATTCCAGGACAGATAAGAGTTACAAGGAGAAACCCTGTCTCAAAAAAATAGAAAAGAAACAGAATAATAAAAAGCCACAGATGGAGAAAATTTGTATACTGTACGGTATTATATTGTCTTTGTATTGTTTGACTGCTGAGGAAACAACAACTGTTAAAACAAATGCTGCTGAATTAATTCAATGTATATATTTTGAAAATGCTTTGACTCCAAAATTTAAGTTCAAGGACAAGTTACTGGGGAAAAGGATTTCTATTTTTGTTTCCACAGAAAATAAAAAGCTATGGATTCCTTCCAGACTAATGTGGTTTGAGCAAGCCAGACCCCCTGGAACAGAGTCGCTGGTGATCCAACATTCAAAACAGCTTGGACAAAGCAGCCTTGCAGACTACAGCCAGGATTTCTACATCTTCTCAGGATCCCCCATGACAGCGCCCCCTGTCAGCAGGAAGTAGTTTGGAAAGAACGACGCCCAAATTCCCAAATATTGTTTATAAATGTTTGTTTTCATTTAAATGGACTTGGTTATAAATGGTTAATGATCATAGCCAATTCTTTTTAAAGGTAAAAAGGGAATTATGGTATAGATATGAATACTTTGTTTTGGAATGGATTTTCATTTATTGATACAATTTAAGGTCAATGTTGTATATGTATATTTCTCTTCTTGTTTATGTATTGTGTTTATATAGCTCATTTAAAAATGTAATGTATAATTTAGTACAGATTTTAGATAGTTACCTATAATAGTCAAAACATAGCTAGGTGAGTTAGGTTTTCTAGATATACAGACATATATTTGAGATGGATAGGCATTCTTCAAACCTTTCAAAGACCTACAGAATATGGCATCTAAAATGGTTTAGGGTTTTTCTTGACAATGAGACATAATTGTTCCTGGCAACACCACCTGCGTCAGAAAGGAAGATGAAGATGGACATTGAAGAAACTCATTATGGAGTTTACTTCCAATATGGCAAGACTAGCCATTTGGACAAGATACTGCTCTTGTCTGGACTGTTTGACTTTATGCTGTATATACTGGACATGCAGGACCCACAGAAAAGTGACTGCTGATTCAAGATGGACATTGCTACAGAGATCCTGCTTCATGGAAGTGTCTTCGAGACAGTATGCAGGACACAGAGAAAAGTGACTGACAAACTGCCAATACAAGAAGACAGTTTAAAGTTTCCTGTGTTGCTGAAGAGTCTGCCAGACACACTATGGCCTATGGGCTGAAGATGGAAGATTACAAAAGAACTTCGGGTGACCAGGCAGTGAGTTGTCCCTGTCATTTCTAGAGTTTATACTATCCTTCTGTGGTCTTTGAGGGACTTGAAGACAGAGAGTTATGGTTACAGTTTTCCTTAGTATTAAAGATAAGTTACTTAGACTTTAGACACACAAAGATATGATAGATGATGGAATATTTTCTTCAAATCTTGCTAAATGTTAATGGACTAAATAGTGTTAACTGTGATTCTTATTTGATAACTGTTATGTGATATATTTTGCTATGTTAAGGTTAAAACCCTTCTTTTTATTTAGACAGAAAAGAGGAGATGATGGGAGATGTCATTCTGTATATGTTTCTCATACTGGTTAATAATAAAGCACTGTTGGCCAATAGGAAAGGAAGATAGGAGGGACTAGGAGACAAGGAGGAAATAGGAAGTAGTAAGGAGGAGTCAAGATGGAGAGTCTGGAGAAAGCAGTATGCCGCCGGCTCCCCGGTAAGAGAAATACATAGATCAGCAGAAATGGATTAATAATTAAGGCAGAGCTAGCCGATAAGAAACTAGTAACTGGCCAACAGGATAATATCAAATACAGAGTCTCTGTGTGTTATTTGGGGATGGCGTGGCGGCGGGACATGACCAGCGGTGGGGGGCAGAAAAAACCATACTTGTTACAAGTACAATTATAACTGAATGGAGAGAAAGGAAAAAATAGGAAGAGAAAGAACAAGAGAGAAAGAGAAAGAGAAAGAAAGAGAAAAAGAAAGAGAAAGAGAAAGAGAAAGAGAAAGAGAAAGCGGAGAAAGAGAAAAAAGAAAGAGAGAGAGAAAGATAAAGAAAGAGAAAGAGGAAGAGAAAGAGAGAAAGAGAAAGAGGAGGAAGAGAAAGAGAGAGAGAGAAAGAAAGTAATGAGTTATTCTTGCACAGGCACTGTGTTGAGTTCTCAACATTCATTTTCAGACTTGTTAAGAAGAGCTTATAACTCCCATCAAGAGCATCCAACACCATATTCCAGACTCCAGGAACATCCAAATTTACATGTGCATAACACTCTGACACACATAAACACATTATTAAAATAAATAATAAAATGAATCTTATTTTTAAAAATTCAATCTCAGTCCAGTCTAATCAGACACTATCAAAACACAAGACAAAAAAATATTGCAGGTGAAGTAGTTATTAATAAAGCCTTTATATTTTGCTTCAAGAATTCAAATTAGTACACTCACATAGGAAAACAATAGTAATATCCTTTAATAAATAAATAACAAATATATAATCAATATATATGATCATGCTACTCCAATACTAGTCCCATTACTATGAGATTTGAAAGTGAGCATGAGAAACCTTCATATTCATGCTTTTTCCAGGAATATTCAAATTTACAAATTATAGTATTATATTATGTAACCAGCAACAGGTCAAAGAATAATGAAAATATTGTATAAATACAGTGTATTCTTAGTCAGATATTATAAAATAATAAAAACATAACATAATAAAAAGAATAAAAACATAATCACCAATCAGAGTTATATGTCAACCTCATGATACTTTGTAAAGGAGTATTGTTTTCTCACCTGCTACTGCTGGTTTTGTCCCGCCGCCGCGCCAGCCCCAAATAATGCACTGAGGCTCTGTATTAGACATAATTCTGTTGGCCTGGTTACTTGTTTCTTATCGGCTAGCTCTGCCTTAATTATTAACCCATTTCTATGTATTTCTACGTGGTCTTACCTAGAGCAGAGGAATGGCGGTTCTGTTCTCTCCAGGCTCTCCATCCTGACTCCTCCTTCCTACTTCTTCTTTCCTCCTTGTCTCCTAGTCCCTCCTATCTTCCTTTCCGATTGGCCAACAGTCTTTATTCATTAACCAGAATGAGAAACATATATACATAATGACATCTCCCATCATCTCCTCTTTTTTGTCTAAATAAAAAGAAGGGTTTTAACCTTAAAATAGCAAAATATATAACACAACAGTTATCAAATAAGAATCACAGTTAACAATATTTAGTCCATTAACATTTAGCAATATTTGAAGAAAATATTCCATCATCTATTTTATCTTTGTGTGTCTAAAGTCTAAGTAACTTATTTTTAATCCTAACTAATGAAAACTATAACCATAACTATCTGTCTTCAACTCCTTCAAAGACCACAGAAGGATAATATATAAGCTCTAGAAATGACAGAGACAACTCACTGCCTGGTCACCTGAAGTTCTTTTGTAATCTTCCATCTTCAGCCCATAGGCCATAGTGTGTCTGGCAGACTCTTTAGTAAAGTAGGAAACATTAAACTGTCTTCTTGTATTGGCAGTTTGTCAGTCATTTTTCTCTGTGTCCTGCAGACTGTCTGGCAGATTCTTCCATGAAGCAGGAATTCTATAACAATGTCCATCTTGAATCCCCAGTCACTTTCCTGTGGGTCCTGCATGTCCAGTTTTTACAGCACAAAGTCAAACAGGCCATACATGAGCAGTATCTTGTCCAAATGGCTAGTCTTGCCATATTGGAAGTAACTTTATAACACATTTCTTCGATGTCCATTTTCCATCTTCCTTTCTGGTTCAGGTGGTGTTGCCAGGAGCATTTATGTCTCACTGTCAAGAAAAACCCTAAACCATTTTAAATGCCATATTCTGTAGGTCTTTGAAAGGTTTGAAGAATTCCTATCTATCTCAAATACATCTCTGTGTATCTTGACTATCATAGGTAATTATCTATAATCTGTATGTACTACATTATATATTACATTTCTAAATGAGCTATATAAACATAATACCTAAACAAGAGAAATATACATATCACAAAATTGACCTTAAATTGTATCAATAAATGAAAATCCATTCCAAAACAAAGTATTCATATCTATACCATAATTCCCTTTTTACCTTTAAAAAGATATTGGTTGTCATCATTAACCATTTATAACCAACACCATTTAAATGAAAACAAACATTTATAAACAATATTTGGGAATTTGGGCGTCCTACTTTCTGCTGATAGGGGGCGCTGTCATGGGGAATCCTGAGAAGACGCAGAAATCCTGGCTGTAGTCTGCAAGGCTGCTTTGTCCAAGCTGTTTTGAATGTTGGATCACCAGCGACTCTGTTTCAGGGGGCCTGGCTTGATCAAACCACATTAGTCTGGATGGAATCCACAGCTTTTTTATTTTCTGTGGAAACAAAAATAGAAATCCTTTTCCCTAGTAACTTGTCCTTAGACTTAAATTTTGAAGTCAGAGCATTTTTAAAATATATAAATTGAGTTAATTCAGCAGCATTTGTTTTATCAGTTGTTTCCTCAGCAGTCAAACAATATAATATCATACAGTAACCAGAGAGAATAGAACCACCATTCCTCCGCTCTTGGTAAGACCACGTAGAAATACATAGAAATGGGTTAATAATTAAGGCAGAGCTAGCCGATAAGAAACAAGTAACCGGGCCAACAGAATTATATCTAATACAGAGTCTCAGTGCATTATTTGGGGAAGACCAGCAGCTGCAGGCAAAAAAGCCATACTCTTACAGATGGCGCCCAAAGTGGGGCACGAACCCACGACCCTGAGATTAAGAGTCTCATGCTCTAGTTCAAGGACAAGACTAGGCGGCGGGAGGAAAAACAGTACACCTTACCGGGGTTAAAATCTTACCAAGTGTAACCCACATTCCATCCTGAGAGCCTGAACTAAAGAGGGTTTTACCTCTGTGCATGAAAAGCCTGGGGGGGGGAGGGGTAAGAAAAGTAGACAAGAAAGGAAGGAAGGAAGGAAGGAAGGAAGGAAGGAAGGAAGGAAGGAAGGAAGGAGGGAAGACTGCCTTCACCCTAGGACTAGATATGTAGTTCATTTTGTTCTCGATTTTCCTTTTCTTAGAGCACAGTTGTTATTCACTGTTTTGTATATAGTTTTGTATTAAGCCTAAATCTTTTCTTTAGACTAAAAGGGGAATTGTAGTGAGATAGTCCTTCTGTGGCACTGACCACGCCCATTGGGGGTGGAGCCATGGTCAGAAGTGACCTGTGGAAGGAAGTCGGAGGGAGAGCCGGGAAAAGCTCTCTGGCTGGCGTGACTAGGACAGGAGAGGATCAGGCAGAATTTCCTGGTATTCATCTGTCTAGGTTGTAAGTTATTTCTCCCTGAATAAACATCTATTTGGCCTATTTGTTTATCCTGATCCTTATTTAACTGTGATAAAACTTACTGTGAGTTAAAGCCTATAGCAGTTTGTTAGCCTGTCCTGTCTCAGCTACCAATGATCAACGCTGGTACTCAGAAGAAACCAGAATAATGAAATTTTGATGTGGTGAAAAAATAAATGCCAAATCAGTAGCCAGCAGATAAAGACTACCACTCGGTAAACAAAAAGTTTCTCACCTGAGGCCATTTTGACAAAGACTTGTATGCCCTTCATGGAGCATACAATTCATGGAGCTCCCAATTGCCATTAATTGGGAGCTGGTTTTCACAGTCTTTCCTTTGTTTGAAGTATGGCTTAAGGTCTGTCAATAACTTCTCTAAAAAGTTATGTAGACAATGTCTGAAATTTTAAAGTCAAACATTCCATTCACAAATGAAGATTCAATGTCTTCAATGTCTTTAAGTTTTACTTGCATTTATCACCCTTTAACACGGTCATCAAATGTTATATAAGGTGAATCCAGCCAATATCCCACTCTCACACTAGTCCATTGTCTGAGATACATTTTTATTACTGTAAGAAAATACTATCACCAAAAGGGGGTGGAGAAAAGAAAAAGGAAAAACATGCTGGGAAGGGAAAGATTTGCTTCAGCTTACTGTTCACAGGATACAAAAAATGTAGGCAGGTCAAGACAATAAGCAATTGAAGCAGCCAGTCAAGCATCATCCAAAATCAGTGAGGAGACTGGGATAAATGCATGCTGCTTGGCTCTCCTTCTCCTTTCACCCAGTCCAAGGTCACAGGGAATAAATTGCACCATTCCCAATGTGTGGGTACTGACACCTCAGTTAGCATCATCATGATAATCACCTGCAGCTAAGAAGTACCTTTTCCAAGTTTTTCTAGATCCTTCAACTTGACAACATTACCCAATATACCTTTCAAACACTAAAATCTAGTAGATGTGATTAACATTTGAGAGTCATTATCATTTGGGGAAATATGTTTTTTTTTATTCTTTCTGCATTTATACTTCTGATTAATTATTGTTGGCATGTGGCCAAATGAATGATTTATGGTGAACAGTGCTTTGAGAACAGTGGGTGAGTATCCACAGGGAAAAAGGCAGATGACCTTTTACCACAGGTGCATTTTGTTTCCTGTATTATTGTTGGATGTGATTATGTGACTTCTGTTACAACCATATAAATTCTATTTGGAAGATATATTTATTTTTGTTGGGTGTCAGAACATAGCTACAGAACCCAGTTTGGTTAGTATACTCTGGATCTGTATATAGCCTTCTACCTTGCTTTCATTCCTTCTGAGATATAGTCTATAGCAAATTCCAGGCAATTGTTTTTAAATTGGTCTGTCCTGAGAAAGTTCTGGGAAGGAATTACTTTTTTACAGTGCTTAGTATATGTTTACTGGCATTGCTTTACATGGTTTTTTAATGATGTTTTCCAGAATTCACACAAACAGCATTCCTTGGACCATCAATTTCTTTGTTACATTCACATATAAAATTCCATTGAAACAGATGTATAGTTGTCTATGCTTTAGACTATAATCTGTTCCATTCTTTCTGTTCCTCTGATCCCAGGTCCAGCTAACTCAGCTTTCCCTTTTTCTACTGATACTCCACCCTACTGTTGCTGACAGAACCTGCGGTTCAAGGCTCCTGTCTTAGTCTGAGAGGAGCAGCTATTCAGAAACCATGTCTTTGGCTCAGCATTGGGCTTGCTGAGCCAGCCAGCCAATGGAGTGCATGACAACTGGGTTTTCAGCTTCTCAGGTATGAGTCAGCTGTTGCTCATTCTTTATGTATATGTGCATGTATCTGTGTATGTATATTTACATACATATTCATTCTGTTTGTGAGGTTCCACTTGACAACACTAATACCCTGCATATGCATGAATATTTAAAAAATGTTTTTGCTCCAATATGCTATGCAGACTGTTTTAAATTATGTCTTCAAATGAAAAGAAAAATTTAATCTGGAAAGACATTTCCATCACATTCTCACAAACAAAATGACCTTATAAGGGGCAATGTTAAATCTTCAGAATCTCATTCTTGCAGGTTTGGTAGAGGAATGAAGTGCTCAGAGAGCCAGTAAGCCTGGAAGTGTGAACCTTTTTATCTAATTTGTATTAAGATAAATTTTATTATTTGATTCTAGTGCTAAAATAGTGCACAGTTTTGAATAATCCATTCAGTTTAGTCTTCTACTTCCAAGGCTTCAGTCATCATTTGGCACAAAGCTAATGGTTTTAAATAACTGAGTTTTATTATTAAACTGTTTGCTACCTCATCTTTGAATCTGCAAAATGTTTGCTCAGAATAGAATTTGTTTCCTATTATAAACTTAATCTCTTCCCATAGATTTGGGGGTTTTGTTTGTTTTCTTGTTTTCCCCTAGGAGTGGGGCTTGTACTTCATGCAACTCCTCTGTAGAATTAATAAATAACTACAAAATGCATTTTCGAGCATATAATAATTTCTGTATTGTTTTTTACATTGTCTGGCTTATGAGGAGAAAAGGACTGGTGTGTATTTCGTTAGTGAAAAGGCAACACTTTATTAAAGTGTTCTAGTTAAAATGTTGCCTGGGACCCCATAGGAGTCTTCACCCTCTCTGAAGAGTGGATGGGGGGATGTTATGGGAGATGGTGGGGGTGATGGGAGGACGGAAGGGAGTGGCAACTGGGATTGGTAAGTAAAATAAGATTGTTTTTAATTTAAATGAAAAATTAATAAAAAATATTATTTCTTAAAAATTAACTTTTTGTGGGAGAAGTCATTTGTAGATAGTATCTTGATTTATCAATAAGTTGCTGAGAGAATTCTTCTCACATTGAAGGACACAAAGGGGGAGCATTTTCCTTTCCCATTCCAATAGGAAGCCATGGCTTACATAAAACTAATTGGCATGCACGTGCGCGCACACTTGTATGTATATGTGTGTGAGTGTATCTATATCTTACAATTGTATATATAAAGCAAGGTCCCTTTGGCATGTTATTTCTGAAAACCTGTAGAATCATAAAATACAGATAAAATACAATATTCTCATTAATATTTGCCTGAATAAGATTTAAACTTATATTTCCACTTCTAAAGAAAATGCAAAATAAATCTTAGGACAAACTATGGTGTCCAACAGTGTTTAAATTTCCCATTTATTTCCACTAGGAACTATTTAAAAATAATGTCCCCAATACCCAAATAAAAAAATTAAAAGAAATCTTTAAAATCTGCCCTATATCAGCCCCTAACCAGTTTTAAGCAAAGGTACCTGTAGGGGTGGGTGTACCTGTCCTCAATAATTCCTTTAACCCATTTTCTCTGAGAATGAATCTGTGACTTTTAGGTTGACTTTTAGGACAATCTTATAGACTGGCTAGCCAAGGAATATCTGAGATCACTTGTGTCTGCCTCCTATTGCTGTGCATGAAAACCTGACTTTGTTTTTAATATGGGTCTTGGGGATCCAATATGAGAATCTCATGTTTTCATAGCAAGTACTTCATCTCCTAAACCCTAAAATCTATTATTGATGTGAACTTTCCATATAAATCTTATTAAATGATTTTCAACGATCAAATTTATAGTAGGATATAACATCTATCAACTGTTTCCTTTTTCTGAACACTTTCACATTATTTTCCAAAGTGTTTAGTAACTGGAATAACGCCTTCCATCAATTTCCCCTCAGGTGTTCATCATGTATGCCCTCCTAAGAGAGTTATTCTTCACTTTAATTGCAGCATTTAATTGGAAAAGATCTCAATAGTTAAGCCCCTGGCATGAAAGAAATTTTCATCTAGACATATTTGCAACCCCCATGAATGCTTACTTATAATAGATGTACAGTAAATGTCTACTAATTTGTATTGCAAATTAAGGCCCTGATTCTCCAGAAAGACTCCTGCAAAAACAAGTACATTGTAATTACTCCAATACATCAACATTTTAGCTGCATGAAATAGAAAAGCATAGTAATACAGATATATAATGATGTTCTCATAAATAAATTAATGAATAAACAAATCATAATAGTGTTTTATTCATAGAACTATTGTAAAAATACAATATAAAATGTGTGGGTGATGTATTGTAACAGTGTTGATTCTATACAAATTGGTTTTTTCAAACTGAAGAGCACTGATTCTTTGTTCTTAATAAATCTTTGTAAAGTTCTGTGGATTGAAGGGTGATGAGAAACCTAGGTATGTAATGTTTTTCAAATTGTGACAATCAAAATAACTTAAACATTGCAAAGTATCTTCAGGGAGCAAAATTTTCTGTGCTTGAGAATCATTGTACTAGGAAAAAGCGTGATTGTTCAATACTGTTTGACCACAAAAATTTCCCTTAAGCTTATCACATACAGAAAATGGGGATGTTTTTCCTAAGAAAAATAAAAATGCAAGGGGAAATAGGGCTGTCCATATTTATACTCAAATATACTACAGGGAACATACAATTTGTATGTTAACCTATTGTTAAGTAACTGTTCCAAGATTGAAGCATTCCATTCTACAGGAAAGCTCCTTAAAAACACGAAAGTAAAAAACTCAAATTAGCTTCAGGAAGTCTCTGAACCTAATCAGATTCACTACCCCTACCTCCACCCACAGAAGGGTAAGCAATAAAAGCTGGGAGTTCCTCAGAGAATAGCAGAAAACAGCTGCGAAGATGCTCAGGCAGGCTAATCTACAATGAAGACTGAGACCAGAATAGCTACCTAGTAGAAGAGGCAGAAACTCTCTGAGCTGTGTGAAGGTTTCAAGCAACAGAGGCACTTTTAAAGGACATTCTTCACCATGTTTAATTGCCTAGTGGCTGTGTAGTATTCTCCATGTTTCCAGCTTTGTGAATTGTCACTATTGCTGTGGTAGGCTGTGACAATGCATCTGTCTTTGAGTCATTTCTGCTCCTATAGGTAAATTCATATTTTTGTAAGTCACCCCAGTACCACTAACAGTTTGCCAAGTTGTAATTTGGTGGTATCTGTACTTTTCCTGGTGTCTGTTGTGGCTTTTCTACTTGGGTCTACCTGGGATTAGGAGATGTGTGTGCTGTATTGCTTCATAAAATGTATGTTGAATAACCTACTTTGAGTATTAAAGAAACTTACCAGAAAAAAGATAGATTACTAATAATAGAAAGGAATTTTACCTATAAATCCTGGACCATAAGTAAAAGATTGAATATATGTGTTCAATGAAAAAATAACAAATATATATATATATATATATATATATATATATATATATATATTTCCATATATATATATGGAAAATTTAAGGAAAAAGAAATAAGAGAAACGTGGTAAAATAGAACTAGTTAGACTTAGGTATAGGGTGAGCATGCCTTAAAGAAAGAGCTTTTGGTGACTAAGAGCCTAAGAACAGCTCAGAACAAAGTGGAGACCAAGGCTGATATAGAAGATGGTTTACTGATAAGATCATAATTCTCTGTTCAGTCCCCGTAAGATTTCTTAATACTTGCCATGGCTACTTCTCTTTGCATGAGAAGAATTATCATGGAATGTCCTAGAAGAAACTGCTAATAAGTTACTTACATATAATTATTATATTATGTATGGACAATATAAAGTCACTTATACACAGGGTATTGATTGCATACGTTTTCCTCTGCTGGAGCTGCAATTGGTGAAGCTGGCTCAGCTAAAATCAAGGATTACCTGATGGATTGTTCCTGCCAAAGGTGGAGGAACTGAATGAATCCCACTTTCCTCTATTGGGAACATCACTCTACACACATAGAATGGCCTAATGAAAACCTCTAGCCACTGTTAACAGCAACATTAACCGTTTTTTATGTCTTCCTGTTAAATAGATAAAGACTTTGCAGTGGAACAGAAAAATAGTTTACAGACATCAAGTATATGTGTATTGAGAAAATAGTAAGTAATATGCCACACTTGATATGGCCCAAGTTGTAATGCAGGAAAATCTATTGTTTGGAGTTTCTGTTAGTCTAGCATTCTTTTAATCTATCATACAGTCGAACTATTTTGGCAAGGAACCTGGTAGCTTAGAGAAGAGTGAAATTCAGGTCAGTTTTGCTGTGCAGAGCTCTTGTTTAGTTTTGCTTTGAAAATGTCATTGGTCTACACACTCTGCTCACATATACTCCCCACTTTAAATATACATATTTCTCTAAGAATATTATAGACTTCCAAGTAATACAAAATGTAACACAAAACGTAAATGACCCAGAAACAGATATTGGGGTTCAAGCTGGAGATCAGGGAAGCAAAGAAGCCAAGCTACCAGAGAGCTCATACCTCTAACATGGCTGGGGGCTGTTCCTATTTTCATCGTGGCTGGAGAATGAATTCTGATAGTGAGCCCTGCTCCTGTCCTGTATACTTCCCTAATGCTGGGAAGGCATGTGATCCCAGATCTGAGATCATCCTTGTGTGACCTATTGCTCTTTAGGATATGATCTATCTTGTAGATCTGGGTGGGCTTGAACTCACAGAGATCTGCCTACCTCTTAATCTTGGGTCCTTGGATTAAAGACATGTACCGAGACCCCTTAACTTATGGCTGCTGTGAGTAAAGGTGTGTGACTGGCTTCTTTGCTTGTGGCTAACTTTGCTTTTGAATACTCAGGCAAGCTTTAATAAATGATAGATCACTACAACAAGTGTTGTGCTTGACATTAGAACATAATTCACAGCTGTCTGAATTCTGTTTGAAATATTCCCACTAAGTCTGTTTCAGCTATACTTCTTCAATACATTGTAGTCCAAAACATTAATGAAATAGTAAATTTCCATTCTCAACTTATGAAAACTTTGAAATTACTTATTATTTTTCCAATTTTTTTTCTTGAGGTTTCCATGAAATGACATTCCTCTAGGTTTCTCTGATCGTGCAAGACATTCCTTTGGAAACTTTTGTATTTTGAATCATTTGCTGGTATTTTCTGTTTGTTTGTTGCTCCTGCTTTGGTGTTTTTTATTTTGTTTCATCCAAAGATTTGTTGTGTTCTTATAGTTCACTCTTTGATCCTATGGGATTTCTACTTAATTCTTGTGATCTTTATACTACCTTACATACTGTTACCTTTTTGTTCCTTCCCAAGTTAAATTCTACCTCATTAATACAATTTCAAGTATTCAGCTGCCTATTTGAAGATGCACTGTGTTTGGTAAGAACAATTTCCAAAGTTAGACATTCAAAACTGACCCTTCCTTCAATGGCTGTAAAATAGCAAAGGCTATATCGCAGAATGTTTCAGCTCTATTCATTAGTTCATAATAATAAACACATTTAATTTACCACCACTCTTCTTTTTTCATGTCCGATTGTTGGCTTCATTTTCAAAATATTTTTAAAATTATATGTCTCACTTATCCTTACCACCACTAGAGGCAGGCTACCATTTCATGAAGAATTATTGTTCTGGTTTCCATAGTGGATACTTTGTTTCGAGCCGATCTTCTAATATCTTTTCAACAAGGAAGAAAAACAGATTGATGATTAGTGATGTTTCATTTTTTTGTTTAATTGCCTGAATAAAAATGACACAATTCCACCATACATAGTACAAATACTAAATGCCCTAAACTTCAATAAAATCCTCATCTCATTGACCACAACTATTTCAGGTTATAAGTTTGCTCTAATTACTATTATTAAAACTACTGAGAATAGGACAATAACGGACTGGACTCAGTCTCTGTATTTGCTGTTCTTGAATTGTAGTCTCTCCTCGTAAGACACATATGACTCTGTGGTTTGGATCAAATATTGTATTCTGTATTAGCTATACCTTGTTATATTTATTTCCAAATTGTATTTTAAATTGCCAGTGTTCACAATTTTAGAATTCTTTCCTTCTCTGTTTTCTATCTTTATTTTTGAATAGCATTCAGATAACTACATATAAACATAAATATATATATATGTATATATATATATAGCACAAATATAAATATGTATGACTACAAATATTTACACACATATACCTATTCATCTGCATTGAAAACAACTTTGTTAGATTTATTTTTTGTGTTGTTCACTGCAATATCAGCTGTAAATCTTGTTGCCCAGTACCTCATAAATTATAATTACACAATAAATCAGTGATGTTTGTAAACTAAATTAAAGATAATTTTATTCTAGAATAAAATGATAAATACCAAAATTTAATGTAATGTGAATATAATTCTCCTTTATGTTAAATATAGTTATAACCTATTTAGATATTGAGAGGAGGGAAAGCCTTATTTATTGTCCTATAAAACTTGAAATTTTAAATATTTCATACTCTCTTTTCTTTAACTAGAAAAAGATAAATTTGGGATTTTAAAGCAATCTATGTTTAAACATGACTTATTAATCAGTTTGAAATTAAAAGAAGCCAAAGTTAACATGATTTTCATATAAGTGTCATAATAATTGGCCACAGAATATAAAGGAAAAACATATATTATTAAAATGATGATTTAACTTTTATTATATCATACTTTCAGTTCTCATTAGAAAACATAATAATTTTATTACAGTATTTTGTCATGAGAGTTTTGTAATACTAACATAGTTTTACAATGATGACAAAATCTTTTCTTTATACTTTGTATCTCATGTGCTACTCTTAGATATTAGTGGGATAGCTTATACATAACATGTATTTATGATACTGAGTTCAGCAATCTGTAAAATCCAAAGGAAAATGCATAGATGGACTCTTTTTGGTGAGGGACAGCTTATGTATTCACAAGCATTCATTGATTTTTTTGCTCCTAGGAGACAGGAATGATAGGAAGGTTCTTTGTTCTCTTTTATAAAGAGAAAATCCATGGGACCAGCAATCAAGACTGTTCAATGTTCACTTTTGTCTCAGCCCCAGCAGCCAGCCAGCAGTAAGACTCCTGTGAGTAGGCCCCTCTACCACTAAGGCCACCTATTAGACTCCCCCAAATAAAGTTCCAACCCACCCCACAAAGACACTGAACCTATCATCTTTCCCCCCTCCACATAACAATGGCAGCCCCAGAGACAGAGACACTGTGAAGCATAGACAGCAGTAGAGGAATAAATTCAACAACATAAGAAAAAATTTGGCACCACCAGAACCTAGTGTTTCTAAAATAGCAACATCTGAAAATCCCAATGAAGATGATACAGAAGAAAGAGACCTTAAAAATAACTTTATGAACATGACAGAAGCCCTTAAAGATGAAATGAAAAATTCCATTAGGGAAATTGAGGAAAAAAAAAAAAACAGAAATCAATAAATCTGTTAAAGAAAGACAAGAAAAAAGATCAAACAGATGAAGGAAACAGTACAAGACTTAAAAATTGAAATAGAGTTAATAAAGAAAACACAAACTGAAGTTTATTCTGGAAATGGAAAATCTGGATAAATGTACAATGTATACAGATGTGAGCATAACCATCAGAATGCAAGAGATGGATTGAAGATCTGATAGAAAAATGCATTTGCTAATAAAACACAATGTTAAATCCAACAAAGTCTTCAACAACACTTCTAGGAAAACTAGAATACAATGAAAAGACCAATACTATGAATAATAGGGATAGAAGAAAGAAGAGAACCCCAGCTCAAAGGCAAAGGAAATTTATTCAACAAACTCATAGAAGTAAACTTTCCCAACCTAAAGAAGGACATGCCTATGAGTAAATAAGATGCTCACAGAATACCAAATAGACTGTACCAAATAAATAAATAGGTACTCTCACCACATAATAATGAAAACACTAAGCATACACAACAGAAAATACATTTTAAGAGCTGAACAGGAAAAATGAAATAAAACATGAAGGCAGACTCATCAAAATAACATCTGACTTCACAAGGGATGTGCTGAAAAACCGAAGATTCTGTACAAACATTATGAAGACACTAAGAGACCACAGATGCTAGCCAAGACTACTAACCCAGCAAAACTTTCAGCAACCACAGGTGGAGAAAGACGATATTCTGTGACAAAAACAGATTTATGCAATACTTATCCATAAACCCAGCCCAAGAGAAAGTACTAGAAAGAGAATTTCCACTTCGGCTTCATACTTCTGCTGCATACAAGACACAGAACTCAATTTCAAAGATAGATATTACCTCAGAGAAAAGGGTTAGGAAAAGTGTTTCCAATCAAATTACTTAAGAAATTAGCTGGTATAGCTCTCCTAAGTTATTTGATATTTATCACAAGAAAAATCTATCAAGATAAATTATCAATTCTGAAAATTGATGCTCAAAACACAGACATACACATTTGTAAAAGAAACATTACTAAAGCTTAAGTATCATTATATGACATACATTAATAGTAAGAGACTTTAATACCTCACTCACACCATTGGACGGGTCTGCCAGACAGAAATTACCAGAGAAATAAGTGAACTAATGGATGTCATGACTCAAATTGACTTAACAGACATCTAAAGGACATTCCACCCAAACACAAAAGAATGTAGCATTTTCTCATCACCCCATAGAACCTTATCTAAAATTGATCACATAATCAGTGACAATGTAAATCTCAATAGATACCAAAACAGTGATAACCCCCTGTATTTTATCAGACCACCATGACTTAAACTTAGAATTCAACACCAACATTAATTACAGAAAGCCTGTAAACTCATGGAAGCTGAATAATGTTCCATTGAATCACCATTGGCTCAAGAAAGCAATAAAGAAAGAAATTAAAGACTTCCTTTGAATTCAATGAAAATGAATGCACAACATAACCAAATTTATGGGACAGTATAAAAGTCATGACACGATGGAAAGCTTGTAGCACTAAGTACCTATATAAAGAATTTGGAGAAATCTCCCACTAGTGAATTAATACCACACATGAAAGCTCTGTAACAAAACTAGGTAAACTCAAGATGAGTAGATGACAAAATATTCAAATGGAGAGCAAAAATCAATAAAATAGAAAAAATGAGAACAACACAAAAAATAATGAAACTAAGAGTTGGTTCTTCAGGAAAATCAACAATATAGACAGACCATTATCTAATCAAAAGGCAGAGAGAGAATATGTAAATTTAAAAAATCAGAAATAAACAGGGGGATATAACAATAGACACTGAGGAAATCCAGAGAATCACTGGATCAGATTTCAAAAACCTGTACTCACCAAATTGGAAAATCTAAAAAATAATGAAAATTTTCTGGATAGGTACCACATGCCAAAACTAAATCATGACCAGGTAATCAGTTTAAGGTGGGGTCTCCTTAAATGTGGGATGAAAACATGAGGAAGTTGGGGGAGTGACAGACAGGAAGAGCAATGAAAAATACCTTGATAAGGAGAACCTTATGGGATTAGAGAGATACAGGGAAACCTACAAGAGACAGCTGACCAGGCTCCCTGACTATAAGTCCACAGTCCCTGAAGTTTCATAACTGAACTAGGCCCTCTGCATGTAGATTATGGAATTGGGCATTGTTCAATTTCCAAGAGATTGTATGTTTTCATGTTTTCTACATTTGTGTTGTTGTTTAATTCTAATTTTAAGCCATGGTGATCTGATAAAATACAGGGGATTATTTCTTTATTTCTTTTTATTTTTCTTCTTCTTCTTTTTTAATCTGTTGGGGTTCATTTTGTTGCTGAGTAGGTGGTTCATTTTAGAGAAGGTTCTGTGTGGTCCTGAGAAGAAGGTATATTCTTTTGTGTTTGGATAGAATGTTCTATTAATGTCTGTTAAACTCAACTGGTTCATAACCACTGTTTCTGTTAGTTCCTCTGTTTCTTTGTTAAGTTTCTGTCTGGTAGCCCTATCCAGTGGTGAGAGTAGAGTGTTGAAGTCTCCTTGGTTTTATATGTGATTTGAGTTTTAGTAATGTTTCTTTTAGGATGGGATGCCTTTGTATTTACTGCATATGTGGTCAGAATTGAGACTTCTTGTTGGACTGTTCCTGTGATTAATATGAAATACCTTTCTTTAACTCTTTTGATTAATTTTAGTTTGAATTCTATTCTGTTGAATATTAAGATAGCTAAATGGTTTTATAGAAATTCTTAAAAGGCTACAGGCAGAGGAGGAGGAAAGTTATCAAATTCTCTCTGGCCAAACTGCAATGCTAATACTAATATTAATATTAGTATTACACAATTTCTTTGGAATGTAACTTTCATCTTGAAGGGTGATGGTAATTTAGGTCTTGCCAGCTTGTATGCCAAAACTCCTTAGACAATTAACTTGTCTGTATGTAGCTTAAAGGGAGCACCTAATGGTTTTCAGAAGAACCACTTTCTGTAGTTCTCTTGGAGTATACTATTGAAGAACTAAGCTTGAGATGGCATACAAGTTTAAATCCACTGTGCTCCCTGTTATCTTGCATGCAAATATGAAAATAGAATAATACAAAAATTTGGGAGGGGTGATGTCATTGTTAGGGTTTCTATTGCTGCAACCAAACATCTGACCAAAAAGGAAGTTAGGTAGGAAAGGGTTTAATAAGGGTATACTTCCACATTGCTATTCATCAGCAAAGGAAGTTGAGACAGGAATTCAAAAGGGACAAAAACCTGGAGACCAGAGCTGATGCAGATGCCATGGAAGGATGCTGCTTACTAGCATATTTTCCCTGGCATACTCAGACTACTTTCTTGTAGAACCCAGGACAACCAGCCCAGGGATGGCAACACCTACATTAGGTTGGGCCCTCCCTCAATGATCACTAATCGAGAAAATGCCTTACAGCTGGGTCTCATGAAAGCATTTCCTCAAATAAGGCACCTTCTTCTCTGATGAGTGTAGCTTGTGTTTTAACACAAAACCAGCCAGCACAGGAGAGTTTAATTTATTAATAATAAGGGCATGGTTAGCATTATAATTTCAAACAAGGTTAAAAAGTAAATCATAACAAATTCATTGATTCAAATGTCATATGATGAAATAACTTCACAAATAATGACAAAGGGAATTTCTTAGATTTGCTAAAGAATGACTAAGCAATAAAGTGGAGTATCTCAGCAAAGCCTGTCTTTTCAGACTCCTGAATTCTCTATAAAGCATACTTCAAGGATGTGAGACAAATGTACTGGAATTACAGACTTCAAAAGTAATAGCTAGTTCACTCCCTACCTCATCTCAAGAGGAGTTCTGATTCCCTTGAGATTGATTACAATAGCAGAAGACATGGGTTGAGAGTAAAGTGGCAGACATTGCTTCTGATGCCCTTCTAATTCCCTTTAGTTTGAAGTCTTAAACACAGCAAATAACTGACAGAAGGAGAAGACACACATCCACACTGGTGGCCATGATGGCCAGAAGCCTTATTATCATTTATCTCTACTAAGAATCTTTGACTTTCCTATAGGGGAATATTTCAGGAAGAGGCAGTATGAAGTAGAGTTGGAGTTTAATAAGAAGATTAAATATCATTTAAGTAACAGCATTAAGAAAGCACAATAAACTTAAGAATATGTGAGAACACACTGAAGCTCTCAATATGAATTTCAAAAGAGGGTCTTGCTTGTATTTCAGAATAATCTCTAACCCTAGAATTTTGGTGGTTTCTGACATAATGTTTAAAATATTTATAAATTTTAAGTTGATTCGAGGCAAATACAGACTTCCAGAATAAAAGAAACATTTTTGAGCTAAGATATAATTTCCTTAATGAATGAGTCCTTATCTGGGTAGTAGTGAACAAAGTTCATAATTTCATTTGTAAGATTCTGGGAAAAGTAATTCAAATTTTTCTTCTTGAAAAGGATTTGATTTACACTCAATTTATAAGCACTATGTCTTTAAACATTGTTAATTGTTATTTTAACATTCATAATAACTACATGTTTGGAGAAAGAACATTGTATTATGTAGGCAGTCTTCAGGGAAATTGCTGTTTATTGTGCCAAAATTCTCGACTCTCAGTAAGAGGCTTCAATAAGACTAGAGTGTGAAGCACTCTTCTGTCCCAAGTATTCTTGATATTCAGATTTCTTTCCATCTCACCTCAGAACTATAATTTAAGATGGTATCTCTGGGCTTCAATGATTTCAATATACTCTCTGTGTTTTTCTTCTTGACCTGTCTTTTCTTATAAAAATCTGCTGTAACTAAGAACTTTGAATACTTAAGTCACATTATTTTTTCTTTTCCATTGAATAACTTGTATGAAATAAATATTTTTTTAACACTGAAGTTTGAACCCAGAACTCATGTATGTCAGGCAAGTATTTTATCACTGAATTGTAGAATAAATCAATGAAAATTAATATCAGACAATATAATGAAAACAATTCAGGAAACACACACACATATATATAAAGGATTACTCAAATATGAGTAGGAAGTTGTAGGAAACAAGAGTACAACAATGAATTGCAACAGTCTCTTCAATGCCATCCACGTCACCTTTGGCTAAATCATTATTTACAAAACACTATGCAGGAAATTATCCCTACTTGTGAATATTATAAATGGATGGGCTAAAGTGAAAGGTTTTGACAAGCACCAAAGGTACTTTATAATGCTTTATAATGTATGACAGAAGCACTCAATGTTAAGCTGCATATATGCTTTTAAGTATAAAGTTCAACAATCTTATATGAGAGAGAAATTAATTTCAAAGACCTTTGTAAATTTTTCTGAATTATAAACACAATGTAACTTTCCTTTTTCCATATCTGTTTTAATTTCTTATTTAGGTGAAAGATAGCAACAAAGTATCTAAATAATGCTCTGCTGTTAACTTGCTTTAATATGCCAAATCAGTTTAATTACAGTTTCTATAAATAATCTATGCAAAATACTTCCCTGAACAGAATGCACTTTTCCTTCTCTGTGTGGCAAATTTTAATACTTAAAAGCATTAGAACAGATGTTAGGTGCCTGCTAAACTTGTTTTCAGTATTCTTTTATTTATATGTTAATGAGAATTTAATTACTTCATGAATACTTAAACAACCTGAGGGTGCCTGATATCATTAGCTTGAACATGACAAGCACCTCAAGTGACCACATGGGAAGACAAAAATTGCTTTTAGTTTACTTGAAGACAGAAAGATGAATTCATTTCACCCCCTGCTATGTTTTACCTGACATACAAAACTGAAAAAGCACAGATTCAATCTTGCTTCAACATGAATGAAAAAACTTCCGCAAAGCACTTAGGAGCATGAATTCATCCTATTTGGTTTTGCTTCAACGTCTTTTAATAACTACTCAAGCTATACTCTGCTTTAAAATCTTATTTCACTAGAAAGTGTTCTGTTAAAGTGAGGCAGTCTCCTTTTTAATGGTGGAGAGCCATGAACATTTTAAACACTATGTGTGACTTTGAAATATTTCTCCCTTTAAGTTCAGTTGAAAGAATTTACTTGGCCTAACTGTAGGTAAGATTTAGTAAGAATAATATTTGTAGACCTTTGCAATCCAGTTTTGATAATGTAGTGGAAAGGTAAAAATAATATTGCTAATTAGTTTTGTCATACACTTTTTCATATGTAAATAAGTATTGTTGATGTTCAACCAGTGTCAGAATTAAAAATGTACCACTTTGGCATGTTGATCAATTTTATTTTCGGTAAATTGGTTATAAAACAAACTCAATGCCATCAGAATTCTTCTATCTTTCTTGCTACTTTGTCTCCATGTGCAAGGACCAGGGACTTTAGCGCCTTGTTTGCATCAAGAGCCAACTTCATCATCCATCCTCACTCATAAATAATGTTATTTATTTCAGTAATGCTACTAAGGAATACAACTACACCTGCATCATATTTCCTTAGAGAATAGAGTCCATCTTTTGAGCTCATAAATATTCCAAAAGAGAATGTCTCTAGGACCCTTCACTCCGTCCAGAATTATTTCAAGCCCTCAATATTGTGTATACTCTTCTCTTCTACCTCAAGAGAAAAAGAGGTATGCAACTTCAGAAACAATAAGGGTGAGTAATCATGCAAACTGACATCTCCCAACTCATTCTATAAGAGTCTTTTTTTTCTGTTGATGAGTTTATATATGGTTTCATCTGTGACTAATAACTTATCAAAGCTTTAAATGCAGGAAGGAGAATCTCATTATGATTTACAAAATTCACATCCTATATACTTGAGATTCCAGAGGGAATGGATACTTCCCACATAATTAACATCTGATAAAACCAAGTATGATGCAGAACTACTGGTGTGAAGAAGAGGAAGAGGATTTAATTTCTCATCCAATAAGGATAATAGAAGTCCTAAATTGCCCAGATATTAGTGAACAGTTAACTACACAATATCACTTCTAGAAGACTCAATCTTGTAAAATTATTATATAACAGAAGGCCTGCTGATAAACTACAAAGATAGGCATTTTCACTTCCTATAAGAATCAATATCCTAGACAGACTAAACTCTCTAAGGTAAAGTTGATTGTTCTGGGGCTTTAGAAATACTTCACTGGGGCTGTAAATCAATACAATAGACCTTCTTCTCCATCATCCAACAGTACCGCTGAAGAGTTTATCCTAACCCATTCTGTTATTCCCTCATGTTCTTTATGTTTTATTTGTCATGACTGAACATTTTTGGTAGAAAGCAAATGGACAAAAAAAACTGTGGGGAATCCAGACTGAGATTCCAATGACAGTTATTACATAGTAATGAATAATTGTCCATGGTGGACATTCGGTAACTTCAAATTTTAAATACAGATCAATATACAATAAACAATTTTAGAATCTTTCTTTTGCAAAGGAAAAGCATATTAAGCACAAGGATACATATTTTGCTACTTGCATTAAAAGTAGTAATTTTGGGAATTTTAAAGATTACAAAATTCATACATATGAATTAGAAAATTATTACAACATGCACATGGAAAGAAAGTACTGTAATGTTGCAAGAAAAGGGTTGTCTTGTACTATGGGTGTTAGGAAGTGGCTTTTCCTTTAAAAGAGCCAGTGGACATTACAAGTCACTTTTATTTTTGTTGTTTTGTTTTCATTTGTTTTAGATAAAGTCTTTCAGGCAAAATTACAAGGAAGCATCCAAATAATGAACTCATCCAGAATCACTTTTAATAGATGACCTAAAAAAAACAAACAAAAAAAAAAAACAAACAAAAAAATTGTGCCTGTATAATTCTAAACTTTCTACCCAAGGCCTTTCACTTGGCTATTTTTTTAAAATTGAATATATAAACTTTCATGGAGGATGCTCAGGAATGTGTCCACCTATATAAGTGACAATGACTCCTTGTTGTGTGAATATGTATGAGTTTACCTAATACATTCTCATCCCTGGTTCACCACTCTACAAAATCAGTAGGTTGACAGGCAAAGGTTAAAGAGCTTCACTGTGAGCACGAAGAGTTTAAATGCTAAAGGCACAGTTTTAATAAGGCATCTTGCTATCATGTGAGTATGAAAGTGATACAGTAACTTTTAACAAGTATGGATTTGAACAGAGATGTACAGGATAGACTTGCTCTTGTCCTAACAGAAGAATGAAAGTGTTTTTGTTTGTCATACATTATCATGTGATGGTGATTACAAAACATACTTTATTTTTAAATCTAAAAAAATAGTAATGTTTAAAGCTTTAGAAGTACAGACAATGGAGGGGGGAAGAGCGAAGGGAGGTAGTTTGTAATGGGCAATGTATTAAATAGCTTCCTTTACTGGAGTGAAAAGTGTTTCTAAAAATAAACAATTCTTGAAGAAGAATGTATTTGGATGCATTGATTAAGAGAATGTACAGTTCTTTGTACACAAAAGGCATAGTAGCTGCTTACATTGCATCCAAGACCAGGGAAGAGGCAGAATTGATCCTAGAAATGCCTTAATCCATATTTACCTTTTATTCATAAACATGCACAGCAAAGATCTAGAATAACTTCCTATTATTCTGTTAAACCTGTCTAGATATGATCTCACTAAAAATCCAGATAAATATTTTTTTCTTTTTTAGCTTTTATATTTTATTTATGTATTCAGTCCTTTTTACGAATTTTATTTAAATTAGAAACCATTACATTTTGCATAGCAACCTCAGTTCCCTCTACCTCCCATCCGCCCTTCCCCCCCCCCCCACTGTACCTCCCTCCATTCCATCCCTCATCCACTTCCCAGGGAAAGTGAGGCCTTCCATGGGGGATTATCAATGTCTGTCCAGTAATTTGGGGCAGTGCCTAAGCCCTCTCCCTGTGTATCTAGGTTAAGAGAGTATCTCTTCATGGGGAATGGTCTCCCAAAAGTCCAGTCATGCACTAGGAATAAATCCTGGTTCCACTGTCAGAGGTCCTATAGACTGCACAGGCATCCTAACTAACACATGCTTTCAGGGGGCCTGGTTTGATTCTATGTTGGTTTCTCAGCTGTCAGACTCGGGTCTATGAGCTCCCACTTGTTTGGGTCAGCTGTTTCTGTGGGTTTCCCCAGCGTGATCTTAACCCTTTTGTTCAACTCTCCTCCCTCTCTACAACTGGATTCCAGGTTGGCTCGGTGCTTAGCGTGGATCCCAGAGAAATTTTCTTAGGACTTTTTAAAAACAACCCTGAACTGCAGGTGTAATTTGATTGGCTAAAATTGATAAACTGCTGACATAGCATTCAGGAAACTCAGGTGTGGAACCCTAGCAAAGATTGAGAAGGGCATGAGCTGTTGGGGAGCACGTGAAGGGTATAAAATTTAAAAGGAAAACAACAGAAGCATTGAGAAAGACTAAACAAAATCAAGTTGCAGATGAAGATTTATCATCACAGACAATTTAACTCTCAAAGATTTACACTCTCCCATTTCTCATTACTCACTGCAGATTGGAAACGTCTTCACTGTTTCTCTGCTATTGAAAACTTACTGCCTTGCATGCAGCAAGAGGAAAACATATTTGTTGACTATAATTTTAAACTAAGAATATTTGTAAATTTTGAGGATACTTTTATCTTTTACTTTTGTACTACTAGAACTTAACGTATTGCTTACTATATGTTAGGCGATTTTTCTACTGCAAACATTTTCCTACTCAGCCATGAAGTGTATTTATTAATATACATAACATATTGGAGGTGCTAATGGACTGACATCCATTATAAATATCACTAAAAATAGTGGTAAAACATTTGCAAACCTGGAAGTTAGGAAATGGTTTGATATTGGGTTTTATAACCTGTTCAGCTCTGATTCCATTCTGTCTAAATTCTCCATCTCCAGTTTCATATATCCTGCAGGTGAAGTTGTTAGAATATTCATATGCCATCACTCTGGACATATGTTTTCATATTAAGCACTACATCTCAAGTGATATAGTCTAGATACTTTCTAAAAATTAAATAAATCTGGCATTAAACTTTTGTGCCTAAAATAGGACTGATAATGGTAGGAGAGTGCCATTTCTTTTATATGTCTTTAATTTATGCATGGAAAGTCAGATGCATTACCTTAATGCATTTCTCCACATAAACACATACACACACACACACACACACACACACACACACACACACACACACTTATCCAAATGAAAGTATAAAATGCTACAGGTAAAGAAAATTAAAGTAGAAAATTATAAGATAAAGCTTCCATTAACACATATGTACAAAGGCTGTTGAAAATTTAATCTGAAAAAAGAAACAAAATGAGTAATTTGTAAGGCTTTATTATATAAGGTGTCATACAAACTTTCAGAAAGGAAGAATATTTCTCTGTCACTGTAAAACAATGTAAGAGTTTGAGTATATAAATGGACAGATAAGCATTACGATAAGGGACAAGGAAAGGTCTGAGTCCCAGTGAATAATTATCAGCCTTTCCATTCTCATAGTCTATAAGAGATTATTCTGTGAGCATTCTGAAATAGGAGTCAATACATTTCAATTAATAAAGTGATGTGTGTAGTTTCATATTTGTTCAAAAGTTCCATCACAATTCAAGACGAAGGACTTGAGAGAAGTAAGATGTTCAGACCCTTTCTCCGGTAAGATAAAACCACGTGGAAAGACTTTGTTTGACAGAAATGGGTTAATATTTAAGGCAGAGTTAGCCAATAAGAAACACTAGTAACAGGCCAACAGCTTTATATCTAATACAGCATCTCTCTGTGTTATTTGGGACTGATGATGCTCTCGACCAGGCTGGGGGGGGGTAAGTAATCATAACAAAATGGCGCCTGCGACATGGGTACTAAGAACTTCCACTTAAAACTTGACAAAAGCTATACAAGGGATTTTAGAAACAAAAGAACAGAGACAAAGAAGGCTTCATGGTAGTAGCATTTTTCTCAGGTAGGCTCTGTTTTGCTAGAGACTTCCAAGGTTAGCTTTAACTGAGGTTTCCTAACTTGGCATAAGAGGCAAAAAACAAAACAAAACAAAAAGCACATGGCTCTTTAAGAGTGTCTCACAAACCCCTGTTCTAGTTTAGCGCTTTGGGAGAAGGAGATTGGATCTTTTTTAAGGTTATGGCAACTAGTACGTCAACGAGGTATCACTGATGGCCCCATACCCAGTCTCATGACTCATGACTAGAAAAAGATAAAGATACAGAAAAGACAGATTAAGATAAAGAAAAACCTCAGATACACTGACTCAGCAGGTCCAGCCAGCTCATCTGCTGAGAAAGAACTGTGTTAATTAACAGGAAATGTGTGTGAAGAAAATTAATATATAATAAATGTAACATTTGGCTGTGAAAAAAAAAGATAAATAAAAACCTCTAAAGGTGTACAGTGTGTTTAAAATATATATAGACATGGCATGGGAGAGAAAAAGAAACAGGATAAAGTGGTTTTAAAAAAGTAGAAATAAAGTAGCAGGGAAGGTTGGCATATGCCTTTAATCCCAGCACAAAGGAGGCAGAGGCAAGCAGATCTCTATGATTTCAAGGCCAGCTTGGTGTACAGAGTGAATTCCAGGAAGGCAAAATCACACAGAGAAACCCTGTCTCAAAAAAAGTGAAAAAATAGAAGTAGAAGAAATAGAGTAATAAGCCAGCCACATAAAGATGGAAAATAAACAGACACTCTGGATACTGTATGCTATTGTATTGTCTTTAAATTGCTTAATGTCTAAGGAAGAAACAACTTCATTTGATTATCAATGCTGATGAATTAATCCAACTTACTTATTTTAACAATGCCTTGACTTCAAAATTTAAGTCTAAGGACATGTTACTGAGGAAAAAAAAATATGTTTTTGTTTCCACAGAAAATGAAAAGCTGTGTATTCCTTCCCAACTAATATGGTTTGATCAAGCAAAACACAGTGTGTACCTGAGCATGGAAATTGGTATTCTGTGTGTGTGTGGGTGGGGGGGGGTTAAATATACTTGTATACGTATATCAGTTTCAGTTCCCTAGATTACATTTCTAAAATGTAATCTCATAAATGATTAAACGTTTCCCCTCCTGTAGGGGATGAAAATTTTTGAGGCTGTCCTAGTACTATAGGTAACTGATTACATTAGGAAACATATTTAACTAACAGATTATATAAACTATAGTTATTAACAATACCTAAAATGAATTTTTAGTCATTCTTTACAGCAAACTACAAATATATGTTTCTATAACTTATATGAAGCAGTTGCAATATGTAAGGTATAGTTAGACTACTAAAGCATTAACCTCATACAGGTTTAAGAACATTTCGCATCTTAAGATCTATGGTATGACAACATAATAAGGTTTAAAAGTTGTTAATTAATTTAAGGAATCATAATGCATCATCAAGAAATATGTCATCTTTTAATAAATGTAAGAACAACTGTTGTGAAGAGACAAGTATCTGAAAGTAATGATCTTAGGTAAAGTAAAACATCATATAATTTAGACCAATTATTTAGAAAGATAAGCTTTGAGTAACACAATTTTAAGATGATGAATGGCTGTAATTATTCAAATTGGTTTTAGATTAATAACAAATTAGAATGCACTAAGAAAAGTACACCAAAACCTCAACATTTATTTGGCAAAAGCACCCAAAATTACTGTCCTTGTGAAATGGAACGTAAAATAATCAGATTTGCTATTTAACATGGGCAGGCTATATAACTTAGTTTTTCCCTCATTGTTATAAGTTTTTAGATAATTCTGTACAATGTATTTTGTTCATATACACCTTTTTCCCTACTCCTCCCAGATTTATCCTTGTTTCTCAGCTGCCCCCCTCAAACTTGTGTCATATATTTTTAAATCCTTCAAGTATAGTTTATGCTTCTCATATGCTCCTGGTTATATGGTCTTCATTGTTATGTGGTTCACTCAACAGAGACCACACCTTTAAGGAAAATGACTATCCCACTCACAACAGCAATTTCAATTTTCATTTGACCCTTAGCTAGGCATGGGAGTTGATATATATTTCCCAATTCCATGCTGGAATTTTGTCTGGCATGATTGGATAGAGGTCTTGTTCATATTGCATGAACCACTGTGTATTTTTATGTGCAACTGCCTTATAATGTCTAGAAAACACTACTTTCTTGCAGTCACTACCTATGGTTTCTATATTCTTTCTGTCCCTTCTTCTGCCATAATTACCAAGCTTTGAGGGGAGGAGGTTGTTATATAGATTCCCCATTTAGCACAAATCATTCTGCAGTCATTTATTCTATAAACTTGATCTCTGTATTAATTGTTACCTAAAGCAGCAAAAAGAAGCTTCTATCATGAGGGACAACTCATATAACAATCTATGGATATAACACTAAGTCTTTAAAAGATAATTTGATTCTATGTCCATTTATCCTTAAAAATACTAGGTTCTCCCCTAGATGGTCTGTTTAGCCACAGAACCTTGGCTGAATTAACAGTGTGAGATATGGGTTTTACATTATGGAGCAAGCTTTAAAACAAGAAATAGCTTCTCAAAAATATTTGTGCTGCTATTGAATCAGTGGTCATGTCTTGCCAGACTTGTAATTGTTGTCGCTTACCTGGCTCACATCTGGCCAAGACTATGGTTTAATTTTCTCTGCTAGTAGTATTAATAGTTTTTTAAACATCTTTTCTTTCTCTGTCTCACATACCAATTATATCACACAATGAAGAAAGAGACAGTTGGACTCTGTGAGTTTGAGACCAGCCTGGTCTACAAAGTGAGTTCCAGTGCATCCAAGACTGTCCCACAGACAAATCCTCTATTGAAAAACAAAAGAGAATAAGACATAAATTCCCTTACCTATTATCTTAAAAAAATGATATGAGAATTTATCAGGTCCATATATAGATAATGAATTCCAAATTATGTATATGAATAAGACTACCTGAAATAAGTAGATCACTTAGTTGCATGTCTATGTCATAAGATTCTTAAGTATTACAAACTTTGGATCCAAATTTTATAAAACAATTGCTTTAGATGTAATAAATACAATTTTGCCTTATTACAAAATAATTTTCTGATGACTACATCCTACACATGCCTGACCATGATGATGATAATAATAATAATAATAAATAATAATAATAATAATTATAAAACAAAAAACATAACAAAAGAAAAAACACAATCCTCAAAGAAATTCTGAATCAAGATGTATGAGTTATGACCAGGAGCATCTTGTAGACCAAAATACTGTGTTTGGTTAATTTTGTCAGAGAGGAAAGCTACCATGATGAGAAACTCATGTCTGTCAAGCAGCCAGACATGATTTTGTTGTACTATCATGGTCTATAAAATTTAGCAGGAAGCTTCAAGATGACACTCTACCCATACAGCTAGCAGAGAGTTAAGGAGAAATGTGACTAAGCTATGAACTCTCAAAGCTCACCTCCTGTGATATGTTTCCTATAGCAAGACTTTCCCTCCTAAGCTTTCCATAATATCCCAAAACATCACCACCAACTGGGAGCAGAGTGTTCAAGTACATGAGCCTACTGTGAGCCTTTCTCATTCAAATCACCATGAATTGGATACTTTAGCAGAAATGAGAGCTAAGCCCTGTTTTTTTTTTCTTTTTAATTTTTTTAAAATTTATTTTATATAACAAAGTCCATTTAAAGGAAAACAAACATTTATAGACAATTTTTGGGAATTTGGGCATTGTTCTTTCCAAACTACTTCCTGCTGGTAAGGGGCACTGTCATGGGGGATTCGAAGAAGATTCAGAAATCTTGGCTGTAGTAAGGCTGCTTTGTCCAGCTGTTTTGGATGTAGGATCACCTCTTACTCTGTTTTAGGCAGTCTGGTTTGATCAAACCACATTAGTCTGGAAGGAATCCACATCTTTTCATTTTCTGTGGAAAAAAAATAGAAATCCTTTTCCCCAGTAACTTGTCCTTGAACACTTAAATTTTGGAGTCAAAGCATTTTTTTTAATTTAATTTATTATATTACATGTCGATCCCAGTTCCCTCTCCCTCTCTCTCTCCCTCCCTCCTTCCCGCTCTCCTTCTTTCCCTCCCTTTTACCCTCTCTGCCCTCTCACATGCACTCTAACCACCCTCCCCTCCCATACCCCCACCCCAATTCCCTATGTAGGGGAATGCCATCCAATTGGGGTCATGTAGATCTGACAGGTCATGTGAAGTAGGGACTAGGGCTTATCTCCTGTCTCTAGATTAAGGCAGTTATCCCTCCATGGGGGATGTGTTCACAAAGTCCTTTTGTGCACCAGGGATACATCCTGGCTTATCCATGGAGCCCTCAATTAATGCCTGTTGGAAACAGGAGCAAACACCCATACATAAACTGAGTTGAAGTAGAACCCAGATGCAGATGGAGAGGACAAGACCAGGCAGCAGAAACACATATAGACAACTTACCTGAACAAGAAGGAGCTAATGGCCACTAGACTGATAGCTGGGAAGCCAGCATGGTACTGACTCAGGCCCCCCTGAATATGGGTCTCAGCCAGAAGGACTGAGCAGGCTAAACCCTGTTTTGAACGAACACACACACTCACACACACACACACATACACACACACACACACACACACAGAAAGAGAGAGAGAGAGAGAGAGAGAGAGAGATGACAATTTAGCTTACCCGAAAGAAAATACTACCCCCAAAATTTCACGGTATGCAGTTATTCTAGGTAGTTACTTCAAGGAAAATCATTGAATCTAATCAGAGTAGTGGATTTTTTTTTTCTACATCTCATGCAGTTTGCTCCTCCTCCCCCTCCCAAATCACCATTATTTAATTCACAATAAAATTTTCACTAGGGAGTTCCAAAGCAAAGCAGAATTATCTTTTTCCATTCAGATAAAAGGAATGAGTGGCCTTCAAATATGCCTGTTTTTCTGTGCCTGCTAATGTTTCTACAAACTGGAGCCAAAAACAAAAACAAATGACTAACCTTCCTTGTCTAACAAATTGTTCAACAGGAAACATAATTTTGGTTAAGAAAGATCACCAGAAGGCTGGTAAGACACTATTAGTTGGCTAAAATTCACAAACAAAAAAAGGAAACAAATAACAAGGTTCATTGTGCATTACCAATGTTCACTCACCAAAGAAACAACTTTAGGTATACAGATTCCAAAGTATCCATTTTGTTTTTCTTCATCACAGGTAGAACAAGGACTATGAAGGCTGGCTATCAGGGAAAGAAAAGGAGTATGTGGAAGTGCAATTAAATGTATCTGATGCAAGAAATCCATCCATTCTCCCCATTCACCCAGAGCTAGCAAGCTTTAGAGTAACTGCCTCAGTCCCAAATAACAACATGAGGTATTGGAATATATCTGCCAAATTCAGTTACAGTATCACCTAGCTGTAAGGCCTGACTCTATGTTTGTCTGCATTAACAATACAAAAAACCATTTTATATAATCTGGGAAATATATTTAATTAGTATCATATATTTCCAATATATATTGGGAAAATGGGTTGATTGATTATTTGAATAAAGCTGCAGAGAGATACTTTTCTTCCCATCTGTCTCATGCCAGTGTTGTAAGTTATTGAAGGACAGAGCAAATTCTGGGATATATGTCACGTGCATTACTGTGGTCCTATGCCCCAGCAGAGAAGACAATCTCAGAAATAAGTTCTCTCAAGGCTCCAAGATCATGAGTTTGGGGGTTAGGTCCCTTTTATGCTCTATGTGATATTTCTTCTAGGGAAGGAAGACTCAAAAACAGAGTTTTCTAAGAGATCCATAATTGTATGGATATAATTGTATGGAAACTAGAATTCCTAAAGAAATATCATTACATTTCCTCTATCTCCAGAACCTGTCCATGAAAAATAAAACTGCCATAATGAACTTTTATGTATGGGACAGCTTTTGTTAGTGGAAACTCATGCACACCTGTGTACACACACACACACACACACACACACACACACACACACACACATACACACACACCACAAGTGCGTGCGCGCACGGGCATATGCATGCACACACAGAGTAAATTTAAAAAAGCAGAATGATTTATTTTGTCATAATTTGGGAGGTTGTAGCTATATGTAGGAATTAGAACCCAATGCAAATTCATTGAGTTTTCTGAGAACATTCCAGATTATATCACAACACTGCACTGTGTTCTCACAGCACACCATGACATCCTTATACAAAGGTGCCCTGCTTTAGAATGGAAATATGAAGTAATCCACTTATTCTTTTATTCTTACATTAGTTCCTTTTGTTGAATCTCACTTTGTTTTGGCAGCCCATGTTCCCTGGAATCGAAATGTAACAAGATTTCTTCTGGGTCTTTTGTTTTTACTTCCAAAGTATTCTTTTTAAAGCAATAGTTTGACTAAACCTATTTGTTATGCCTTTCTCCTTTGGGCCTTTCTTTTGCTAAGGAAATTTATGACTTACCTGATGTTTCTTTCATTCTCTCACCTTCCAATGCTTGTTTCTAGGGAGTGGTGTTAGGGAGGTTGTGGAACCTTCAGGAGGAAACACGCAGTTAGCAGAAGAAGATGGAAAGGACATACCTTTATGTTTGTGTTATACTGGCAGTGGTTTGATGTCTGCTATTTGCTTCCTAGTTTGCTATGTTGTGTTGAAACCATGATTCTTCTGACGCTCAGCCTTTCTTCCTCAACCAACTAAGACTTTGAGAAGCCACAAGGCAAAATAGGTCTTTTTATACTTTGTCTAATATTTTGGCTGCAATAAAGAAAGATGATCAACATACAAAATGAAAGTAACTGATATTTATCTCTAAGAAAAGCTATTGATACTATGCTGGGTAAAATTTTTGAAGAAGAAAAGGGTACTTGAATAAGTAGTAGTGATGCATTTCTGGAAAGTAATGAAAACTATAAAATACTGTCAAGAAAGGCACAGCAAGTCTGAAAGATGACTGACAAAGAAAATAGTAGTGTTAGTACATTGAACCCAATGAAATAAAGATAGATTCCATATAGCCATACAGAGGCAAAGAATCTGAGTGTTAGACATTACAACATAAGCACTGTTGTAATCACATATTAAGTAATATTTCAGAAATGATGAAGCATAAACTTTGGAACATATCTATATCCTTCTGAACTTGGTGACACTTGCCTATATTCCCAATGTTTGAGAGGCTGTGTTAGGAAGTGTATGTTTAAGGTCAGCCTAGACTAAGAACATTTAGTGAGAAACTGAGCCTAGAAAAAAGAAAAGAGGTTTCGGGTGTAGTGTCGTGGTCTGATGCTTGCTGACCATGTAGGAGGCTGTAAGGAGTACAGTTTTTTCCGCCTGCCGCCACCTGGTCTTGTCCTGCCATTGCGCCAGCCCCAAATAACACACAGAGACTCTGTATTTGATATTATATTGTTGGCCAGGTACTTGTTTCTTATTGGCTAGCTCTGCCTAAATTATTAACCCATTTCCGTTGATCTACATATTTCTCTTACCGGGGAGCCGGCGGCATACTGCTTTCTTCAGACTCTCCATCTTGACTCCTCCTTACTACTTTCTATTTTCTCCTTGTCTCCTAGTTCCTCCTATCTTCCTTTTCTATTGGCCAACAGTGCTTTATTATTAACCAGTATGAGAAACATATACAGAATGACATCTCCCATCATCTCCTCTTTTCTGTCTAAATAAAAAGAAGGGTTTTAACCTTAACATAGCAAAATATATTATACAACAGTTATCAAGTAAGAATCACAGTTAACAATATTTAGTCCATTAACATTTAGCAAGATTTGAAGAAAATATTTTATCATTTATTTTATCTTTGTGTGTCTAAAGTCTAAGTAACTTATCTTTAATCTTAACTAATGAAAACTATAACCATAACTATCTGTCTTTAACTCCTTCAAAGACCACAGAAGGATAATATATAAACTCTAGAAATGACAGAAACAACTCACTGCCTGGTCACCCGAAGTGTTAGTTGGATGCTGTGTTCTAATCACCTGCCGACAACATAACTGGCCCCTCACCATGGGAACCATCTGCACCCTGTTGTATGCGGATCTGGATGTGTTTTCAGGCACCTACATGCAGCTAGTGAAGCTTCTGGGGCTGGATGTGCCCGCTCTGTGCCTGGCAGACCTGGTGAAGTCTTACTGCAGCAGCTTCGCACTGTTCCAAGCTTCCCCATCTATACCGGTTAAATATGTGGAAGACAAAGACAAGATGCTTTCCCGCACCTTGCTGCTGGTGGAGCTGGCAAATGAGACTTGGCTAGTGACTGGGCGGCATCCCTTGCCTGTCATCACTGCTGCCACCTTCCTGGCATGGCAGTCTCTGCTGCCTTCTGACCGACTGACATGCTCTCTTGCCCAGTTTTGTAAATTGGCCAATGTGGACCTGCCCTACCCAGCCGCCTCTCGTCTGCAGGAGGAGGCGTTGGAATTAATCTTCATACCTCAAAACAATTGTTATATAGAAATGTAACAATGGAAAAAATAGATGCTCTAACATGTATATTTGGGTCCAGTATTATCAGGCTTAAAGTCTCTTAATAAAATGTAATATAAATTAGTTTCAATGATTTCTTACGGATGAACACAAGTACCATAGGAAATTATCATTACACATTTGCTTAATTCTAAAAATAAAAAAAAATACAGTGATACTAGTTATTTAACACAGACTAACATATTGACACGTGTAAAATGTAAGGGACCTCAATCATGTGAATTGGAAAAACTGAAAGGTGTGCGCAAACAGGAATGCCCTCTCAATATATTCTGTTTCATACATTCTTGAACATAATTCTCAGTTACTGTTCTCTGCTTCTTTAATTTCTCCCTTGTCATGTTATAGCTCTGGACTTCAAATACAGCACTTGCAGACATCCTTATTTCTGCTAGCTCAGTGATTGTATTACTCCCAAACTGTGTAGTAAGTTTTTCATACCCAGGTAAGATTTAGATCCAGGTAGCATTGGCTGGTTTTACTGGCAATTTGCTCTCATGCCCATCCTTTCTCTGACATTTCTCAAAGAGTTTTTTAACTGGATTTGGGAAGCATTTCTTGGAAAACAACTTAAGAACTTTGCTATTTAGAGAATTTATGTTTGCATGTGTCCAGGCTCTATTTGATTTTACTTGCCTTCTCCAGTGCCTCTCGAGAATTGTAAACAAGTCATTAAAGTTATCCAATGAGATACCTCCCCCCCCACCTCATTGGACTGGTAATGTTTTAATGATCATTCCTTTTGTGTTTAGAAGCTTTTAAGAGCTTAAAGTAGGACTTGTTAAATTAAACTCATGAGATAGAAACATCTGCTAAGGATGTGCCAATCTTGTTGCAGTATATATGATAATGTAATGAGATGAAGATAATTTTCCTCAAATAAAATTCCCATATCCTAGTAAGGCTAATCAATTTGTGGTCCAAATATAGAAATTATTAAATGTTCATTAATTTGTGTAAATTTTATATTACATATGATATAATTTTATGTCATTGATGATAGCAAGAATAGGACATACTTAAAAAAAAGAAAATAGTGTGCGTTTGAAGACCCATGCATGGCAAAACATATATCAGGTAGACAGAGGACAATTCTCAGGTGTGAGCAATCTCTTGCCACTCTTTAGTATCAGTTTGTTGAGCTCATTTTATTAAGCTTAAAATGAAGCACTTTTCCCCATTGAGACATATTAGCTCACACATAATTGATATATTACAAGTATTAATTAAAGAATTGCTCCCGATAACCACAGATTAATCTGGAGAAGGATGAATAATGTAAACCTGAAATTCAAACAATATACTTTTAAAACATAATGATAAACAAAAATAATAATACTTTCAGAAGTAGAGGATAACTACCAATGAGGAACTTAGCTTTTTTTTTTTTTTTTTCTTACATAATGTTAACTCTAGGGTGTTAAATTGTTGAGGAAGAAAAAATACTTTGACATTTACTTCAATTATCAGTGTTTCTTGATGAACTAAACACAAAACACATGTACTAGTTAAGTATAATAGTCTACAAAGTTAATCTTTTAGATAAGTAATAATTTGGTAAGGAATGGAAAGTGTATTTAATGTTCTAAAATATGGGCTAGAAAAATTCACAATAATTCATATCTATATTTAATGATAAAATTTTAGTGAATTAATTAAAGGATGATAATTGTGAGGCGTTACAAGATAAAATAAAAACATCAGATCCTCTTTCTCTGTCTTTTCTCTGGTAGGCTGTCACTTTGTGTATCTCTGTCCATCTTTCTCTGTCTTCCTGTCTATGTTTCCCTGTTTGTCCATATCAGTCTCTATGTCTTTCTCCATCTCCTAAATTTATTTATGTATTGCACAAAGACAACATTGTGTCATGTAAACATGTGTCTTTTATTTTATTAAATCTTTTTCTCATTTTACATACTTTACATATCATTCCCAGTTCCCAGTATCTCCCATCCTAGAGCTCTCCCCACCTGAAGCTCATTCTACCCCATTCACTCCAGAGAGGATAAAGTTTTGTATGGAAGTCAATGAAATCAGGCACATCTCTTTGAGGCAGGATCAGAACTCCTCCCCTCCCTCCAAGATCTAGACTGAGCAAAGTATCCTTCTAAAGAGAACAGGCTTCAAATAGCCAGTTCAAGCACTAGGGATAAGTCCTGGTCCCACTGTGAGTTGCCTCAGAGAATGCCTAAGTCACACAACTGTTACCCACATTCAGAGCGTCTAGTTTAGTTTCCAGCATATTTGCCTTGTACTTGTTAACACAAAAAACTGTGAGGAAACACATTACAGGTTTATATAAAGAAGACTAGTTTTTACAAGTCACCTATTTTTGATATGGTAGCACTAGCAGGCCAACAAGATCTCAGGAAAAAAAATCTTTCAAAAATATACGACATCTCCCTCCTTTGTGCCAGTTTTCAAAATAATAATAAGTTTCACAAATGGTAGATATTATCAGATTCTCAAATAAGGAAAATCTAGCTAAAAGACCTGAATCTAATATGATGCAAAAGTGTATATACTAGAGAACTGATGAGGTCGTTAAGATGACTGGATGCTCTTCCAGAGGATCTTGTTTCAATTCTCATATACAAGAAGGCAACACACAGCTGTCAGTAATTGTAGTTATATACTGACCATCACCATCTTTGGTCTCAGTACAGGAATGTGATTCACAGACTCATGCAGCAAAACATCTGTTCATATAAAATAAGTAAAGCTTAAAAGAATTGTAAAAGAAAGAGTCTAAAAATGACTTTTTGTGCTTTCTTGAAATTGTAGAATGATGTGGGATATATATATATATATATATATATATATATATATATATATATATATAATTTTTTTTGATGATACAAGGAATCCACATTTCAATTGTGTGTCCCAGGTGTGTATTTATATGAGATAAGCAATCATCTTGTAAATTAGCTGAAACTGAACTTCAATTAAAAAAAAAAAGTCTATGGGAATGCAACGTTTGAGAGAAATGCTTCAGGCATGTTAATGATTAGATTCATAAAATACTTTACATATCTAAAAAGGTTTCCAAATTTCACTCACAAAATCATAGTTTGTAATGGCACTTCATTTTTATAATAAATGCATGGGCTGTTTGTACTGGGAGAAGATTAATCATGGGAAATATCTCTTCAGTTCTCCTGAGGGACTGCTCAGCAGGCAGGTTTCAAAGACAGTTAAAACTTCTAGTATCATATAATAGGATGAAAGGACTTTTCTAGTAAGCAATAGTGAAATTCAGAAGGGAGTGGAGGGCAGAGAGATAGAAGCAGTAGACATTAGGATTGACTCTTGAAGAATGTACTTTCATGGTAACTGAGAGATGGGCAATGTGATGGAGACACCTCCCTACTTCTCTCTGATCTGTTTCCTTTCTTTTCTATCAGAAAATATCATTAGATGCCTTCAAGTTCAGTGATAGAAATCCCAGTTCCTCCTCCTTGTCCTCCTCTTCTTCTTCATTATTTCTCCTGAAAACCCATTGACACAACTGTAACTCTTGGGTGTGTCACCCCTTACAGACAAGGAGATGCTTGAGAGAGTTACCACAATGTGTACATTATGGTGGAAATAAGTATGGAATATAAAGAACATAAACTTGTAGTCATTGCATTTTCTATTTCTTCTCTATACTTTCTTGGACTGTCAAGAAAAGAATAATATCATTCCTATGGAAATGTAAGAGATTTCTACAACTTGAATAGTAAACAATCTAAGCACCAATGAACGTAAAATGCAACATTTCCTCCAGACTTATACAAAGATGTCTATGAAATACAAAACAAATTCAATGTGGTGATACATTATTTATGATCTAATAAAGCTTGCCAGGATATCAGAATGCAAAGCTAGCTACAGCCATAGATGCCAGGAAGTGGTGGTACACACACCTTTAATTCCAGGAGCCAAACTAGATAGCCATAGAAGCTGGGTGGTGGTGGTTTATGCCTTTTATCCTAGCACTGGAGAGCTATATAAACCAGGAGCAAGGTCTCAGACCAGGCAAATTAGTCTCCAGACATGTTGAGGACAGGATCGCTCTAGCCTTGATAGAAGTAAGAGATCTTTGGTTGCTTGGCTGCTTTGCTTTTCTGATCTTCAGCTTGAACCCTAATATCTGTTTCTAGGTTTTACTTATTCTTACTAAAATTCATAGCTTAATGTCTTATAGAATATGGAAGGGAGTATAAAAGCAAAAGTATGGAGAGAAGAGGATATCAGGTGCGTGAGAAATGATGACCAGGCATTTATGAAACAGAAGAGAAAGGAAGGAGCAATTCAGCTGCAGAGAGCATTTGAGAGTTGAGGGGAGGGAAAGGACATTCAGAGGCAGCTTGGAGGGTCATGACTTGTGGGAGAACACAGTTTTGAGACTTATCTATAAAGCCTGATAAGGAAACGGGAGCTTATCCTGGACAGAAGGAATTTCAAGCAAAGAATAAATATAAGAAGCTTACCAGTGTGCTTACATTTTTTAAAAGAAACTGAGTTCAGAAATTAATTGAACATTTATATTCAGGCATTGTACTCCCAGGCTTAGAGAGGAGGATGACCTTGACATATATGTTTCTGGGTTGAAATTATTTCATCCAATACTCATAGTGACTTATAAATATAGATTCCTCTTGTTACCTATTTAAAAAACATTTTTAAAGATAAAACAAAGAGAAAAATATAGAATTATAAAATTTTCCATAGATCCTATGTGTATGGTTGAAGTCTAAGCCCAAGATTAACTGTACAAGTTATTGTGTGGCAACTAAATTTTTCCAAATTTACAAAATTGATTTAATATTAATAATAATACACAGTGGAATCTGTAAATCTGAAATAATAAATACAAAAATACTAAACTGAATACTTGCAATTTCCTCTTGATACCCAGTAAACAAAAAAGACTGTTCATTAAGTTTTACAAAATAAATTCAATAATTAAAAATTAGTATGTTATCAACACAACTAACTGAACTTTATGAATATACAAAATTGAGTTTTGAAATAAATTTGGCACAGTTGGAGAAATGCATCATATTATAACATAAGATACTTCAATGTGCCAAACAACAACAACAAAAACCAGAAAGATAATTCACTGATAACTGTAATTTGAGTCTTCAACTTTCTAAATCTTTCTTTTCCTTTTGTTAAACATACTGGTATTTAATTTATAAACATTCTCAGATTTTTGTCTAACTCTTTGATCATGAATGTTATTAATAGGCACCATACAGGTAATTTGAGGGTATGATTTCCTGTAATTTTCCTTTGCTGGTCTTTAAAATAATCTGCTGGATCTCAATGACTAACTTTTGATTTTTTATCCTATGCCTGATATTTTACTTATGATATTATTTGTAGAAAAATATTTTTAAATGGAAACATAGTCACCCTTCATTCCAGTTAGAAAGATACTTTTGTAACAATCAGCTTCTTCCTCAAAATACTAATATGGTGTCATATTCTGGGATGTTTTCTGAATATGGCAGAGTACTAGCAGGTGATGGAACAGTCAGTGTCTCTCCAACAATGAAGAGTCACTTGAAATCATGTTTGCCTTTCTTCTGTCACTCTGTACTCACAGAAGAAGTCACAGTGGTTTAGAAAATACTGAAGACTTGTTTTGACTAGCTAAAATCGAGTCATACAATTGAATTTGGAAAACTAGATTTGATTTGCAAGCCATTATCAACAGGAGATAGTTTCTAGGTTAGTCCACTGCTCTTGGTGCTAGGACATTATCAGGTCCAGACCCATGCATGCTTCCATAGTTTATGAGTTTTTATACCCATCAATCTTGCTTTGTTTATAAGACCTTTAACTGTTGGTGCCCTCTATTCTGTCTGGTTCTTAAAATTTGTATTCTTTCTCTTCTCAGAGTTTCCTAATCCCTAAAGGAAAGGATTTATTGATAGAGATTCCCATTTAGGACTTAATATTCCAATGTCTCTCGCTCTCTACACATTGTCCAGTTGTGGGTCTATCACTTTGGTCTCATCTACTTCAAGAAAAACCTTCCCAAATGGTGCTGAGCAAAACACAAATATATGAAAAGAGAAGAATGTCATTAGGAGTCATTCTATTGCTATATTCCTTTAGCAAAACAATAGTGTTTGCTTTTCCCCTATGGCCTATTTGGTTTCAAGTTCTTGGCCATCAGAGCTCTGATGGGGGTGTCTTCCATCTCTTGCAGTGGGTTTTAAATTCAGTCAAATATTAGTTGGTTAATCTTATAAGCTTTGTGCCATTACACAATGCAATTGTACTCACGTGTTAAACAAATGAAATAATGAAATTCATAGGTAAATAGTTATAGCTAGAAAAAAAAAATAACCCTAAATGAAGTAATTCAGATCCCCCCAAACCTAAATTATGTATGTATTCACTTATATGTGTGTCTTCTCTTACATGGAAACTTACAAGTTAAGTCTCAGATTAGTAACCTACAATCCAGATAACCACAGTAGTTATGTATAGAGTAAAGTACCAGGTAGGAGAGTTGAACCACCCTAGGGAGGGTAAATAGAAAAATATAGTTATATTTGGAAGTGGGTGAATGAGTATATGGGGAAAGATGAGTTACGTGAGTGAATATGTGAGAGGAGATCTAAAACTCAGGGACATTTGAGGGGTCATATGTAAACCTAATAATGCACAAAATATAGGCATATCTAAAAGTGATCTCAATTATGTCATCAAATACTGGGGTAGGTGAAGCTCCAACTGAATATCTTTCATCACCAAATGAAACCTGTTTTTCTAGGAACAAGTTACATCTAATCCAGCTAGTAAACATATGGATGCCATGTGATAACACAAATAACCCAGGCTATTGCCAAGGCTATTGGTTGCTTACCTTGAATTGATGGTGAGGTCCTATTGATGAAGACACCACATACACATCTCATCAAAAAAAGGAAGAAATTAATTTGTGGTCTACCTAGAACCTTCCCGTCTACTGTCATGTTCCTGTTATTCTGCATAATACAGCAGGAAAAAAGTAATTCCCATTTCCAGAACAAACCCTATGATCTACAGTGGTTACCTGGCTGCAAGTTGATCTGAAATTTCTATAGTAGATGGGCTTTAATGATCGCTGAATAGTCATTTAAATATATCTGAGGCATCGGTGAGATGACTCACTGAGTAAAGGGTGTTCATGAGCAAGCCAGATGTGCTGAGGTCAATCATTGAAGCACAGGTAAGGTTGGGAGCAGTGACCAAACTTCTCAGCATTGTCTCTTAAACTCCACAGCACATCATAGCATGTTTCTCCCCATCATTCACATACACACATGCATACATACATACTTACATACATATATACATATAAATACATCTGAGATTCAGATAAAACATCTTATAGGATATGCAATGAGAAACTGAGTATCTATTGAAGAATGTATACATGAGGACTGTAGGTAGTTACCATCCTATTGCAATATTAAAAAAGATTAAAATGCCTCCATATTTGGTAATTTTTATCATTTAGAATCTTGTTTCCATAATCAATGTTCTTAAGAAGTGATACAAAATAAGTTGTGTTAAGGAAATTTTATATAATTATTAGAAAGCAAGCTTCTTGTGTTTTATCAGAATCATTACAACAAAGATATATTTATATATAATCTATATCTACATTACATTCATTCTCCTCTCCAACACTAAATATTTTAAATAGGGAACCTAAAAAGTTGACATAGGCGGCTATAAATAACTTTTAACATAAACACACATCTTTGAAAATGATGGCAATGAATATCTGATGTAATATCCATATTTCAAATGTCCAAATAATATACTTTTTCATTGAAAGCAGACTGTTCTTTTTTACAGAAAAAAAAAGAGTAGAAACCTGTAGCATCTATATTATAATATAAACTCTCCTTTTAGGGAGTTTATATCTTATACAGAAATATTAATCTCTTTTACTCACAGAGACATTTTTAAGCATGTTCTCAATATCTGCTTTTAATTCTTTAGGTTCATTTTTTAGCTGTGTCTCTCTCTTCAGATGGTCTATCATGTGCATCAAATTCATTTAACATGCTTTATAAACTACATGTTATATTTATTATCAGGAATAAATCTTCTAGAATTATTGCTCTGATTTTTTTCACAATAGGCATTGTTTCTGTATTTACATGTTAGACATGGAGATTATTCAATTTATTAGTGTGTATTAGTTTTTTCTATTTCAATTTAAATATTTTACAAATTTTCATCAAGTACAATGTGTGTTGTTATACCACAATTTAAAACAATTAAATCAATTGTTAAACTTGAAGACCCAAAACAAATTTGTTAATTCAGTATGTTACAAAGCAGCAGGCTATATCATTAGAAGGGATTCTTAGCTTAAGTAAGTCCTGCAAAATGTTTTTACACAACTAGTACTTTCCACCACACTTGACCTTTGATAATCAAACAATTTTTTACACAGTAAAATCTCCTGGTGTCTCAGCTTTATGTTTCCTTAACAAGCAAAAATGTCCATTTTATTCAAAGCAAATAAAATTGAATGAAATTTCAAACCATTGTATGCCAGGGACAATCTTTACTTAAAGGGAACAGGATGGTAATGAATTTTCAGAAGTGCAGGGATGACTTCCACATTGTGCAATAGGTGAATAAGAAACAGTTCCATTAGCAGCCTCCCAGACATGAAACATAGCTCATTATACACACCTGCCAACAGCTACATTAAACATTTAATAACAGTAGGAGACACCTTACCCTCATAGTAATAAATGAGGGCATTTTAGCATTTTCCTTTCTCTCTGGTTCACAAAGACTTTTTTCTTGCTTCCTCAATAAGTTGCTACTTTTTAATCTTCAAACTAGCAAAGCTGTAAAATAAGAAAGTAATTTTCCCATCTTTTCTCTGTATAAGATAATGTGACAATGTTTATGAAATTTTCATTTTGATTTTGTCTTTGTTCTTGAAAACAATTCAGCATTCTGTTTCTAATGGAAAGTTAGATGAAAGATTTTCTCTTAGTTTACAAAAAAAATGTACATTTTCAATTTCTGATGAAATATCTAGAATGAATCATGTTGGTGAGTCAATCTTTATTTTTCCCATTCTAATCTAAATAAAAAGTGCAAGTTTTTACAATTGAAACATAAAAATAACTCTCCTATTTGGTATTCAATTTTTATGCACCTCCTATTCTAACCCATTATTCACTGCCCTGCAAAGATATCAGAAAAATCTCCAGGAAACAGTTTTATAACAACTAAGCATGTATAAATATGTACATGAGATACCTTGGCCTCCTCATATTCACTTTCATTGCACGATGACTCTCGAGTGGAAGGACAGTGCATTAAGGAAAGATTGCTAGACTTGAGCTGAGTTGCATGTTCAAACAAACTGAAGTCTTTCTATGCAACAGCAAAGAACTCCAACCTTCCCATTGTATCATCAGAAATAGCATTACTTAAAAAGTAAATTCAAGATAATTTTATTCTCCTAAGGATAATCATGAATGATTTCATCATCTCATTTACATGCAAAACTAAAATATGACTCAATAAAAAATGATTAAGTTCATATTATGCTTTTTCATAATCTAGTTGCTAACAATGAGTAATTCTGTACTGCATCCCAAGGAAATATATCAGATTTAATAATACTTATGGGATCATGTAGAATATCTTCTATAATTAGAAAGTACCATTTTCACATATTTTTAGTACGAAAAATTCTATATTGTTCACTTTAGATCATAAATCATCTACAAAACACAATTATTTTTGTAGTATTTAAATGACTTAACATTATAGTAATCTCTAAATAGAAGGTTTTGGTGTAAGTGTTGTTGTTCCTTTTCCAACATCTTTTCAACTACTTTAATCACTGTAACATAGTCTCAAAGAAGCCATCTATTTCAATGACGTCAAACAAGTGAATTACATAGTACAGATTTTACTGTACTGCTGCCTATTTACCAAACTGAATGGTGCCTATATCATTTTATATATTACAATGATTTTTATCAATCCCTGGTGTTAAGAATTTTCTGCCAATGCCATCAAAATTCTCAAAGTCTCATCATATCAGCTATTTTCTTTAAAAGATATTAATAGAATGAAATATTAATAGGATTGAAATCTCTGAACAAGAATTCAGAATGTCTCTGTTTATATTTTTCTTTGAAGTATAAATTACATATTCAAAACTTCACAATTTGTCATGTCACCATGTGAAGTTTCTGAAATCCTTAGTAACATCTCTACCATGAAAATCTAATACATAAATTTAGAGCATGCATATTAAAATGGAAATGTAAGCTTTATTATTAATGCATACTGCTTAACTACTGCCTCATTCCAAGTACTCTTTTTGATGCAGATCATTATATACTGGCTGGGGATCCAGCTACATGATAGAGCACATATCCAGCAATATGAGGTCTTACATTGCATCTGTAACACAAACACTAAATCAAACTAAAGACAGCTATGTAGCCTAGATTTTATATTTTTATAGATATTCAGGAACCTCAAATTCTACAAGCAACCTATTTCCCAAATAATTCTCATTGCCATCTATGTCAGGTCTAAAACTCCTCCCCAGTAAAGGGGAAAGGGACAAGAGTCACTGAACAAAATGGGAGCATGGGGGGAGGGAAAAGGGAGGTAGGAAAAAGAAGAGGGAAATCTGATGTGCATGACAATTCCTTTTTAGAGCTATGGGGAGAACTGCTTGATAGCACAATAGAGCAGAAATGTTAAGAAGACATCATTGATAATGAAGTTTAATATCATTTTAGAAGACAAAATTCTTGAGGATCGGCATTTGACTCAATACTTGAATACTTGCCTCACATATGCAAAGCTCTGATAAATCTAGCATCACAAAGAGAATGGTAAAAAAAAAAAACAATGGAAGAAGAGAGGAAGGAAGACACAAGGGGAAAATGTAAAGGAATCTAGTAATTCAAAAACGTCATTGGGCATTAATTTATCATGTTATCAGATATTTTCATTTAAGAAATAAACAACAGTATTTGCATGTGCTAAGAAGTTGGGATAAAAGCTTGAGATGACATGGCAAGTTCAAGTGGTTGGCATTTACCAATGAATAAATACAGGAAGTTTTAAAAGTATTTTTTTTTTTTTTTAGTTTCTTTTTATGTATTTGAAGTGAACTTTATTTCTGAGTATATTTTGTTCTTCTTTTCACTTATTTGTTATTAAGTTTAATTAATGATGTTGTTAGGTTGTCATATATGTCAGTGCTTTCTATAGTTTGCTCTTATATATGATTATTTCTTCTTAAGTGCATATTGACATAATGATTGAGACAGAGAGTACAATTTACATATCTCCTGATAAATGAAAAATAAAACATGAATGTCAATAAATGGATAAATAGATAAAAACTATGATGTATAGGGACAGTAGAATTTTATTATTATGGTTATGATAGATGATTTTTTCATTAATTCATATGGGAAATATGACATTTGAAATAGTTTTATTATTACTGTTATCTCATATTTTTCTTTGCATTTGTTTTTATATTTTATCTCCATTAGATCAGTGAACGGTACTAAAACAAATTATATATTTTAGTTTAAATTTATTCACATGAAATTAAATAATATAATACTTATCTCCTCAAAAAAAAAAAAACTATTTCATATCTAGTCTTAGGCTGCACTGAAAATAACCTATACCAGGAACTTCTAACCAGTCTTTACAGTCTTCTTGATTTTCAGAAACAGTAGATTTTTATTAATTTTTAATAAATTAAAAACTGGATATGCTTTTAAATCTGAATTCCTCATATTATGGGGATGTGTATTGATAATGAATTTAAACATAATTCAAGAACTGTAAAATTTAAGCCCATGTGGTAAAAGGTGCAAGGTTACAAATTCAATATTATATATTACCTACTGAATGAAACATTGTATAATTACATGGTTGTAGTGATCCTGAAAATGAATAGCTCTTAAAATAAAGACTGCAAAAAAAAAAAAATGGCAAATGACTATCATTATTGGTGCTTTACTGGCACTGTAGCAATATGCCTGGAGCTTTGCTTCTCCTTCTTAGGAAACTAATATTATATCCTTGTAATAATCAAATGCCACTTAAATCTTAGTTAAAAATTGTATTTGAGGTACATAGAAGACAAATATTACTACCACATAATTATAAGTTGTTCATCTAACAGTGAAATTAGGAGATACAAAACACTTCTTGATTACAGAAACACTATCCAATATTTATTATTGGAAATTATCACAATATACTAACAAATATTATTTTGAGAATGGTAAGCACCAATAAAATAAATCTCTCCAGTTATGTTTTCTCAATAAAGATGTAATTCTACTAGTAAACACTACATATGCACTGTAGATTGCACTTGAAATAAATTAATGGTGTTTGTCTTGCTGTGTACATGATTACGTTCATTCCAAATCCCTGTGTATCATGTTTTACTGCGCCATGGAACTGAGCAGCACATCATTTGGCTAAACAAAAAGGGGCAAGCAGAAAGCAACAGCTTAACTGTAAAACATCTTGGCAGCAAAATGCAGTTCGACAATTTGTTATAGTCAGATCATTAGGTTAATCTGAAGTTGTGTGATGGGGACAGCTGAGGGGAGGCTTTTATGCCTAGGAATATTAAAAAGCAATTTGCACCAGAAACACATCCTTGCCCTGGACTGTCTTTGAACATGTTTACAATTCTCTAAGAAAATCTGATGTGCATTTTATTTCAGGATTGAGTAAAGCAGGTGTTAGTGCAGTCAGGAGTGGAGAGAAGGAAGGATGTTAAGCTGCTGTCAAACCTGAGTGGGTTACATTAGTCAGCTGCTGTCTACATGAATTACTATATTATCATCTTGTTCCCCAAAAGGTATTTCCACTCGAGGATTTTTTTTTTTAATTTTTCTTCCTTTACACACTTAAGAATTTTTTTTTTTAGAAATTGTTGTAACTAAAATAGTTATTTATTCTACTGTGTTTCTGAACGTCAGATTTATTGACCCAAATTGTACCTTGAATAAATATATAACAATTTATTTTCCTCTAAAGTGTGTTACATGGCTACTGCTATTATAAACAGTTAAGGAAAATATATTTAACTATATATGACGAGACATATATTTATCTTTGTTTTTAGAAATCCTATGAAAATATCCTGTACTCACACTTCTTTATTAGTCTTAAACCTTTCTAAGTATATTTAATTCTCCTCTAAACTTCCTTTTATTCATCCCTTTATTTGCTGTTCAAGTAACTCATCTTACAATTCAATGTATTTCTTTCAATATTATCAGTAATAGTGCACCCTAAGCTACTAAATATATTGTTTGTCCCATCTTTCTTATTGATCTCTGCTAAGCAATGATCACTTTATAAAGTATCTGCCCTTGGCAGGTAGAGTGATACCACACTTCTTCTCTCTTATATATTACTCCGATGTTATTGTTGTGTAATACTATTTTTTGTACACCGTGTCACTTGAATTCATTTAATAAAAAGCTGAATGGCCAATAGCTAGACAGGAATTTTGGAGGCAGAGAGGTTGCTTGGAAGAAGAGCAGAGTCACCAGACTGAAATGAGGGCCACACATGCAGGAGCACAGATAAATGCCTGTAGACACCTGGAAACACATAGATTAGTAGAAATGGGATAATATAAATTGTAAGAGCTAGGGAGAAATAAGCCCAAGCTTTCGACTGAGATTTCATAACTAATAATGAGGCTCTATGTTGTGATTTGGAACAAAGAAAGACTGGCTGAGATTAGCTACATTTTATTACATCTTTATGAGTTTATTCTGCAACAACTTAGTGGTATTTTTATTTGGGATTTATACTTCTATCCATTAGGCTTTCATATGCTTTGTGTCTATTCTTGTCTCATTTAAAAATGCTAAGAATCCATCATCCCAAACATATATGAAAACTGTAGATTGATTACTTTGAGCTGAGGGCACTTGAATAACAATACCTTTTGAAATTGGTTAGATTGTTCTCGTCTGTTAATAATAAGCAATGAAAATCAACTGAGAAGAGACACTTCCTACATTAAAATGAGAAATTAATTCTTCTCACCAAAAATGGAAATGAATTGATTTGTAGAAATGATCATACCCAACAAATATTACCCTCCACAAACTTTATGATAGACATCTGTGTCTTCCACTGTCATTAAATTCATGGTACCTAAGCCAAACCAGCTTGTTTTAACACATATGCAATGTTTCTTTGATTAAAAGACAAAACAGGCTTCTTGCCTTGGATTTTTTCTTCAGGGCCCCCACATACATGTCTATAAATATAAATTTAACATTCCTGTTTATCTAGTTTATATTAATTATAATTTTTAAAATGGCTGAAAATAACTTAGAATGGCATTTTGGCCTCCTAAAGCAATTTAGTACCAAAGCTACACTAGTGGTTTTATTAGTGTATAGCTATCTACATTTGAAATTTTGCAGGAGCTATAAAATCAATAGTTAAAATAGCCATTTACATCCTCATTTGGGGGATATGAGGATTGATACCATAGCTCTGTCCATCCGGTGTGTACTTTAAAACTAGGCTGCATTTCTAACCCCTGATGATCCTTTCATTAAATTCATCTATTACATCCCAACTGCAGCCTCCCTCATCTTCCCCTCCCAATCCTCCAGCACCTTCCTCCTACCCTCAATCTCTACCTCTTCCATAGGTCTCCTATGAATACCTATAGAACATGGGATATCAATTTGCAGTAAGACTAAGCACTTCCGCATGTATTAAGGCAGAGCAAGATGACCCAATACCTGAAGTATGGTCCCAAAAACCAGTAGAAGAGCCAGAGATAGCCCCTACTCCCACTGTTTGGTGTTCCACAAGAAGACCATGCTACACAACTGTAACATATATGTAGAATGCGTTGGTCCCTCTAATGTAGGTTCTCTGGTTGTCTAGTGTCTGTGAACCCCTATGAGCCCAGTTTAGTTGATTTGTGAACCTTTCTTTGATGCCCTTGACCCCCATGGCTCCTTCATTCCTTTCTTCTTGTCTTCCTTAGGATTCCCAAACTCTACTTAATGTTTGACATCCTTTTAGTATGTGTCCAAAAATGGTGTAGCTTCGCCTTTTAGGTTGGTTCCCAGTTTTCTGGAAAAAAAAAAATACCCAAAAAAATACATACTTGCTGACTTCCTAAGTGGCAGTACAAGTTTGCACTCACCGTAACATGATGGATCTCTTCTAATAGCCCTTTAGAGAATCTTCCTGCTATGTGTTTTGACTGGAGATATCTCCATTATCCAAGTAATTCAAAGGAGAACCTGTCATAACACTTAGGTTCTTCCTATTTTTACATCCGTTACAGTCAATGAATTTCAATAAGTCTTTCGATTTCATGGTATTCTCATCAATCTTCCCTCTGTGTTAAACTAGTGCATTTACTTTGTTGTACTTTAATGCCATAAGTCAATTTTCTTTATTTTTACTCATATTCTTTTCATCACAGAGCTGTTTGCCATAACTACCCTAAAAGCAAATGAGCTTCTGTGACATGACAAATAAAATCTATAGTAATTTTCTATCTTATGTAGAATCAAATCTTTTCATCATGCAGATAATGATGTACTTCTCAGCTTTGCTATTTGGTACCTGACCATGTGGTATGCTTCCGTTTATCACTTACAGCTTTAAAACCTAATCAAATCCTGAGGTTTTGTTATATTATTTTCAAATCTATATTTTTTTTCATTTTTTATGTTTGAAGATTATACCTTATAAATTAGCCTGTCCATGAATTTTTGTGGTAAAAAGATATCATCAATCTCTTCATCCTCCTTCTTCAAGCTCCCAAATCCTTGAATAGCAGGTGTGTACTAATGTACCTGGGTTGAGGTTTATTTTGCACTTAAATGATTTTAATTTAAAAATATTTTGTATTCATATTTATCCATTCATTTAGTACTGATGTATATGAATACATATGTCACAGTGTGGGTGAGTGGGTCAGAATATAACATGGGAGTTGGTGAGTTGGTTCTCCCCTAGAAAATGATACTCAGGGATTAAATCCAGAGAGCAAGGCTTCTCAGCAAATGTATTTATCTTCCAAGCCATGTCATGTGCCAACCAGTTCTTTCTGTTTGTTTATTTGTTCTGACTTTTGCTATGTAAAACTCTCTGTACTGAAATCCTGCTAAGTAGTCCAGACTTGCTATGACAGTCCCCCTGCTTCCACTTCCAAAGTGCTGAGATGAAGTTAAGCGTACAATGGCATGCTAACCATATGGGTTATTATATGAAAAATCCTGTTTGCTCTTTAGTCTACAAATATATATGCTCTTGGCAATATATCTTGATTATATATTTTTTTTTCAAAACTCCTCATATGAAAATGTGACAGAAGATGTTCCTAATAAGTGATTGGGAATTTGGGTATATCCTTGCATTTTTATGGAGAATAGGAATGATGTGAACTCAAGTTTCAGGTTACACCACCAAAAACACATGCTGAATCTTGTCTAATTTTCCCTCCATTTTAACTTCTTTTCAGACAATACAATTTTGATCACACTTTCTCCTCCTAGGTCTTCACCACCTTGATACTCATACAATTCTGTATTCATTTTCTATTGCCACTCAAAGGAAGAAAGAGGGAGACAGGGTAGAGACAGAGTGAAAAATCAAAGCAACATTAGAGTTTGTGTTCTGGAAGAGAGCAACGATATTACTATGCATTTCTAACAATTACAAAATGTCAGGGAGTCCTGAGATGACTGACCAGTCCCCACCAGCTTCCATTCCTCTGGTTCATAATACCATGGCTTTCTTGGTTTAGACTAATTTCATCTTGACTTTGGAAGCATTAGTGACCTTCACATATAACAGAAACCTCTGTTGTGATTATTATTGCAAACGATAATTTCAATCTAATGCCTTACACAAGTTCTACCAGAGTATGTAACACACAGACTTCTCTCCTAAAGCAGATATATATTAAATGATTTATTTATGCAAGGCATTGGAGGAAAAAAATTAAGTATCTTAAGAAAACTTTATTATCATTATTATTATTATTATTTTATTTTACATGTCGATCCCAGTTCCCTCTCCCTTCATCCCTTCCTCCCTTTTACACTTGTAACTGTGGAAAGGCTACAATAAATGCCCTTTCTTGATAGTGAGATCAACAACTAACTTATCCACCACCATGGAGCCTTCATCTAGGGCCTGTTGGAAGAAAACTGTTTGATTGTCAGAAAGTCAACAATGATAAATAGCTAATGAAGCTACCTTTTAATTCTACTTGGTATTTGCTCCTTACAAAATAAATGGGAGGAGAGTGGTAGTAATTTTCAAAAATATCGCTATATTTTCAAGTATAGACAATCTATGAGCATTTTATTTCCAGGAAAAATTTTATCAAAGAGAATGTTTCATTATCAAAAGATGAAACTTATCATTGAGTCCATACTAATTGTTGATTCCCATTAGGCAACATGCCATGAAAATATATGCAATAAATACTCTGAAATCTCAATTTGAAGGTTCCAGTGACCTTTACATTTCGTGTGTGTGTGTGTGTGTGTGAGTGTGTATGTGAATTTGGCACTAAAAGGTTGCTATTAAGTCATTTTTTAATAGGACAAAATATAAACAAGGAATGGGGAATAAAAAGACACTGGTATATTTCTACACAATTTTGGGTGCATACTTAACTGTATTTTCTTGACTTTAAATGATAAGGAAAATCTATATTGAACTTATAAACATCAAGTTTCTTTGAATTTTCCTGCTAAAAATAATCAAGATATTTTTAAACTTACAAATGGATTTGAGAAGATTAATTAAATCCTAAGATATAATTTCAAGGAGCAGAATATAAAGATGTTAGTTTTCATGGGACTGATTCAGGCCCCCCCCTGAATATGGGTCTCAGCCAGGAAGACTGAGCAGTCTACAGGACCTCAGACAGTGGAACCAGGATGTATTCCTGGTGCAGAAAATGACCTTGTGGACACATCCCTCATGGAGAGATACTGCCTTAACCTAGAGATCGGAGATAAGTCCTAGTCCCTGCTTCAAGTGACTTGACAGATCCACATGACCCCACCTGGATGGCATTGCCCTACATGTGGAATTGGAGTGGGGGATGGGAGGGGAGGGTGGTCAGGGTGCATGTGAGGGGACAGAGAGGGAGGGAGTGAGGGAGGGAAAGAGGGAGAGAGGGAGAGGGAACTGGGATCCACATGTAAAATACAAAAATAATAAATTTTTAAAAATCACATTAAAATGACTGACAAAGTCTTGAATTTTATTGACACTGCTCCTAAGAAGCCTACTCTGAAGCCATTGAATTGTTTGTATAAATAAGTGCATCTGTGAGGGTCAAGACACTTACTTTCACTGTTTGTGCTGCTGATCCTTTCAAAAAGTTCAAAAGCACAAACTATATGATATTCTAGATGTCAAACAATCAACACCTCACTTGTTATAAAACAGAAAAAATATTGTATGATGATAAGATTTTAGGAAATTTTTCTTAATTCAGAATTGATCCAAGAATCTGGTCTTGTGCATCAAGTTCAGCATCAATAATGAATTTTCCTCCCTTACCAGTTCTCTGTTTTTCTGTTTTCAGTCTAAAAAGTTCTCCTAGATCATACTTCTCATTTTCTGAACCCTTTGGTCCTTTTCTTGGCACTCAATTCACCTTGTCACAAAAACTCAAATTCAAAAGCAGTTCATTTCAGTGACAGCTTTGCTAGCCTAGTCTAAAGCCTACATCTTAACCCTTTTGCATAGGTTCAACTACATATATTTCCTGAAGGTATTCATTAATTATTATTTCCTCTCAAATTTGCTTCAGCATAATTCCTTTCAATTCAAATAGAGTTTATTTAAAATGGGAGATTTTTGAAAAATAAATCTTCTTTATGTTTCTGACATATTTTTTTCTGGACTTTGTCCATTTCTATTTGTTTTCTTATTTCTGTTACTTGTTTTGTAGTGCCCATAATTATTTCCAGGACCCAGAGTCTTAACCAGTTTTCCCTTTCATCCCTTCTTTTGTAGCACAAACTGAAATTGTATAGGTGAATGAAAATTGCAGAAATTTGCTGCAAAATAATAAACAATACTTTCAACATTCCATATTCTGATTTAGGATTCTCAGTATAAGGATTTTTTTTTCATTTGGGAGTGCTAACACAGTATTTTCTTAAATATTTTCTCTCTAAAAACTTTTACTTTTTTTCATTTCCAAGATTACATATATGTTTAAATTTGTAACAGTGTGTATATCTGTTTATACATTTTTATTCTTTGATAATACAAGATAAATGTTCCAGCCTTAAAATATTCCCAATCATGGCCTGCAGAAGAATAATTAAAACATATTTAGTAAATTTTATTTTACTCTGAGTAAAGAAACAGTGAGATTAAGGTTCTGAGGAGCATGGCAGCTCTGTAAGGAAAGCTGACATTTCACCCATTCCTCCTATTTACTTCTCAGACAACTTATTTTATGAGTTTATTAGTGTGGTTAGGAAGTGTGCCCATGGTGTGATGTGTCTTTTCAACCATATACTCACTCCTCCATATGGAATGTAAACCTTGAAGGGGAGAAGTAACATTAACATTTTGAACCTATAAAACTGTTGTCCCTATCTATATCTTAAATGCCAGTGTATCATGGCAATAACATAGCAAGATGACGACATTAACTTACATCATTTATAGTTGGATTGTAATTTGTTTAAAAAGTTCTGAACTACAATAGTGAATACATAAATACTGTGCTTAATAATTAAAATGAGAAGCATTGGAAACTTTAAGGGGTCTACAGGATCAAAGAAAAAATAAAATATAGATACCACCCAATGACAAATTTATGTATGTAAATAAGAAGAGAACAATAATACATAACCTCATTAAGTTAGCCAAGATTAATAGCTTCTCAAAGCCACTCATTCATTTTTGGTTATCAGCACTGCTGGGTTCACAGACTCAGTTCATCTTGCAGGACTTTCACAACAGATGAGATTGTTTTCCATCATACTGAAAAATCCTTCCTTGTCAAAATAGGATGTAAACAGGGTAGCTCTAAGCAATGTTGTTGAGCAGATAGGGCACCTTAGATGCTTTGATACCATTTGTAACATACCGTATTTGAATTATATGAGCTTTTGTTCTCAAAACTGGCTTCTTCAGCACCTATCAGTCATTGCCAAAAATACTGTAGAGCACTTGTTCTTAAAGCTCACTATTTTTTTTAAAACAAGCCCCTGTAGTTAGATTTCCACAGAGCAACAAAGTAAGGAGTCTGTCTGTGCAAGATCGTTCTGATCAGGATTATTTAAGCAGAATTGACACAGCAAATGTTTTATCACTCATAAAATATTCACAATCTGTGTAAACTAATCTAGTATACACACAATTAAAAAAACAATGGTCTCCAATGACATCTGTTGAGCAAAATCACTGGGTTCACACTTGACAAAACTCAAATTGATAAGTTCTGGCACACCATAAAGCAAGAGAAAATGTTTATTACTTTTCATTTTCAGGAAGTAAGGTATGCAATGGATATATTATAATTCACATGTAATGTCTTCATGAACAAAGAAAGTGAGATTTTATCGAGACATATGTATGTCTCATATACGTGCATATGTATGTGCATGTTTCATAATACACATGTATACTCATGTAAGCTTACATTTATGTAAGATCAAGTTTTTGTCATATGTTTAGCTAGATAAATGTTTTGGTATGCTCAGTTCTATGTCATATATTACATACCACAAAATTGAAGAGTGGAGTGCTTCTGGGAGCAAAGTTTTCTAGGCATCATATACGAAGGTCGTAACAGTGGTTTAAGGATTAAGCCTAGGATTGATTATTCTATTCCACAGATACTTCTCAGCTATTTTAATTTCCACCCTATCCACAATAGCTAATGATAGAAACAAGTTAAAAGTCCTTCAAACGATGACTGAATAAAGAAAGTGTGGTCCATATACACATTTGAAGGTAAATGAATAGAACTAGATAATATTATAATAAGTGAAGTAACTGAGACTCAGAAAGATAAATCCACATGTTCACTCTTGCTTATGAATCCTAGTTCTGAATTTAGAAGTGATTCTATAACACAGAGTAATCAAAGGTACCAGTAAAGTAAAATGGACCATTGATTTTGGTAGAAATTCTAGATGGAATGTGGTTTTATGAATTACTATAAAAACAAATATGAAAAATAGTGGGGGAACATTTTAACTAGGAGAGAAATGTGAGGGCAATACAAAAGGACAGGGATAATGGATAATTAGGATGTTTGAAATAGTCGTAGGAAAACATCATTCTATGTTTACTTAAAATGCACACACACACACACATATTTATTTAAAACACACACACATATACATATATGTGTATACATACACACACATACACACATACACACACACACATACACACACACATATATATATATATGAATATGGAAATAGTTAAATCATTTAAGTAAAATTACTCTACATATATATTATTTATTACTCAAGAGACACATATTATCCAACATAACAAAAACTCCAAGGAATAAGAATCTTCACTTGAAGTTTGTAGTCACAAAAATCCAAGAGGCACCCAAATAATATGACTTTCTCCCACTGTCCATGATCCTTGATTTTTTCAGGACCTTGAAGGTAAGAACCATTGCTGAATATAAAACATACTTTGGACAAAGTGCTTAGAGAAAATCAACTTGAACCTACTTGGAAACCATTTCTATAGTGATTAGCTCTCAGAGCAGTCAGAGGTATCATGGAATCTGCCAAGCGAGAAATATTCTTACCCAGCTGCTAAACTCTACAAATCATAATATTCATTCTGGCAAGATATTCCTAATTGTGCAATAGAGACCTTGTGTCTTTTGAATAATCAACAACTGGATAATTAGATGTATCAACCACTGAGTGTCTGCAAGTCTATCTAACTAACATCTTGCTATGGAATTTCTTCAGATTTTAGAAGCAGCTTTTGCGGGATTTGAACATGCATGGAAGATCAATAGCTCACCACATTCAAGCTGTTGAGACATCCAGCTTCAAGGGTTGAGCAACTACAAGATTCTAGGCCTTGCCAATACAGACATTGTTTGATAACCTGTACTGAACCCTGTAAGCCAGTACAACAAATTTATATACTTAGATATCCATTTAGAGAACTCTATGTAATATTTTTCCCTGTAGAGGATCTGAGTTTGATACTGAGCACCAACATAGCTAGGAAATTTATAACCAGCTGTTAATGCCAGTTCCAGGACACCTAATTTCCTCTTATGCCCTATTTTAAGTGTGTACTCACCAAGTTCCCATGAAAGCAGTCACACAATAAAATAAAGTTAAAAAAAAATACATCTTTAAAAACATTAAAAATCTACTAAAATGACTTTTCCTATATAGAAAAAGCATTATAACACATTTGATAAGCAGTAGAGATTTTATATTTTCTTATTCCATAAATCAGAATTAGTATAGATAAGGATAAAAAAGAAATAATGGCCAGCACAAAATTTAGAAATGACAAAACTCTGACAGAAATTTTAAATTGTATCTGACAGTATATAAAGATAAAAACCAACTAAAGAAAGGTTAAAAAAAAAGAAGAAACAAAGGGAAAATATTAAAAACTATAACATAGAAACAGCAATATATGCATTATACAATATTAAAATATAATATATGATAAATTCTTATGCTCTACTGATATTAAGAGACTATTATTCATGGCAACTTACTACATAAAATTCAAGAAAAAAAGTCTTTGAATCTTCTCAAAGCAAATAAGTGATAAGTACTTAAAGAAAGAGAAATTCAGTTAAAATAATTTGGTCATCTCACACAGTATATAAATAACAAATCATAAAAGACAACACCACATAAATATACCTGAAAATATATGATTATTGATTAATTACAAAATAAAAATTAAACAATAACACAGATTGTCTAGAATAACATGCTAATCTTTTCAAATGGTTGTCATTATCTAGTTTTCAACAACCTTCATATTTTAGAGAACTTTTAAGAAAACTTTTTCTACAAATATATTCATACCACCTCCTTTGTTCATACCCCTACTTCTGTTTTTGCTTTGATCCTATAGCATCCTACCCACATTTATACAGTGCCATATGTACTATATATATCCTTTTTATGAGTCAAGTTTCTGATATATTCACATTCATTTTCTATCATTAGGACAATAGGTAGTAATTTCAAGATTTGAAAAATGCTCATTGTCTAATTAAATGATAAAACATATAATTCTTATATAATAAAGACTATTTATATATTATAATATATTATCCTTAATTATGGTCCATCAGCTTCAAGAAGAAATTTAAAAGAGACATATGATGGTGCACTGTTTTATGCTTTGTCGAGTGGTAAATATGATTGTCTTAAAGAAATGAAGCCAGAAAGATGAAGAAAATGTCCATATATGCCAGGACTAAAATACCAAGGGATGCAAGTGAAAAATAATTGCATTTCTTCAAAATTTAGTAAAGAATACATATTTGATTTCAGAGCTGTCTAAAGAACGGCTTCAGGGATTAAGGATTAGATTAAGTATCCCCTCACTGCCTTTCCTTGGCAATTATAAAAGGGACTGATGTATGGACTATAGGATAAAATGAAAAGTACAAAAGTATTCCATCTGGATAGTTTGTGAGTAATGGAAAAAAGACAAACAAACAAAATCTCTAAATCAAAATAAGAAACCTACCTTTTTTTGAAAGTTCTATTTCTCAATGTTTCATCAGGTCTTTAATTTTTTTTTTCTTTTTTAAAAGATCACCCTTTAATTTCTTTCTCTCTTTTTAACCTTATGGGTTCTCTGCATATTATATATTATGGATTTCAGGTTTGTGTTTATAAAGGGATCTTTTGTGTCTTATTCTTATGCCTTCTCTTGGGCTCTTCCCTTCTGTGTATTTATTTTGGCCTAAATAGATCTTTCTTTTCTTACATTATTTTAAATTTATTCTCGAGGGGCCTATTTGTTTTCTAATAAGTAACAGACAGGGATGGAGCTAGATAGAAGGCAAAGTGGGAAGGAATTTGGCGGAGTAGACGGAGGGGAAACTGTAAATCAGGATGTATTATAAGAGGAAAATGTATTCTCAAAAAGAAAAAAAAATACACTAAAGTATTGAAATCTGAAAATCTAATAGCCTTTAGACCATGTGACCAGTAGTTGTCATTGTATCTTATAGATGGCAAGCACAATATTAAACAGAATGACTTAAATATCTCACCATACTCCACTGCAAGTTTTTAAATGTGTAATGTACCAAGTTTTCTGAGTTAGACTCAGAAAAATTGATTTTACTTTATTTAATATGCTCATTAGCTTTTGTCAACATGACAAAACACTAAAGGCACTTAAGAAGAGGGAAACTGTATTGAGGAATCATCTTATTCAGACTAGTCTGGAGGCATGTCTATGGGATGTTTTCTTGATGAATAATACATTTAGAAGAGCCCAGGCAACATGAGTTGTGTCAGGAAAACGTTTGAGTGGCTAAGAGAGAGCTGAAATACATGCTAGCAGGCATCATTCCTTCGTCATCTTTGCTTCAGGAACTTGCCTTGACGTCTACAAATGATGGACTGTGATGTGGAAATACAATCTAAAATAACCCCTTTCACTCTCAAGTCACTTTTGGTCAGTATTTTATCACACCAGAGAGCAAAGAAGGACATTTCATTTAATACTTTATTATTTTTGGTGTTTTTAATATATTTGCTACAGCCTTTTATTTATTTGTTTTATATTAATGTTGCTTTATATAATGTTCATTAGTCCTGAAGACACTGACATCATAAAGCTTGGTGGTTTAATAAAAAGATAAAAATTGATACTGTTCATGGAATAAGCAAGTTGCTTTCATGATTTAATTTAAAACATTTTTAAAAACTGTTCTTCACAGTTTTCTCTAGTGTGTTTTGACTATGTGACAAGTTGAATGAATGGTGTGAAAACTGGCCATTTATATTGCAAAAGTCAGGTACAATTGAAACACACCTGATGTTAAAGCTATTAGTCTTTTGAGGGAATTCATAAAAGATTAAGACAGCTCATTTGAATATACTCTAAAAAACAATTCAAACAACTACTTATGTACTTTAGACCTTTAGGTATTTTAAGTTATTCTTTCTTATTTTAAATATTTAAACATATGAGGTTATATTTGGAGGCTATAAGATGGGAATCACTGAGATGAGATATTTTAGTCAGTAAAGGATGTACCATAAAGCCTGAGAGTCATTCTCAGGACATATTTGATGGAAGGAAAGAATTCAGATACATGAGATTTCCTTTATCATCGAACACACTTCTCTGTGATTTGTCCTCCCTTACTCACATGTACCTTATAAAAATTAAAAACACAAAGTAGAAAGAAAAAGACAGTGCTACTCTTTAGGGTGGATTGATTTGAAAACTAGGAAATTGGTTAGCTTCATAAGCATTCTGTTTAAAGAAAGTGGCTTCCAGTTCAACTACATAAAACTGTTGAAATTACAAGGTAATAAAATATATACTTCATTTTAGAAGAAGTAGATTGATTCAGGTACATAGCTTGTTGCATTTGTTATAATGCACTCCCAAATTTTGTGAAATGGAAATCATAAGGAATTTATGTCTGACAAGGGTTTGCATTATCATTAGAGCAAATGATTTAAATTCCAATTAGTTCTGATCACTCTTTTCTCTGATTTCAGGAACCTTGGCAGGAATATTTGTAAAGCTTCTTCACTGAGAATTTCCTTCTACAATTTTAATGGTCCATATCTTCCATGTGTTTTTCATGTGATGAATCAAGGGTTTAATCACAAATGTTCTAAAATCCAGGACTCAGGGCTTGCCAGACATTGGAAGAATCAGTCTGAACAAATTAACAAACATTAATTTCAATATGTAGCCAGACATTGTAAGAAACAGTCTCAACAAATTGACAAATATTAATTTCAATATGTAGCATTCATAAGTCATAAGATAGGTGCTTTTTTAAGCAAGTTGAAACATAACCCCTATTTGAACAAAAAACTATAAAAAGAAATTGTAATCAAATTTCCTGCAAACGTAAGTGCATGAGAACTCAACCATTTGGGAGTTCAATTTTAGAAGGAGTCGAGTTTGTCTAGACCCTGGTCAGGATTTGAAATGAAATATTTCATTGTTTCTAGATTAGCTGAGACCTTTGTTCACTATTTCAATTTAGTTGAACCACTGAGGTTTACTGCAAATTCCTCAGAATTCATGGGATTCTGTGATTTCACTTGAGTTTATCTTCACTTTTCTTTGTAAAATATGACAAAGCTTTTCAAAAACTTGTGAACCCTAAGTAGTTGGCTAAAGTGTACCCATGTTCCATTCAATTTGGAAGCTTCTGTGGTCTTGAATGAAAATAAATACAAAGTTAGTTGTGCCTGGTTTATCTTGGTAAAGACAAACCAGATATATCAATGCATATTCATGGCAACTAGATATAATATGATAATTTAGCACCATAATCAATCTATCAGGGATACAGGGTTGAAAACTGGAATAACTGTCAGGGTATATAAAATATATTATCAAGGCTCCAATAACTTTATTCATTCGTATGAACTTCGGTGTTTCTTCCAGATTCTTCACTAGGTCCCTCAAAATGACAAACTTCTTTTTCCTTAGTTTTCTAAATGAAAGGTTACCTAACTTGGAATACATATATTACATTTATCACTTAATACAAATATAATTTAAAGAAAATGTTTGTGTCTACACATACATATATTATGAACATATCTCATTTGTTTTATATATTTAGATTATCCTACATAATCTAATCCTACATATATACCATATGCAAGCACATATATATATATATATATATATATATATATATGCACATACATTGTTTTATCTCTCTTCTTGGAACTGAGTGACTATGAAGTTTATGCATGAATGCATCAACAATATGTTCTTATACCATAATACCAGACCTGGTATTGTGGGGCCAGCAAGAACTCAGCAAGAAGAGACACTGAGCACCACAGCCTGATTTCAATCATGGAACTCATATGATAGACAGTAATGAGTCATACAAGTTTCCTTCATGTACTCAATGATACTTACACTTGCACACATGTTCATGGACAAATACACACACACAAACACACACACACACACACTGTGAGTAAAACAATATGACATCTACTCTTTCTGTTTATCTTATTCACCTTTTGAACACATACACACAATGTGGATAAAAGTGACAACCACACTGTCAATGTTCATCTTATTTAACTTTTGAATAAATGGCACATTATTATAGCAAGTTTGATGCATTTCCACACCTATGTACTGGCCTGAATAAGTAAGAAAATTATGTAGTCAGTGAACAAACATACTTCAAAGTCATTCTTTAAATTAAAAATAAACCTAATTTTAAGTTGTGTCAGATAAACATGTGGGCAAATAAAAGCTAAATAAATTGTAATGCTAAACTAAAAGGATAAATCAATATTTCATACCCATTTAATATTTTAGAAGAATTAGACTTCTCAACTCTTTTAAGGATTAACATAATTATTGATATCACAAATTTATATGTCTGTTTATAAAACAGTTTTTTGTTGTTTGTCTTATGTGGATTTAATTTTCTTAACTTATTTTTTGGTGAAGGGATAGTGCAACGTTGAAAGAGGGATATGGGGCACTGGGAATTGAGCAGAATTGGGGTCCTTGTGAAATTCCCAAAGAATCAATGAAGAAATTATGTATATAATGCCTGAGGGAATGACAGAGATGGAGAGTAAGGACAGCTGTATCTTAGATGACATTGCCATTATGGGGATAGTGAGAAACCTGGCACTAAAGAAATTCCCAGAAATCTATGAGATGACCCCAGCTAAGACCCTAAACATTAGTGGAGAGGGTGCCTGAACTAGCGTCCTGTAATCAAGTAGATGCCTATCATAATCATCATCATACAGCCTTCAGCAACTGATGGAAGCAGATGCAGAGATCCACAGCTAAGTACTGGCTGAGCAGAGGCCAGGGAAAGGAGGGAAGGGAGATAGTATAAGCAAAGCGTTCAAGACCATTTTGGGGGGAACCCACAGAAATAGCTAACCTGAGCTAGTGGGAGCTCACTGGCCACTGACTGACAGGAGGGAAACCTGTATAAGACTCAACTAGCTACTCTGAATGAGGATGAGAGTAGTGTGGTATGGGCAACCTGTGGGGCCATTGGCAGTAGGACCAGGTTTTATCTCTAATGCTTGCGCTGGCTTTTTGGAGCCCATTTCTTTGGAGGGATACCTTGTTCTGCCTAGATATGGGAGGGGCTTGGTCCTGCCTCAAAGTGATGTGCCAGACTTTTTTTAACTGGGAATCCTTACCCTGTCTAAAGCACAGAATTGGGCTTGGGAAGGTTGGAAGAGCAGGAGGAGGGAAGGGAATGGGATCTGGGATTTTTATGCAAAATGAGTAAAGATTGTTTTAAAATAAAAAAAAAAAAAAAAAACAGAATGAATCGGAAGGAACTTAGAAGCATAACAACTCATAGCTCAACCATTTTGCAAAATGTCAACTCTGGAATCTGCTGAAGGCAAACAGGACAAGAGTTCAATGAGTCGAGCATTGGAACTGAAGGCCAAGGCCGCTTTTGGGTTGGATGACAACATTTTTTCTCTATGTGGCCCCACGACCTGTACATGTACTCTCTTCATGGAGTGTGGTAGCATTTTCCTCAAAATGTGAGGTTTGAACTTCAAGACCAAATGCTGTAGCATCCAAAGAAAAGAAGAAAAGAAGTTACAGAATTTGATTGTCTCCCAGTCTTATTCTGCTAGCACCTATTCCATTAAAATGGCAAGGAATCACACACCACGATTCAAGAGAAACAGCCACACAGCATTCTGTGCTAGCTGTGCAAACTCACATGTAGTGAGATCTGCTCAGCTAATTCGAAGAAGAGCAGGAAGAATGTGAATTCGAGGGTTTGTTTTCATGATGTTGAATTAAGTAACATAAAGAAGAAAATAATAACGTTCTTTATCTTAAACACCTTTATCAGTAGGAAATTCCAAAAATGTTTAACTATTCCAGTCAGAAACAACAATTAAAAGCAAAGGGAAACATCCCCATTTCCCAAGTCAGTTCAAAGCCTGTGGCTGGTTGATATAAACTCTTTTATTTACTGTCCTCCTGGCCTCCTCTGTAAATGATGCCATGGGCCTTTTCAAACAATCTCCATGTTATTTTCCTAGGGTCTTAACATAATTTGCTCTCAGAGCTCATTCAGCAGGCAGTCCTGCTCTGAGAGAGCAAACCTGCATCAGAGCCAGAAACATTCAGGCAAAGCCAGAGTCTTTTAGTCTTCCTTAGAGCTTTATGCTCCTGCACAGCCTTTACAGTTCTTTCATCTTTGAGTATGGCACCTGCATCTTTATTACTATTGTTTCTTTGCCATTATTTCTTTCATTTTTTTAAATCTATATTTCCCTCCAGGCTGTCAAACTGGTAGTGTAGGGATTCTTTATGTGTCTTGTTGTGCTTGATCTAATATTACGTTATTAAATGAACTACTCCATTGTTATGAAGGAGGGAGGTGTAACATTTTTTTTTCCAAACGTGTTTCAACGAGGTACTTAAGCATGCAGCAGGAGGAATTCCTTTCTGGTGATTTCCATTTTCATCAGGAGAAGCTGTCACTGTGTTGACCTTTTTGTATCATATGATTTATGTAAATGAACAATGGTAATAAATGCATATCAAGGCCTAGTCAGCAAGTTTCCTCAAGTTTGAGACTGATAAAAGTATGGATTTACCTTCTCATTGTGTTTTGTGTAGGAAGGAAATTTAATGATACATGACCTCTCAACTTTAGAGCTTTTGAATTGGTGACTTGATTATGTTTTGCCACTCTTAATTTAATCTTGAATTTTCTGAAACACTAACTCTTAACCAATCGTTTTTCTGCTTTCATTTTTATAGGTATGATATAAAATAAGATATGGTTAGATATGATCAATAAGAAGTAGTTATTATTCAGCATATAATAAAAGAATTTTATTAAAATAGTGCAAATACTTAGTTTTGTACTTTTTAAAAACTGTATTACATTTTATTACTTTTTTATTTGTGATATTGTGCCAGTGTGTTCCTGTATTACATATGTTTTTTTTCTTCTTCCATATGGGGTTCTGGGGACTAGACTCAGATCATGCATGGCAGCAAAACCCTTTACTCAAAGAGGCATTGTCTGCTGGGCTGTCTTCTGTCACCCAAGCAATTATTCAAAATGGATGACAACAAATCCTTAGTATATTCAACCTTTTCTCAATTGCAAAATGTCTCAATAAAATGCATCATTTAAGGTATGTCTCTGGAAGACCCAAGCTTTTCTATTTCTTTAAGAACCTGCAGGATTACTAAACACTGGATATAAATTAAATAGTAGAAAATGAGTGTTAAACAGCACAGCTCCTACTTATTTAACATAAAGTTAGAAAAAGGTCTCTGTGTCTTTAAAAGCTTTATAAACACACATATCATTTCATTATTACCCACTTTACAAAACAACAGTGAAAGCTACGTCTGGGAATGAAGCAAAATCTGACATTTCCAAACCATTGTGCGACCTTTCAGAAGGTAGTTGTGATAGTCCTGCCATCTAGTTGATTCACTTTGTGAGACTTATCATTCTAATAGTTGTGAGTACACTAAAACAGGAGAAATAAAATAAACCAGAATGACATCATTCTGTCAAAGTGTGTACTTAACAGTTAGCATGGGCGGGACAGTGAGCCTCACATCCTTCATAAATCCCAGCCTGGATTTATGTTCCTAAGAAAAAAAAAAAAAAACAACTTATTTTCTGGCACACAACCATCTCAATGAGCCTACATACATAACAGATCTAAAGGTGCACCTGTACCACAATATAATAAAACTATCCATTAATTAGAGAACATGAAGGGACTGACAAAATGGCTACCAGCGTGGTTTTTACTGCACAAACATGTGACCTGAGTTTGGAGCCTCAGAACTCATTGAAAACTCAGGTGAAACACACATTAGCTTCGTAACTCCAGTACTCAGCAAAAAAAAAAAAAAAAAAAAAAAAAAAAAAAAAGTATAATCCTCCTACCACATAATGTCTTAAATCCAAGAATTCCTGAAATCTTTGCTTCAAGTGGGACATTTTCTTTATGATTACCGCCTGTCAGCACAGACTGTCTGCTCCTCAGTGAGGATGAGGTATTTCCTTCACTGCTAATCTTTCATCCCAGAACAGAAAACCATCTGTTTGGAAAGTTCAAGAGGAAGAGCTCATTCTAGTCACGGGAAACAAAACGAAACACAATGTGTCATCAAATCTTTTCTGCCTCTGCTCTCTAATTCCATTATCCTTTTACACCCAAGGGCATTGGAGAGGACAAAGCTAGATATGCACTCTCGGGGGTCGGTTCAGGACTCTGGGGCTTTGAATTTATCACAGTATCAAAGAATCTAGAATAACTCCTGTTCATTTTTTTTTTTTTTTTTTTTTTTTTTGTTTCCTATTTTCTCCACCCTCTGTTGCTCAGGCTTTCTGTATTAAATCAATCATCATCCATCAGTCTTTGCTCTAGTCTGAGTGATATGATGCAGAAGAATATTCACTCACTCTTATCATCCTCGGGAACAAACATTCAGATGGGATTGCCTTCCCCAATGACCCATAAAACATTGCTTCCATTATTATCTCTGTGTGGGCATTTGAATGTGAGACTTGCCATTTTCTCTCTGTTTTATTCACAAGCACATTTCCAAATGCCAGTCAAAATCACTGTGTAGACTGTTTTGATGTGAGGTGAAAATGATGGTCACTGACAGTATTTCAAATTTTTGGTCATGCACCTCAAAAAGTACATCATTATTTCTCTTCAGTCAGAATAACAATTTGTGGAAACACTGATTTTTAAAGAGCAAATTCAGCTTCTATGATATGTTAGATCTGTGCCTTAAGAAATATATTAATTGTTTCAAAGCTTCATCCTTCTGCAAAAAACAATTTGTACCATTTTAAATGGAAATAGAATTTTGTTATTTTTTCCTATATTACAAATTTTTTAAAATGTATGATTTGCCTGAGTTTGACAACAACAAACCGACATCATTGAGGCTCCTGGATTGAAGATAGACACTTGTGTAACTGACAACTGACCTGGTTAGGACTCTGTATAAATAAAAACAGTACATTTGGAAATAATTGTATATTCATATATATCAAACTCTCTTCATTATTTTATGGTACTCTTGGCAAGTCTATTTCTCTAACCCATTTTTTTTCCTGATGAGTAGAAGAGAGTTGGAAACATGCTTTTCTTAGCTTGAGCCTTGCTTCTTGCTAGAATGTTTGTAAAACATCAGTCCACATTCACTTTCCCCCTCATTTTCTTTCCCATTCCCAGATGTGTACAATTGTGGAGGTCTGGTACTAAAATATATGAAAGAAAGAACGTATACTATTAGGTACTACAAAACTAAAGAAACTTCATGCAATACAAACTTTTGCATTAAATAACTTAGTCAAACCCCTGAAGACAAGGAATTAATTTTCATTTTACAGGCATTGAATTTACAAGGTATTCCATTAACTTTATTAAATGAAAAACAAACAGCCTTCCTTTCCAGCACAGGTTTTTGCTTTCAGCTTTCAACTTTTATAACAACATGTGAATGGTTTTAATGCTTTTACTATTCTGGATGAATTCTGATATTTAATCTGAAGTAAAGTGACCAAAATAAACCAGCATTTGGGAAATGCAGACTGAAGCACAGAGTCACTTCTAGGAAAGCTTTGGCATTAGAATTAGTCTAATTATTCTAATTCATTTTGAGAATACACTAAACCATAGCATTATCCTAAAGGGGCATGATGTCTTTTATTCAGAACAAGACTATTGGGGAATTTGAGTGTTTTTTTCCTTTTCTTTTCATCTTCTTTTTTAATGTATTATTTGGGTAATGGTGACCAGATCTAGGTTCAGGATTAAATCTTTTGGGGATAAAATCTGCCATATATATTCCCACCAGCCAATAATTAATAAATATCTCAACACTTTTTTAATAAAAAAAATAAAATTACAGGATTGCTATGCATTTGTTTGACTGACATTAGGAACTTATATTTTAAATGTTGTATTTATCTTAATCCTGGTATATGATACGCTTGATTTGAAGTGGAATTTTCAGTGATATAAAAATAAAACAAAAAACCAGAAATATTTTTGCTTCTTTCTATAATTATGTATGTGGGATCTGACCAACTTGAGGTTAAACATTAAGATATGTGCAAAGACATATATATGTTTTATGTAAATGGTAACAGCTAGCTTCTTCTCTGTGTGAAACAATGACATAATATTTAATAAAAGCCTGCCAGGAAAACTGAATTGTGAAGAGCACACCAGAATTCTCAGTCAGTGGGAACCAAGCTTTAGAGACCATGAAAGATCTCTTTGAAGCATCACATTGTCCATTATTAGACAGTTTCTCCATTAAAAGTGACCATATTTTGAAATGGTATCTTTGAAAAGTATTATAGACATTTATTTTTAAAAGAGTGATGAATTGTTTTTAGGACTCACTCCATTGTTAACACTTATTGATGCCAGGTGGGTACTAATCCAAGCCTTTTACATTTGTTCACATAAGGTAGGTGAAGAATGTTGCTCAACTGTCATTTTATCCTTGCCCCTGATCAGAGTTTGTCTTAGAAAAGCTATTATAGAATTGGCATTTCTAGACATATCACAGAGGCACATAAAAGATGATCGGATCTGGTCTGATTGCTCAGTCAGCAAAATGGTTATCATGCAAGCATAAGGACCTAGGTTCAGATATCTTGCACCCATGTAAAGACCCGCCCAAGAACTTGATAGGTAGAGACCAGTAAGTAATGAGAGACCAGTAATTGGCCAGCTTAACTGAACAGGTGAGCCCCAGGATCCATAATGTAACCAGTCTCAAAAATAAGTTTGAAAACATCTGAGGAAGATACTGGATCTGTAACTTTAATATTTGCATAGAAATGTACACTTAACAGGAATAAACACCAAGGAACATATACATATTCACAGAGAGAGAGAGACAGAGAGAGACAGAGAGATGGGGTAGAGAAGGAGCAGGAGAGAACAGGAGGAGACTACACTGAAAGAGTAAGATGAAATGGTATTCAGAGTTGAAATGGAAGCTTTTCAAATACAGAAGAGTGAACATTTATGAATGTGTAGAAACAGATATTAACTGCCAAGCAGCAAGAAAGCAATATTCTTTAGGTTTGTTTAATATGTGAACTCTGTAAACAAACTGATAGATAGCTTCCCACGAAGTTGGAATGATTAATGCTTAAATCATTTTATTTTTACTACAATTAGACTATTTAATATTAAAAACTATCTGACTTGTCCTCTCTAATACTTAACATACCATTGTTTATTTAATGGCTTATTTAAATTATGAGGAAAGACACATAATGTGATCTATTCTTTGTTAGGATGCAGATTTCCGCAAAGCTTTAATGCTAAATGAATGAAACTCTATTTTTTGAATAGCATATCCCCAGGGTCCACTCCACTACTGTTGGCTACCTCTTCAACTTGCTGCTTCTCTGTTATAGATCACATTCAGGAGGTCATGTGATGTTTTTTCATGCTCAATTTACCCTTCTTTGAGAATATGTTTTCAATCAGTAAAATATTTTAGATTTATCTATGTTGCAACACATTATCAGAACTTTCTTCATCTTTAAGGCTTCACAATAGTCCATTGGCAATATGTACACCTAATTTTCCTCCATAAAACATATTTGCTACTATTGTAAATGACATTGATATGGACATAGTTGGGGGATAAAACAGTTTCTATATTAATTCTTTCATGTAGATGCGCAGAAATGGAATTGTCTGGAATTGTATCAGCTCTACTTTTCAGGTTTGGAGCGAACTTCACTTATTTTCCATAGTGTCTGTCTATACAAATTTCTTTCCCACCATTGGTATATAAGGACAAAATTATCCTGATTCTTAATAAACCATGATGGTCGTAGTCAGTGCCACAGATGCAGACAAGGTGAATATCACATTACACATAAGGCTCTTCACAGCCTTGTTCATATTTAATTTATTTTCCATATTTTTGATAATGTTCACCTTCCAGATGTGTTTGACTTTCCCTGATTGCATGAAATTGAGCCCAGTTAATTTGCCTGTTGTAGGCATATGTCTTTTTTATGGAAATGTTTGTTTACAACCTTTTCCAACTATTATTGTTTCTACTAGATGTGACAACATTTTATGTGTTTTGAAATTATCTCCTTGTCATATACATGAGTTGGACACATTTTATTTCAGCTAGAATCTGTCTTTATACACTGATTACTGTCCCTTTGTTCTGCAGAAAATATTTTAATATCATCTCCATTGTGTATCTTTTTCACTTTAATGGATTGTACTTTTACAATAAGTAACCAAAATCATTAAAAATGAATAACAACAACAACAAAAACCAAAAACCAAAAAACACAAATAAAACACACTTGTGTCAAGAAGAAATCATTAGAAAACTAACATCTAGAGGCTTGTAAATTTGAAATTGACCTGGGCTATATATTAATTTCCAGACCAACTTGGTCTTCAAAGCTTCACCCTATCTCAAAACTAATCAAAACAAATTAAAATACTTAAATACACACACACACACACACACACACACATACACACAAAACACATTTTTTTTGATATGATTTTATATTTATTTTCCAGGTCTAAGATTTAAATATGAAATAGAATTTGACTTAAATTTTGAGTTTGATGTCAGGAAAGCATCCAAGATCTTTATTTGATTTCTATTTCTTCAAAGGCTAATTTTATGTCAACTTGACACAAGTTAGAGTCTTTACAAGAATGGAGCCACAGTTGAGGAAACACCTTTATGATAGCAACTAATACACAGACCTGTAGGGCATTTTCTTGATTAGCATTTGTTGTGGGAGGCTCAGCACATTATGGATGTACCTTCTCTTGGATGGTGGTCCTAGTGTCTACTAGAGAGCCAGCTGAGCAATCTTGAGGAGCAAGCCAGTAAGCAGCACTTCTCTATAACCTCTGCATCTGCTACAGCCTCCAGGCTCCTGCCCAGTTTAACTTCCTGTTCTGGCTTCCTTAAATGATGAACAGTGATATTGAAGTTTTTACAAATAAACTCACAAGTTGTTTTGGTCATAGTGTCTTATCATAGCAACAGTATAGCTAACTATTACAGTTTTTATGACTAATGTTTAAGTAATTACAGTGGTTTTAATATGGTTTGAAATCATTATGGCTATGTAAAGTATGCAACCTTTTTTAAGCCTTTTACCAGTATTCAAAACAAACATTGTAAACAGAATAATGTACAAGAAATGGACAACCTATCTATACCACACTCGCAAACTTGTCATGGTGCTACTAAATGAGACACAAAGTTTTTGGAATTTGCCACTACATAAGTGGTAGAATCTCTATTGTATCTGTCAAATGTAACAATAGGACTGTGTTCCTATTAGGAGGAGATATGTCAGCTTATCTGTACTTTTATCTTTGGCAGACAGGTAGAGAAGGCTGTAAAACAGCATTTGAACAGTACATAATCAGAAATTAAAAAAAATCATGGTATAATTGGACTTGACCTAGATCAAGGACTTAGAATGCGGGAAAGAAAGGGGGAAGTATAGAATTATCTTAGCTAGAACTTGTAGAAATGTTGCTTTAAATATATATAAAGATATGAATTATACTTGGATAATGAGAAATTGAATCAAAAATAATTTCTAAAGCACAATATGAAGGCAAGTGGATTGGTCTTTTGCTGCTGCATTCCTTGTGAGTATAGATTAGCAGAATCTTTACAGGACAAGTATGCATTTCTCCTGGGCAGCATTGTTTTAAAATCTTTGGTCCTTTCAGTATTTAACCATCAAATAGTTCATAGTTATTTTTGTAGAGTCCATGTTAATTGTCAATTAATTACAACTCAGTCAATCATATTGACTGTGGGGCAAACCAAATAGCCGCTTAGCCAAAGGAATGTGTTGAACAGATATTCTCTGTTTCTGTTATTTTATGTAGAAGTAGGTGGTGTCAATAAAGGCAATATATTGTGATACATTTATACAAGATGCATTAGACTTCCTGTTAATGAAAGTAGGATTTCTACATAGAGTAGAATTCTAGTATATGTCAACTAGTAGTACATGTTAACTTTTAAGGTGTATTTAAATTAGTACTTCGCACTGAAGTCAGATAAAATCACTGGAGGCCAAAAAATCTAATGTGAAGTTTCCTAGTCTGTTTTGATTCAATCATATCTTCTTGTAATTTTGTTGAGATAATGCATAACACTTCTGTAATTTTGACTGTTTCAATCCCAACATGAAAATTGGTGTTAGCAAAGGGAGTGAAAACTTGTGTCATTAGTAAATATGACATGTCTGTAACTTGTATGAGAACCTCACTATCCAGGGTGGCACAGAGACTTTAGTGGAGAGGTTGGGAATGGAGCATCCTTTGCTTTAGGACCTTTTTCTTCTGTGTGCTCCTTGTAGCTTAAGCAACTCCTAAAATGTATTTATCAGTATTGCACCACATAGAGACTTCTAACCTGCATTACAAAAGCGCTCACTGCAGTTTAAGAATTCCTTTGTCTTTTCTTTCTTGCCTCTCACCTCCCCTCTGGACGCCACTCCTGCTTCCTTCCTCTGCTACTTCTACCTCTATTTCTCCCAACCCCAGCCAGGCTTAGTTTTCAACTTGTATTTCTCTCTCTTGCAAACAAGATACAGATAGCACAATTATGACAAGGTCATGGAGATTCTAAAGGCCAGTCACAAGACTGAAACACACACCAGCAACAGCAATCTGCTCTAATTCTTTTCACACAATGCTGTTTTGGGAACAGTTAATGAAAACTAATATAGTTCAGAGGGAAATAATTCTCAATAATGCACAAGTGTCACACTGGGTAAAAATAGGATACAATTTAGTCTACATGCAAGATCCATATAATCCATTTATAACTGAAAATTCTATTGGGTTGGCAATGCTGTTGTCTGGCCTATGATGACTTTGGTTGAATTTTGAAAATTTTGATATATTACTTTGGTTCTGGGTAAATAGTCATTTACAGAAAAATTCTATAAAGTATTTCATTTAACCCTTATTAATTCTTTTTTTGTTTGTTTGTTTGTTTTTGTGCATGGCTGAGTTTTGGTTAGTTTGTTTTCCTTAAATTATAGTTAGTTCTCTTGTATTTTCTGTTTTCCACTTTGCTTTTCCTCTTTCACACTAAAGTGAATTGGGCTCTTGGTGATGCAGGTACTTAGAGCACCATCTAGAGATGAAAAGCTACAATTAACATTTAAAAAAAAATACCAAAATGCTATGTAGCTGGCAGATGACTTTGCAATTTACAATTAGTTTGCAGATTGGTTTTTCAAATGATTGGCTCTAAGACAGTCACAAGTTCCTAATTGAAAGCAAATACATGTTTAATGTTGATTCTTTGCATGACTCTTCCAAAAATACATTGATTGAATAGCTTCAAACTATAATTTGCATTCTGTGCAAATAATTAAGATAATGAATTGATTATAGTATATTTAATCATATTCATAAAAACTCTTATGTTGAGTGGATAAAATGAAAAAACACATAAAATTCTACCCTTATAATCATAAAATATATAGAAAACAAAATAGAAATGAAGAATCTCCTGAAGCTTTAAATTCATTATCACATATGAATATATATTTTGCTAACTAAATATAGAAGTATAGTCTAAGTGAGTGAATGTAAATAACACCTTGTGATAGAAAATTAAGGAGTTGTAATTAATTTATTTCACTGATTATCTAAACAACTTGATTTCTGATCGATGTGATGAACTATGATATTGCTATTTTTTCATGGTTAATGGAAACATAGATGATCACATGTTTATCTCATGTAAATTACTAAGTGAAAAATGTTGACATTTAAAAGTATTATCTTCAACGTAATAGACTTTGGTCCAAGCAAAACAATATTTATCTAATTTTGACATTTCAAGATTTTTTTTAAAACTTGCTTTTGTTTCCAAAATTGCTCAAGTAGTGCTCGTTTTTACTTAGGATTATAGATGACAATATGAGCTGATAGTTTTTTGGTCACCAATTTATGTGTATCTACTTTGTCTTAGATATTGCCTCTTATAAATTTAAAAAGATGAAATAAGTTCTTCTTTCATAAATATGTAAATTAAGCTATTGAAATAAGAGACATGTGAATCTAATCTAAATATATCTGGCTTTTAAGTTAGTTTATTTTCAATTTTCATTACTGATGAGAACAAAGTCCTAAGGAATACATAAAATTAAACACTCTAAAAAAACCATCACACAAATTGAGAGTGTTAGAATTACTGGGTTTTCTGAAAGCTGCTGAATTTTTTTATATCATGCCAACCTATAAAAGAGAGGTTAGCAACTGAACCTCTAATTTATTTTTCATATTTACAATTTACAATTCATATTGTAATTATTGATAACAAAAATGTATTATTAAAATCTAAATTGTTACAGTGGAAAATTAAATAGATTGAAGGTCCCTCAAATTATCTTGGTCTTGGGAATCAAGCCTTGAATCGGTGCACATAGTTCTATAGATTATGTAGTCACATTGGAGTACCTAAAAGAATAACTGTCCCTAGGAAAACACTTTGGGGAATATACCTTCTCTCCTTGATAGGATGTAGATACAAAAGAGAGAAGTAACTTTTATAAATGTGTACACCTGACCACAGGAGATGCATGAGTCTAATACACTGCTGCACCAAGGTTCTCCAACACCATCATGTTCTTTTCATAGGCTCCACTAAATATAGACCTATCTGTGTTATTCACAAAAATACCTTAACTGGTTTTTCTCTCATCAAAATTATATAGGAAGATATTATACTGTCATATTAAGGAATTTTTTCTAATGTAACCCAGAATTTTAGACAATTTTTCTTATAACTCCTTCAGTTACTACATACTCAGGATCTAGCTAACATCTATTTAAAAGATAGCACTTTCCTTGGTAAGTTTTACACTTCTAGACTGTCATTACTTTCAGAATATTCAAACAACACTAAGGGCATCAAACAGCCAGAAATATGTGAAAATTTTATAAAAATGCAATGTTGAATCTGAGTATTTAAATCTTTGTAGATTTTTATTCTGTAGCATGATGTACAATGTTTTAACAAACATATTTGTCATAACAATACACTTACAGAAACAGAGAAAATCTAATACAGGTGTTACTTGATATTTATAATTTTGCTTACTCTTAGTATTCTTACTGGTGATGCCATTGAACTATGTATGAACACGAGTTAATAAATAGAAAATTAGAAAGACAGAAAAATCTCAATCACTCATCATTTTGATACATTTTAATAAATCAGATTTTATATACATTTATTGAAAAATAACATGTGACCTATATATTCATGTCAAATGACAGTAAAATTTATCCAATTAAATTTTGGACCAAAAGATAAGATACACAGAATTTTAAAGCTCTAAAATTGTGAATTTATTACATAATTCTACTCCTCTATGGTTTCTTTGTTCATCTTTTAGTTTAAGAATGATATGGTCTATTTATAGATAAAAAGAATAATATAGCTCTTGGTGTGATAGATATAGTCCATGTAGATACAGGATTTTTCCTGAACCTATTCTTAAAATATAATGAAATTGAGGTCACAATAGCAGTAAGAACTACTGTGTGTGTGTGTGTGTGTGTGTGTGTGTGTGTGTGTGTGTGTCTGTGTGTGGAGTGGATGTGTATATGTGCACAGCAGGGTGGTGACGTCTGGTATTCAGACAGACCCCTAGAGGATGTGTTTTAAATTAGAATTTTATGCAATTAGACATGATTCCAGACAAGGTCAAATTGTACTTTGCCAATTATGAATTGAAAATCCTCAAACAGAATTTCCCTTAGAGGCTATAGTAATGAGTAAGTCTGGAACTCTGATTGTTTATCATATTGGTTTTACTGTCACTATAGAATATTGAAAAGTCCCAGGGAAAATGCTCTTTTACTCATCTTTTTTATTATAGATGGAGAGAAATGGCAAGTTACTTATTTTTCCTTGCTGAGAAGAAGCCCCTAAAGATCTTGACTTAGGAGTAAAAGGAAAATTTCAGGATTGTTTTCCAAATAATTTACAATGAATAGAACTGTCTAAAAGTTAAACCACAAAAATAGCATTACATTAGTCAAAGAAATGATATAAAAGCGAACAAGGTATTGTTTCTGAAGCTTTTAAAATTAGACTTGGACTAGAAGTTGATTATTATACTTATATAATTAAAGGGACTATATAATGCTGATGAAAAGTCATAAAATACAGAGTCACTACCATAGGCATTCATAGCACTAACTCAGAATTTTGACAAGGAAAAAAGATTTCAGATTTTGATGTTGGATGTATCTGGTTGCACATGTATCATTCATATTAACAAATTAACATCAAGCCAGATATAAAGATGTCAAATCACACTTATTTACAACACAACCAGTATAATATATTACATAAAGTCTTTATTACTGACTGGATTAGTTTAGATTTAAATTCTGACTTCTCTATTCAACTGTTTGATTGGTAGTGACTTAACCTCGTTACCTTTTTTGTGGGAGCCATCTGACTTCTTTGGGGAACAAGGCCTGGAAAGCAGGAATAGCTCTCCCTGTAGCAAGGCCCTGGGATCTCTGACCAATTTGGCAAGAACTGTTGGATAGTTTGGTATATAATTCTTGGCATAATTCTGGGATCATATTGCTACCTGCTCTTCCTGCTTTCACCATGCTAGCGATACAGCTGGCCTGAATTAATCACCATAGCTCATGATGTATTATATTGTATATTTGCATAACTGTTTTGGGGAAATGATTTTAACCATGATAGTCTTTGAGAAATCTTATTAAATAGATAATAGCAGGAGTTAATGTGAATTTTCTAGAGATAGAGGATGAAATAGCATCATAGAAACCCACGGTTCCCTCATTTCTAGTAATTGTACCAATACTCTATGAAGTTAAGAGAGATGGACAAATAAGGACTAGAGATAAACAGTGCCAACTATTAAGAAGTTTCCAATTTATGTTGCCTACAAGATAAATGGAAAAAACTTGGTATATCCCCAGAGGATAACAGCATGTAGAATGGATTTATTCAGTTTCAGCTGGCAAGTTGATTGTGAGGACCCAGACCCTACAAGATATAAATATTAACCACTAGAGACAAAACTGTTTTTCACCCTGTATGATGCTATTCTTCCCTTGTAGCTTGAATGACTTCTTGTGTTTCTAACAGTAATGTTATAGATTAAAAAAAGGTAATGAGTACTGGTGGGAAAGCTGGGGGACAAAGAGGGAAAGATGCAATGAACAAACTGATAATTATTGTAGGCATTTTTAGAATCTTACAAAGTAAAAACTGATTGTAAATAAATTAAAACAGCCAAGGCTACCTGAGGCCATTTTTTTGAATAAGAAGAGGTGGTCACAATTTCTTCTGGTACCAACTTCATATGACCATCCTCCTAAGTTATTGAACTTGTCTGGAGCAAAGTGTACAGAAACATTTTAGATTTGTCATGTGTGAAATGGAGAACCAACAATATATTCCTCATACAATTACTGGGTAGTTAAATTAAATAATACAGTAAACCACTCATCACACCATGCTGCATTCTATTTAGGCCATCCTTCCTGTAGTATTTCAAGTGAAAACTCCACTTAGACTACTCCTCTTTTCCAGGTTCAACTATATTTCTCAATTTCCCTACTTTATGTAATGTTAGCTAACAAGAATCCATCTCTCAGATTTTTCACTCCAAGGATATTTGCTGGCAAAGCTGATGTTTTAGCCTTTAAACTGAAGGCCAGCCTCAGACGATGTTAGACTGAACTTGGAGAGGTAGTGCTCTGCAAACCAGCCAGGGTCTCCATTAAGCTTCTGTTCATTTCAAATGTAAGCTTACCTTCAAGTATCTCAGGTCACTAGAGCCTTTTACAAGCCCCTAGCTTAGCAGAACTAGGAAATAGATCCCCATGGCAGCTTGCTTCCCATTGTCACAGGCTATGTCTAAAAGAAATGAGTTGAGTGAAAAGTAAACCTGATATGTATTCATTTTAGAGAGATATCTCACAATAAAGACATCTTTTCCTCATTTCCTCTTTTTGTTCTGCTATGTTGCCAGATTATAGACTTATTGTAGGTTTTATTTTACAACAAACTTTTTCATTCTAATGAGTAGATTAAAAAAATGCTGCCTCTATAATTCATGAATTAGATGTTTCATTACTGGAAACATTTAAAAATTTTCTTGTGATTCCAAACATTTTCACCAGGATAATATTTCCTTGACCTTTATATCCACTTCCAAATTGGATTCACTTATAATTAGTAAATTTAATAAGCAGATCTTCATTGTAAATTTCTTTATATATGCCTATGTACAATATTCTACATATTTTTTCTCCAAGTCTTAATGTGAAATAGGTGTTAATATATTTGATTTCATTCCACCAAAATAATAAAAGATATGAGTTACATTGATTTACTAAGTTCAGTAAAATGATGATAGGCATAATTATTAAAACAGCTTTTTAGATTTTCTAGAACACAAGGGATTTCAGGAATTTGAAAATTGCTGTATTGAAGTATAAGTTTTTTCTTATATTTGATGTAATTTTCCCTAGATTCTACTTATTTTAATGACACTGATACTATTACAAAACTAAAAGTTTCTCTGGAAAATCATAATATACCTTTTATTGAGAAAAGTATGAAATCTTATATAACTTTTAAAAATTAATTTGATGCACAGTCATATTTTCTTCAGAATTGGTTAATGCATATACAAGCAAATACTTAGATGGCAAAAATGTACTTGTACATCTTATTTTACTATATATAGTCACCAAGTTTTCATTAGTATCTTTCTTTAATCACATAATGACAAATCATAATTGCATGTCAATTATACTATACAGTTTGTATTTATACTTATGAATAAATCACAATATTTACAGACTAAGGAGACAGATAAATTTGATAAGCCATCTCAATGGCATTTATTATATTCAGCCTCATGAAATACAGAGTTGTTTACCTGAAGACAACTGCAGTTATTTGAGGTTAATATTGGAACAACTTAATAGACAATTAGTTTTTTTAGTAGAAGCTACAGTGTGATTTGTTCTCTTTGTATTAAAAATTCTTCAGCCATCATTTATCCCTATGTCCCATCTGAATTTCCTTTTCTCAATAAAAATCTGTTAATATAACCTTTTATCTTATCGTTATTCTGTTAACCTTATAAGTTCATTGTCTTTTCTATGGATTTTTCCTAATGATGTTTGCCTAATCACAGAAGTAGGTTCAAAATTCTTATGTTTACACTATCTTGTCATGAAGAAAAGTGAACTCTTATTTCCTGAACCTTTATTAGACAAGATTCTTGTAGAAGATGGTAACTAGCATGTATACCCACAACTGGACACTGTACAAAGAATGAGAGGCACTGCAGCTCTCAGTTCTAGGTATGCTGTTGTCATCAAACCTGTCAGTTCAAGGCTTGTGCAGCTATGAAGAAGGGAGGAGGAAAGATTGCAAAAAACCTAAGGTGGTAGGCAACTCCAAGAAAACAGTGTCTTCCAGGCAAAACCGGATGAGTTCACACATGAATGTATACAAACTTCAACAGACTACACACACAAGACAATAATCCCTTTACATGTTCAAAAAAGAAAATCCTCCAGCAAAGAGAAGTATGTATAGACACAAAGTGCTACTAGCCAAGAATCTGATTGCAAATGATACCTGCTATGGAAGGGAAAAACAGTTTTCTCCAATGAAATATTACTAATTATATCAAACATAACCCAGAGCAGCCCACAAACCAAAAAAGCCTTATCCAATAAAAAATAAACTCCATCGTGTGTGTGTGTGTGTGTGTGTGTGTGTGTGTGTGTGTGTGTGCGTGTGTGTGTGCGTGCGTGTAAGTGTGTAATTGTGTAATGGGGCTTTTCCTGTTGTTGTTTTGGTAATTTTATGTTTTGTGTATTTGTTTTAATATTTTGTCTTTTTATTTTGAAGAGAGAGGGACATAAAGTTAGCTGTGTATGAAGATGTATAGGACCTCAAGTAGAGCAGATGTGGAAAACATAACAAAATATTGAATGAAATAAGTTTCAAATAAAGAAATTAAAAAGAGGGAGAGTAAATGAAATATCTTCAGGAATATCCAGCCAACTTTTCAAAATGTTTGTGAATATTAAGGTCATTTTTTGTATCAGTATATTGTGTAGATATTATGCAAGTTTGTTATTGCCTAGTAGAGAAATAATAGGTAGATTAGGTTGAGGTAACCATAATTTATTTTAGTAATTGAATATTAGAACTTACACCCTACACACTTGAGGTGTTGGAAGCATTGTTTATGGTATAGCTGTGATAAACTGCATTAGGTTTATGAATGTCTTGTTCAATGGTGACTAATTTTAGGCAGCATTTTGTTTATCCAGTGATATGTGCTTGAACATATAGAATGCAGACAGATAAGAAATCCAAGCAAATAGTTCATATATCTCAACTATTATAAAGAGAATAATAGGCATGAGTATAGAAAACAGGTAGCAGAAAATTAATGGGAAAATTTATTGAGCAAATATATATTTAGAAATAATGTGTGTTAATGACTTATCAACAAGCTAAAAGTCTGGGGCTTGAAATTGCAATCTTATATGGATTATCATATTTAATTGTGCTATAAAATCAAACGTGATTTGATACACAGTGTTTAAACTATTCAGATTTATTTAGCATCTGTAATTCTGACTTAAATTATGCTCATTCCAAAGCTTTAAAATCTTTAAAAGTAATATTGAACCCTTCTTATGACCTTTCATTGTACAAAATTATTCCTTTGACCAACATTTGAAAGAAATGAAACTGAATCAAGATAAAGTGAATATTAAGGCGATTACTTTATTTCATTACATAATGAACAGCTGCTCTATGGCAACCATTGTAAAGATTAGTGATAGACAACTCTGATAAGGCTTTTCCTCACAAGTAATTCATTTCATTTAATGATGACTTGCCCCTGAGAATGGATATTCACTAACTATAGAGATAAATTTTAGACTATCTTCAGACTAAAATGAGTCCTAATGGATTGGTCTTTAAAATGTGAGAGAGCTTGCATAGACCTCAGGGAAGATCTTAGGCACTTACAAGTTATTAATAAAATATATTTTCAATAAGCCATTATGAAAATTTTCATATGTATGCATTTAAATGTGCTTATCTCTTCACACATAAACTCAAGTCTATATACGTGTGTGTGTGTGTGTGTGTGTGTGTGTGTGTGTACAAATTTAATTGGCTTCTCTTTTACAGAAATAAGACATAATTTTAGTTTGCAAAAAGTGACTGAAGTTAGCCCTGTATTTTGCATTTCAAATTGTTAACATACATTTCAAGTGCTGACTAATTTATTTTTTCAATTGTATCAGTATAAAACAGACTGTGTATAATTAAGAAGTGTAACATGTATATTCTCTGATCATCATTTTTATAATTTTAAGGGCCAAAAAAAAAAAAAACAAAGAAGATAAATAAATACTGCTCTTTGACCTTCCCATGGATCAGAGAAAAGCTCTCCAGAAATGATATCAGTATGCAAGTAGAACAAGCCTCATTAGTTTGCCATCTGCTGTGGTAGATAGATGCTAAAATGTTGCCATTGTGAAGTTCATTGAGTGGTAAAATTATAATTAAAAATCATACATAGATTGAAAGTAAAGACTCTTATATATAAATCAGATGTCAAATGGTGACAGAAACTCTGTCTCTATGAAAAATATTGGATGAGAAAATTGATTTTCTATGTTTTACATGTGTATATGTATCTCAGACATACATACAAATGATTGTGTTGTAGAGTAATTATAAACACATGCTTAAGTACAAAGATAAATGCCTCTTTGTTAGTTATAATTGACATAATTAGTTCCTAGAAGTAACTAAAAGTTAAAAATCAACACCTAATATTCCATTTAGAACTATATTAAACAAATATAATGATTGTAAACATTTTTATGAATTCGTTGCAATTTTTAGAAAGATATGGTAAAATATAACACATGAGACTTGACAGTAATAGATATTTCTAAAAATTAATTAATCAAAATTTTACCTGAAGCATTTTTATTGTCATTTTCATCTTGTTAATAATTTCAGTGTATATATAATGTACTTTAACATAGGGCATAATGAAGTATTATATTCTTTATAAAAGTTTAAGAATTTATTAAAATCAGAAATTTGCTTTAACTCTGTATCTCTTCAAAGGAATTGCATTTGAATGGGAAAATAAAAAGTGCAACGAATACAATCACTGTCCATAATTATATAATTCAACTGTTAGCAAATATGTGTAGTTCATAAACTAAAATAAAGTCTGAATCTGGGTGCCATGTTATTTCTTTATTCGTTGTTTTTGTTATGTATTGAGACAAAGTTTTACTGTATACTTCTCGTATCCTAGACCTTTCCATGCAGCTGTTGTAAGACTTTCAGAAATCCTCCTGCCTTTACATTTCTTTACATGTCCATGACATCCTGTACATATGAGAGTAGCTTGGTTTTTATTTCTACAAGTGCTTGTGTTGATAGATTTGATATTGAAATTCCTGACTTGATGCAGAAAAATGCATGTGATGACCATCCTCCAAGACATAAGCAACAGGTCCAGGGTCAAGCCTGATGGAGGCTGGGAGAGAGTATCGGTGTAGAGTTATTTTCTGACATACTTTTAGCTACAGGTTACAATAGCATCCTGATTTAATTCAATTTAATTTAATGATTTGATGTTGACCTAACTTTTACAACTTTGTTCTTTGTATTTTCCTCATTTTAGTTTTATACATATTTCTCCAATAATATATAGAGTGTTAAATAAATTTACACATAGAAATCATCTTATAACATAGCAAAAGAAAAAGAAATTACTTAGTATTTACTATTTATATATCATTGTTCTAAATGTTTCATGTTAAATATTTTTTTCTTATTTTACATTTTGATCCCAGTTCCCTCTCCCTCCCACGCTACCATGCCCCCCTGATGCTCTCCCATTCCTCGTCCAGTGCCCAGGGAGGGTGAGGTCTTCCAGGAGGGATCATCAAAATCTGTCAAGTCATTTGGGGTAGGACCTAGGCCCTCCCTTCTGCCTCTAGGCTGAGGGAGTATCTCTCCATAGGGAATGTGCTCCAGCAGTCCTTTCATGCACCAGGGAAACATCCTGGTTCCATTGTCAGAGGTACTTAGACTGTCCAGGCCTTCTAATAGAGACCCATGTTCAGGGGGTCTGGGTCGGTCCTATGCTGGTTTCCCAGATATCAGACAAGAGACCATGAGCTCCCTCTTGTTCAGCTCAGCTGTCTCTGTGGGTTTTTCCAGCCTGGTCTTGACCCCTTTGCACATCACTCCTCCCTCTCTGCAGCTGGATTCCAGGAGTTCAGCTCAATGTTTAGCTATGGTTGTTTGCTTCTGCTTCCATTAACTTTCAGATTGTATAAATCTTTCACTGTAGTGGGATATTCACTTTGTCTCCTTCTGTGGCACTGACCACGCTCATTGGAGGTGGAGCCAGGGGCGGAAATGACCTGTGGAAGGAGGTGTGGGGAGGAGCTCTCTTGCTGGCAGTCATGGAGAGGAGGGCAACCCGTGGAACTTGCTGGTGTTCATCTGTCTAGGTTGTAAGTTATTTCTCCCTGAATAAACATCTATTGTTTATCCTGATCCTTATTTAACCACAATATCTGGTGTCAGAAGCAGAATCAGGATTTTCACTGGACCTGTGTTTCACCCAGGTGGCAAACATCATTCCCCAATGGGCAGGGTACCTTGCCTAACTCATCACAGCTTTGGAACATCTGTCTCTGCCCTACAACTCCTTTGCCTCCACAACAGGCCTGAGATGGCACTCATTGATTCTCATTTTTTTTCCCATTTCTCCACTTTGCATTCACTCAGAGCTGCTTGGTGCCCGCCTTGCTTGTGCTTTTCCCACGGTTAGCCCTGCAGTCCCAGCAATTCCCACAAGGCTCCTTTTACTCATTTGTCTAACAAAATTTAGCTTGCCATTGTTTGTTAAGAGGTATTCTACAGGGACCTGGATCAGAAGAATGGTCTGCTGCCAGACGCTATTTGGCGGTACACTTCCAGACACTATTTGGTGGTACACCTCCAGGCGTAACTACCACCAGCTGAGATCTTCAACTAAAAGCATCAAAGTTCCAGGACAGCAGAATTACACCTAAGGTGATTGTAACATCCTTTACAATTTAAGCTGATATAATATCTGAGATCAGTTGTTCAATACCTATGGCAGATAATTTTACAATGCAGGGATTTAGGAGTTCTTTTATTTCATATATAGAAGGAATTTTAGCAGAAGAAAATTATGACTGGACCAACATGTACATTTATTTTGTAATAACAATGAGTTTCATCATTAACATGATATTCTTAAAAAATGGTTTGAGATTACAGCAAACAAAAAGGAACTTGTACAAACTATAGGAGACTTAGTAACAAAGATTCAAAATATTAAAGATGGCAATAGAGAACTAACAAGTAGAATAAAAAACATGGAACATAAAAATAACCAAATAGAAAACAAAATTTGTTCCATGTCCAATGCCTCAATAACCAGAACAGAAACAATGCAATGCATTAACATGCTAGCAGAAACTGCTCATTCCTGGTCAGAGGAAGCTACTAATAAGTTTAAAAAACTAGAACATCAGATAGAAAGACTAGATGATAGAATCTCTTCCATGTCTGAGGATCATGGCAAGCTAGCAGATAGAACATTGTTTCTGGAATGTAGTTTACATGCCATTCAGATAATATCTAAGGATGAGCTTATTAAAAACATGGAATAATTTGTAGTTGGAGAAAGAAACTGACTGATGCAATAAAGTCTCTAGAAAGTTATTTGATTCAAGAAGTTCAGGCACTCAAAGAAACAATAGTGTATAGATTTCAGGCATTAGAAGACCTTCAGTCTGATACATCACATGAAGAACTACAGGTAACAGAGAATGAGAAAGACTTAAAATTTTCCAGACCATTTAGGGTCAGGGGAGTTTTTCCTGTATCTATTAATGAAAAACCAGCACCAAAAAACACCCAAAAGGTGGCGTTGCATATCAGTGGGAACCAATATGTATGAAAGATTTAAAAGGTATAAAGGAAGCAGTAGTTTCTTACGGCATGCACTCACCATATGTGAAGCAATTAGTAGAATCATGGGCAAGAAATAACAAGGTAAACCCTAAGGATTGGGATCAATTAATATCAGCTGTCCTTGAAAACTCCTCTCAATTAGACTGGAGGGCTTTATGGAGAGAGGAAGCAAAAGCTCTTGAACTTCAGGGCTTAAAGAAAGGTTATAAAGCTCCCCAAGATAAAATTCTTGGTGAGTGTCTTTATGCTGACCCAGAAACCCAAGCTGCCTATGATGGACATATCTTGTCTCTTTGCAGTACAGCAGCTCTGAGTGCTTGGGATAAGGTTCATGAATTAGGGGAGAGGATAGAATCCTATACCAAGATAAGGCAAGAACCTAGAGGACACTAGTGTGTTTCTAGAAAGATTATCTAGGGCAGTGCAATTAGTGGTAACAGACATAGACTCCAGGCAAAATGTCATAGAATCTTTAGCTTATGAGAATGCTAATCCTCAATGCAAATAGGTGCTTTGACCTTTAAAAATGTTATCAGCACCCTTGGATGAATGGTTCCTATATACAGCCAGCATTGAGTATAATGACAATACCACTGAAGCATGGGTATGAGAAGCCATATCTAAAGGTCTGAGAAGACATCAAGATAACAAAGTTCTTAACTATGGTGACATAGAAGCTTGGGTAAGAGAAGCCATCTCTAAAGGTTTAAAGAGATATCAACATGTCAGATGTTATAACTGTGGTAAGATAGGACATCTAAAATGAAATTGTAGGTAAAGCATTCCTAGAAATAACACTCCCAGAAATGAAACCACCAGAAGGCCTCAGCCTCCTGGGTTATGTAGGTGTGGCAAAGGCAGACACTGGACAAATGAGTGTAGATTGACCAGAGACAAGAAAGGAAACCCTTTACCATCAGGAAACTCCTTGGGGGCCCTCTTGAAGGCCCCCACATCACAGGTGGTCTGAACATTTCCAGTCACAGTAGAGGACAATCTCCCACAAGACAATTAGAAAGTTCTGTGCCTATTATGAAAAAAATCATACCGTTCTGGATAACAAACTAATGAGGAAAGTTGAATCAAACATGACAGAAATCAAATATGTGTATTTTGGCAAACCTCTATAAATAGTCAAAGGCCTAGATTGAGAGTTGAGATAAATAACAGACTGTTTGATGGGATACTTGGCACAGGGGTGGACATAACTATCATAACTAATAAATCTTGGCCCTGATGATGTCCCCTGCATGAGGTAAATGTTCAATTCTTAGGGATTGGAACCCTGTCTTAGGTAAAACAGAGCACGAGATGGATTGAATGTATATGACCAAAAGGACAGAGAAGAAGGTTGAGAACATATATGGCTGATATAATGATAAATTACATCATTATCTATTATAGAAATGAATTATACAGATTAATATTCCCCCAGTATTAAATAGGAACCATAAACGACCTCATGATTGTGGAAAAAATATTATAAAGTACTATACAAGACAGATACCAAATATCCAGGCTGTACAAAAACAGAATACATGTGCTAAACAAACAGAGGAACCAAAAGCCCTACCTTTAAAATGTCTAACAGAGGAATCTGTCTGGGTAGGACAATGGCCTATGACCTCTGAGAAGTTAGAAGCTTTAGAAAGCCTGGTTCAGGAATAGCTAAATGCTGGACATATCAAGGAATCAACCAGCCCTTGGAATTCTCCTGTATTTGTTATCTAAAAGAAATCTGGTAAATGGAAAATACTTACAAACCTGAGAGCCATCAATAAAGTTATCCAGCCAATGGGCTCTCTACAGCCTGGAATGCACTTGCCTTCTTTGATACCCAAAGAATGTCCTATTATAGTTATCGATTTAAAGGATTGCTTCTTCACTACAACTTTACAAGAACAAGATAAAGAGAAATTTGCTTTCATGGTACCTAATTACAATAATTCTCAACCGGTGAAGAGATATCAATGGAAGGTTTTTGCCACAGGGAATGCTAAATAGCCCCATCCTGTGCCAATATTTTGTACAAAAACCACTAGAAATAATTTGTAAACAGTTTCCACAGTCCATAATCTATCATTACATGGATGACATATTGTTTGTTGACTCTAAAGGGAAAATATTAAAAAAAATATTTGAGAAAGTAAAGAAAGTTTTACCTCACTGGGGATTACAAATTGCACCTAAAAAATGCAAAAAGGAGAGTCTATCGACTACTTAGAATATAAACTAGGTCTACAGAAAATTAGACCACAAAAAGTACAGATCAGGAGAGATCGCTACCCGACTCTTAATGATCTTCAAAAATTACTGGGAGAGATTTCTCAACTGCAAACCATTATTGGAGTACCTACAAAATTTTAATATTCATTGAAAACAATCTATAGGTTGGAAACAGACATAAAGATTTATTCTGTGCTATTCTTTTTCTTCATTTATTCTTTGAAATTTCATAAGTACATTTTTTTTTTAGATGTAATGCTGTTGGCCTGTTATTAGCATTACTTATTGTCTAGCTCTGTCTTCAATATTAACCCATAAATACATCTTAATTACTGTTGTACTTTAAGAAAAGCCGCTTGGCAAAGATACCATGTGACATGGTTCAAGCAGAGAGACTTCTTATTAGGTAAAGGGATCATGTAAAGGCGAAAAGGGAGTGGGGAGACTGGCCTCTGGGGACAGGAGCAGCAGGAGAGAGGAAAGAGGGGAAGGGAGGGGGAAATGGGGATAGAGGGAGAGGGAGAGAGAGAAAAATAGAGCGAGAGAAGGATGGGAGGCGGGCAGCGCCCTTTTAGAAGGGAACATAATGAATGTGCACAGGTGGTGTTCTTACTGTCTATAGCTGGCGGCGCATCCTGTGAGAACTAAAAGGACAGGCCAGTCCAGATGCCTGAAAACTAACAATTACAACTGTACCCATTCCATCCTTCCAAGTCCTACTGCTATATATTTCCCTTTCAATTTCATGTCATGTTTTGTTGTTGCTTTCCTTGGCTTAAATGGATCACTGAGTCTAAGTAGTGCTTCATACCTTCAGTGGATGAGAGTGGGATTGAGAATGGGAAACCTGATAGAGACCACTAATGTAAAGAAAAGTGACTGTCAAAAACCTGTTAATATTTTTCTGCCAGAGCTGGGGCATCTGAAGCCCCTTCAACCTCCATGCTTGAGATTTGTTACTGGTCGGATATACTGCAGGTCTTGTGACAGCAACAATTTTTTGTGTGTTTGTTTTTTTGTTACTATTATTATTTTTTAAAACAATCTTATTTTACATACTGATCCCAGTTCCCTGCCCCTTCCATCCTTCAGCTATCCCCACAATCCCCCCACCCCACTCCTATGCACCCAGAATGAGAGGATGGTCATTTAGAGAAACAATATCAAGAGGTGCTCTCTTTGGGACTATGTTCTGAGTTTTTACCATTTTCATAGTACCAGCCATGAATTTTATTTGTAGAACAAGTTTCAAATTCAATAAACAGATGAATTAGCTACTCCTAGCCACCATTACACTAGTGGGTACATGTCCACTGGTTGCTTGGGGTATTAGTATGCAGGGTTCAAAGCTTGATCAGATCATTGATGTATTTTGGCTCCTTAGAGCCTGCTTAGCACTATTAAAGACAGACAACAAGGAGAGAATTTTGTGGTTAGTGTAAGTAGATTTCTCTATGTTCTGTATGAAAAGTGTCCTGGAGCCATGTTACTGTGTTTCAATGGGTCCTTAAATAATGAATTTAAAGATTTAAAAATATATACTTTTAGATTGTAATATAATCACACCATTTCCCATCTTCTATTTCCTTTCTCCAAACACTCCCAAGTAACTATTTGTTCTCTTTCAAATTCATGCCCTCTATTTCTTTAGTTATTATTACATGTTGTGGTGGTTTAAACGAAATGCTCCATGCCATAGGCCCTTATACTGGAATACTTGGTCCCCAGTTGGTGAAACTGGACAAGAATAGGAGGTTTAACTTAGCTGGAAGAAGTATATCACTGGTGGTTGGCTTTGAAGTGTCAAAAAAAAAAAAAAAAAAAAAAAAAAAAAACATGCTACTCCCAGTTATCTTTGCTTGTGGATCAGAAGAAAGCTCTTAGCTATTTCTTCAGCATCATGCCTGCCTGTCAACCACCATGTTACCAATCATACATCCACAATGGGACCATGATCCCACAAATTAAATCTTTGGACATGGTGTTATGTAACAGCAGTAGAAAAGTAACTTAGACACAACACACACACATACACTCATACACACACACACACTTTCACATTTCCTCAATTTATCAGTCCCAAGCTGCTTTATCTATATAATATTATAAGCATATTTATTTTCAGGGCTGACCATTTCATGTTGAATAACCAATTGATTGGATTTTCTGCTCTCAGCATTCCATAGTTATATGTAAGAGGTCTCCTGAGATATCCCTGTTCATAGTCCATAATTAGTCCTTGTTCAAATAATGTTTAGGTAGCCATTTTGTTGATATTTTACAGGTGTAGCTTTTGATAATTCTAGGATACAATTTCAATGTTGAGTCCCTGGATATTTTTTTCTGCTGTGGTTATTGTTCTTCAGTTGCTCAGTTCCTCTCTTTTATCTATGTATTTGTTTATTTTTAAATATCTCACTGGAATATACACAGGCCTTGTTAGGTAACTGGTTCCCAAGACCATTAAGATATAACTATATAGTATATTTTAAGTTTATAGTACTTGCAGCAGCAACTCATGTAATTAAATATGTAATCTAGGATGATCAATTTAATCACTGATATTCGCCTTTATTATTTCTTAAATATTGTCTCCTAACATAGTAAGTGTATGTGTACATGCTAAGTTTTAGCCCATTATTATCTGTAAGCCAGCATTTATAGGAACTGAAGTTTTAGTCTTTTACGGTCTATAAAGCAGTATTCGTATGAAATCCATTCTCTTTATTCAAGGGTGAGAGTGGCCAAATGAGAAGTGTGGAAACAATCAAATGTTACAACATTGAAGAAACTAATAGAGGCCATAGAACAGTAAACAATATGGTATATTACTAAACCAAATACAATTTGGGAAATTGAAATAGTGAAATTAAAAACTACTGAGGCATAAAAAGGAATTTCCACAGTTCATCAGTCACAAACCACTGTAATATTATGCATTTCCATTATACCATGATCAAAGTAGAGACAAATCAGGCAAACTTTGCCATAAAGGGTAAGGATTTTTTCCCCTCAAGAAAATAAGGCAAGTTTTGATTAATAAGTACCTATGTATACCTATATCACTGGGGTAAATTTAAGGAGAGATCGCCAATGAAATTGTGAAAGGTAGGGAAAAAAAAGTCTTTGTAAGATTAGTAAAACCATACACAAATCTCGGTTTTCTTCCACACATCTTAATCTCTTTGTGACTTTGGACAGAAGGCTTAAAGGCTTTAGACCTAAATTATGTTCATCAATCCATAAAGATGCACATCCTGACACTCCTAGTAGAGTTAGATTAAATGGGATGGGTACTCTCTTTATAAGCTGAACAAAACCAGACTGAACAAACAGTTCCTCTGAGATCTGGTCTCATTTGGTAATTCCCATTGACTTTCTTGCTGCCTCTTCTGAATATTATGTCCAAATCACCTCACATATTCTATCTTCTTTTGTGGAAGAAATCATTTGTTAACTCAGGTTCCTTCCAGGCTTCTGATGAGTCTTTGTAATGCTATTCACAATTTGGATATGCAGATTATTGGAAAAGTGGTGTCTAAACAGCTTTTCATCTAGGTTGTGGTGGCACATGCCTTGATTCCCAGCAATCAGAAAGCAGAGGCAGGTGGAATTTTTGAGTTCAAGGTTACCTTGGTTTAGATAAATAGTTCTAGGAAAGCTAGGACTGTTACACAAGGAAACCCTGTTTGAAATGGTAAAAAGAAAAAAAAAAGCCCTTGAAACTGATATTCATATGGATTTTTTTGCAGTTAAGAAAATATTTTTTGTACTGGAATCCTCCTGATGGATTTAATTTTTTGACATTTGTTGTTATTAATTTAGAATTTGTTAAATGTTTCTTTTTCTCGGGTCTGGAATAAACCCATGCCTTCACTCCCTAATTACACATCCTTCCATTAAGCAACTCTGATTTTTTTCTTATTTTTCCTCGCTATGAATCTCCAGTAAGCTTCATTCTTTTATTACCCCTTAATAATTATAGATGATATAATTAGTGACAGATAATTAATTTAAATGATCAGTTTTCCATAGATAACTTTGCTTACTTTCAAACCAAAATGATAGGTATTTCTGTTCATTTGAGGGAATTCTGTGAAATATTTTTATGAGAGCTTGTGTTTAAAGTTTTAAAAACAAAATTAGGAGGAATGTTGGTATAGGTTAAAATTAAAGTATCCACACCACATAGGAGGACACAATGTCTAGAATGCAGATTATACAATAGAAAAGATGCATTAATGAAATTTGACAATGATAAAAATATTTTTTAACATACTATATACATTTTAATGTTTATTTCCTTATTTTATTCTTTTGCATGCATAATAATGACATAGTTCTACATATACATATGTTTTAAATTATAAAATGTTCTTCAATCAATCACACTGAGTTCTAAACATCTTTTTAATTTTTGTATTTACTTTTTAAAATTTATTTTACATATAGATCCCAGTTCCCTCTCCATCCCTTCTTCCTTCTCTATTTCAAGCCCATGTCCCCCCAAGACCCTCACGTCCCATCCCCTCCCACTCGACAGGGAAGGTGATGCCTTCCAGGAGGGGTCCACAAAATCTGTCAAGTCATTTGCAGTAGAGACTAGGCACTTACCCTTACCTCTAGGCTAAGGGAGTATCCTTCCATGGGGAATGTGCCCCCAAAGTCCTTTTATGTACCAGGGATATATCCTGGTTGCACTATCAGAGGTTCCTTAGACCCAGGCCTTCTAATTGAGACCCATGTTCAGGGGGTCTGAGTTGGTCCATTGCTGGATTCTCAGTCCGGGGCCCATTTAGCTCCTCTTTGTCCAGGTCAGCTGTCTGTGTAGGTTTCTGTAGCCTGATCTAAACTTCTTTAGTTGGAAGTAATAATCACTTATATCTGCTCTATTGAGTTGCAAATACCTTATTTCTGAACAGTGTCCTTTTGAAAGACTTAACTGTTTTAAAAGTTAGGAGTGAAAACACTTTTTTAATTGTTCTAAATTTGTTTTATAATGTATCAAATTATTGCAGTTTTAATTATACAGAAAGTCCCAAACTTTAGGCATTCAGTCTAATAAAATATGAGAAAATTATGGAAATGTGATAAATATATGACACCTTGTACTCAACATACTGTACTCAGTAACAGAATGGCACAACATATGGAAATCTAAGTATAAAGCAGTATGAGTATAAATTTGAAATTAAATAAACAAGTAGTTCTGGGCAAGCAACTAAACTTGAAAATTTGACTACAGATGCCATTCTAGAAACAAATCCAGCCCATAGCTACAGACATCAGTAGAGTGTGTCAACATAATATCTGAGGATAGTTATATATGTATGGATTGTATACATATTTCACGTGAAATTATAGTAAAAGCAGTCAATAAGGCTTTTATTCCAGGACAGATTGTTGACTTGAGCCCATGTACCATTAAAATATCTCCAACAATCCATGTTAAGTAGAAGCCAGGTAGATGCAGCCAGTTCCAGTCAATTCCATTGTTTTTGCCTGTTTGAACTTTTCCTAAGTATCTCTGAAGCTTGGCAGTACATGCTTATTTTATAGTTGTTTGTTAGTTTGGAAAATATAATATAAATTTGCAAATGGATCTTGAATTATTCCAAAAACATTGCTGTTCACACAGTAAAATTTGATTTGAATAAGGGGAGAAAGGAAGAACACATGGAATAGTCCTTTTTGTTACCTGATATTTATTGAAGGATTAAAGTTACCTTGCAAGAAAATTTCCAAAGAATTTTTTTATATTTTTAATAGAAACTACAAAGTTTTGAATTTCCATTTTAAAAGCCAGCAAGTAAGTATTAATTCCTTAGAACACATAAAGAAAACTTGTATAAATAATAGGTAGAGCATTATCCATCAGTTATAAGATCTCAAGATTGACTAATATATTGATTTTTTTTGCTATAAACTTCTGAATACTGCAAAACAACAATTGTGGTTAGTATCTTACAAGTCTGACCTTGGTATTTAATGGACCTTGGTATTTAATGGATGGATGCTGTGCATCCATCAGGCATCCTCTTCATCCTCTTCATCAGATCTCCTATGCTCTATACTGCTTTCTTAAAATTCTTTGGAGAAATTACTGAGACCTGTAGAATAAAGAGACACGAACAAATAGTAGCAAAACAAAGTGTAATGACTCATATTCTGTTTTGCTAAAAAGATGAAACAAATTGCACTAAGAAGTAAGCTTGGAAAGATCATTTTGGTGCTTTAAGGGAAATGTACTCATACTTTTAAAAGGAAATGTTAAAATGGTATCACTGGGTTTGGTATGAGTTTGTGTACTATTTCCCTTAACTTGATGATGTGAAAAGAACACCATTGCCGCATCACTTCTTTCCAGTGTTATTTTTGTAATTAAACTACTATTTTCTGAGCAAGGTTCTCATCTGGAATTCCTTTTACTCTCAAATGTATAGGTTCAGGGAAGCTTTCCTCTCAGTGTAATCACCACTGCAAAGTAAGATTTTGAATGTTGCATAAAGGTAAGTGATTATTGGTTTTTCAAATGGAAGATAAATTTTAGTGTGCTTTCAGTCACCTTTTATTGTCTGGCATGTTTCTGTAAATGTGTTAGTATTTTTTTTTTAATATTGAAAATAGTATTCTTTTAAACACAGTACATTCAAATCATAGTTTCTTCTGCCTTCTCCTCCTCCCAGTTCTTCCCTCCCCACTTATCTCCCAATCTTGGTAACTTCCCATTCTGTCTCTCATCTGAAAACAAACAGGTTTCTGGGAAACAATAATACAAGTAAATCAAACAAACAAAAGAAGGAATCCAAATGGCACAAACAAACAAAAGGAATGAAAAGATCCAAAGAAAAAGGACAAGAAACACATATAGGTACAGAAACACATATGTCCACATACAGAAAAACCCATAAAACCACAAAACTAGAAGCAACACTTTCAATGCAAATGCCCTAAAAAGTTTAAAAACAAAACAAACAAACAAACAAAACCCCATACAAAGCTAAAGACAAAGTACCTGCAAAGATGCTCAATTAGTCATATACTTCTGGACATACAGATTACCCTTTAGAATAATTACTTTCCCCAGTGAGACTCCTTTGTAGAAAACCAAAATTGCATTTCAAGTGGTCATCTTAATGGGAACCAGGATGTAGACTGGAACTCACTCTGTAGACGGGGCTGGCCTCAAAACCCCAGAGATCCACCTGCCTCTTCCTCCTGAGTGCTTGGATTAAAGGCATGCACCACCAATACCCAGCATGAATACATCACTCTTGATGTCTTTAGGAGGCATTTCCTTAGGCTTCCATCCATTCTGACTCTTCAGACAGGAGGAATTTGATTGTGACATCATTTTGGATCTGAGTATTCCTGAATCTCTCATTCTCAGCATATTCTCTTGCTATGGATCTCTGTATGTTTCCATCTACCACAGAGAGAGTTGTTTCTGGTGATGGGCTGGCAAGGCACTTATATATGAGAACATATTTTTTGTTTGTTTGTTTTAAAGAGTAGCATTTGGTTTTCTGTTAAATTCCTGGCCTGTCTTGTATCAAGTCCTTGGTACCAATGGAGCATTGGGTATGGGTTCCATTTCATGGAGTGGGCTTTAAATCAAATGAGGAAATATTTGGTTTCTGTTTAGTTAGGGTTACTGTTGCCATGATGAAACAGCATGACCATTACAGCAAGTCTAACAAATGAAAACATTTTACTTGGTCTGGTTTACAATTTCAGAGGTTTTTAGAGGTTTCATTCACTACCTTCATGGAAGAAAGCATGGTGATACCAAGTTAAACATGGAGGTGTAGAAATAGCTGAGAGTTCTACATACATATTTGAGAGAGAGAGAGAGAGAGAGACTTTACCAGTTTGAACATTTGAAATCCTAAGCACATCCCTAGTAAAACACTTCCACAACAAGGCCACATTCACTCTAAAAGAGGCCTCCTAAATCTGCTACTCTCTAATGACCAAGAATTAAAATATATGAACCTATAGGAAGCATTCTTATTCAAACCATGACATTTTACCCCCTGGCTCCCCGATAAGTTTGTAGCCATATCATAATGCAAAAGTACATTCATGCATTCAGTCCAACTTTAAAAGTCACCATAGTTTACCACAGCCTTAACACTGTTTAAATGTCAAAAGTTCAATTTCTTTTTTGAGACTCGTGGCAATCCCTTAAATGTAATCTCTGTAAAATCTAAATCAGTGGATCATGCACTTTCAAAATTTAATGATACATAATATACTTTTCATTTGAAAAAGGTAGAGAGGGAGCATAGTGAGGAAATATGGGAGCAAATCAAGATCAAAAACTTTTAGGGCAAACTTTAAATTCTGCATTTTCATGCATTTCAACCTTTAATCAATTTAGCATGAGGCTTTTCTTTCATCCATTGGTTCTGAACCTTCCCAATGCTGAGACCCTTTAATACAGTTCCTCTTGTTTTGGTAACCCCCAACCATAAAATTATTTCACTATTACTTCATAACTGTAGTTTGGTTACTATTATGAACCATAACATAAATATCTGAAATGAAAGACATGTAATACATGACCTCCAAAAGGTAGTGAACCACAGATTGAGAACTACTGCTTTAATCTGTTCATATCACAGAACATTGGATTTAGCTCCATTTTACTTCCTGGTGCCCCCTTTCTCCTCAAACTATACATTATATATATTTTCCCTGCTCAGCTTGCTTCTTTTCATAATAGAACTGCATTAGACTGGTTACCTATAAGTGAGCAACAAATTCAGTATTAGACTGTTCTAAAATATCCTCTGCCAACTCAATTAATCTAAAAACTTTCAATCCAGAATTAGGCAGAATTTTCAGAAAAGAGCGAAAATCAGCTACATTTTTGCAAAAATACCCTAAACTGATCTTTAGGCTACTAATAGTTTTTTCCTCTGAAGCATCTTTAATATACATTGCTTTCAGTACCACTGCCTTCCCTGACAGTTAAGCCCCTTCCCTCATGAAGCCCCTCGTAAAACATCTAATCACATTTCTACTCCAAAATCCCAAACTCTACTATATTCCTCTACAAGAGGAATTCCAGACAAGAGCATGGTCTGGCCTTTCATAGCAATATTGCAATATTCTAGTACATAGTATCAAATTTTATCTTAGCTATGGGCCATATATATATATATATATATATATATATATATATATATATATATATGTTGTTTTCAGAGGCATACTCCATAATCTTCATGGTAGGTAACATGGCGCCATGCAGACAGACACAGGATCTGAGAGGTAGTTAAGATTTCTTTATTTGGACGGGTAGGTGAAGGAATAGAGCAAGAAAGATAATAGCCATGAATTGAACATTTGAAATGCCAAGGTCCACCTCCATTGAAACATTTCCTCTAATAAGTTCACAGATCCTAGTCCCTGTCAAGTAGCAACATTCTTTCATGACAAAATATTCACATGTATGAATCTATAATGGCCACTCTTATTCAAACTACCACAGTTATTTCCTCTAGATTTTGTTACCAGTACACTAACATATCTTGTAAATAGGAAACTACTATAGATTGAAGGATTTCTACCTGCTAGTTATTTACCTTTTTCTTTTGGTGGCATGCAGAGTACCTTCTGGTATCAAGAACAATAGCCCTTTGTGGTAAAGGAACTAGGGAGACAAAGGTTCTTCGTATTCAATTAGTTGTGTGGGATTACTGATTGTGTTTTACATTGGTATCTAGACATTTAGCTTTGGGATGATTGTAAGGCTGTATGTGACATTCTGGCCTGGTCTTTGTTAGGTGGGTATTATATTCTTTAGTTTTTGTTACCCTCTCTGGTTCTTAGGACAATGTAGTGGCTCGAGGCTGCAAGGTATGGAATACTTCAGAATGCTTCCTGTCAAGTGTGGCCATGGAAGTTTCTGGATAGAATCTGTTTCTGGGAATTTGGAGCTAACACATAGAATTTGCAGTGGTTAAAAAGGGGCAACTGAGAATGACCAAAGGTGGGAGAAAAGTTGGATGTGCCACTAGAATCTTCTTAGTTCCCTGGAAATTGAGCAGAAATGGAGGAAAGGTCACAGGAGGTGGTTTTCTACCAAGCTAGAGATGAGACTAGAGTCTAGAAGATGGGTGGGACAGGTGAAGATCTGTAGTTAGCCTATCTTCTTGCCTAGCCTGAATGGCCTGCAGGATCCCAGAGAATAATGATGATTCTTAAACAACCTAGATCCCTTTAACAAAATGTATATAACTGATCCTTCCATCAATCCATCCACCCATCAATAAAGCAAGCAATCAATCAATATTACCTATAAATATAGGTATCTGTTATTCCAGTAAGTTGTTTTTATGTAAATCACAGCTCAGGATAGTATATATACCTTGATTAACTGAAATTCTGTACATATATAAGTGCCTTAGTTAATACATTTAAATCTCCCTTATGCCATAATACTAACTCAGTTATTAATGAAGTAAGTTTAATGACAGGAACAATATGCAACTGCTTGAATATATACCTTTTGTTTATAACAGATATTGAAATTTTTTGCTGCAAAGATAAGTGTAACTTGAAAAGAGCAGAAATTATTGCAACAAAAACTCACAAGTGAGCAAAATAACTAAAATTTTGATATTTTCCTCTGATGAATATTGGTTAACATTCTGCAAAGCTGAGCTACAAATCAATGACTTGTACTGTTCTACCTTCTATCATTTCAATTTTAATCCATCTTTGTATATTCACAGAACATATTTCAACAGCCACCAAACCATACACTTCTGCTTTACTGTAAAGCATAATGTCTAACAGAATAGCAAATTTGGACATAAATTTTGTAGGAAAAATAAAATACACAAAAATGTCCATAATAATCACATCATACTTTCTGTCAAGTGTTATTTTTACAAACCTCAGGGCAAGGTTTTTTTTTTTTCAAGAAATCTTCTTTTAAACCATGATGAAGACTTTCAAATCTCAATAAAGAATATTAATTTGAATAAAAACTAATTTTCCTCTCCCATTTTCTGTATCTGAAGTAGAGTTCACGTCTTTTGCATGCTATGGCTTAACACAATTGAATACAATGTCTTTTTTTTTTTCCCATGGCCCTGATTTTTATTTATTTATTTATTTATTTATTTATTTATTTATTTATTTTTATGTCATCTACGAGTCTAAATCTTTTAATGGGTTGAAGCATATACCTGGAAACTACTAATCTCTCATTTGTGTTACAAGTATATGTTCACATTACACTGATGCATACTTATTTGTAATCATTGCAAACATTATTAATGTTAATAACTTTAAAATACCCATTATTAATCTATTTATTCTTGTCTTCTAAGTGGCTATTTCCACACACATTTTATGGTTTTCTTTTTTCCTTTACAGATTTGAAAGCCATTATTTAAAATGCTTTTCTTGCCAACTAGAAGTTTGAATATTGAAATTGTGAAAAGTATACACTTATCTTGTCGGTTTATATATACAACACTACCAATGACAAGTATTATTGCCCAGAAATACACTAATGGCCTAATGAAACTGACCAATTCAAAAATTTCAAAGACATTAAAATTGCTGTAATAAGGGTAGAATTTTGATTTGCAAATGTTGGATATGTAAAATGATAAAAAAAGTGAGTGATGCATAACTTTCATTAGTTCACATTCACATATAAAATGTAAATTTGTATATCATAAGAATTGTAATAGCTTAGAATTAAATTTTCCCCTTCATATTTTATTATTTTGGTATAAAAGAATTTTACAATTATTTGAAGTCTTCATTTACAACTTTAAGATTTTATAATACAGGTTTATAAAAGGTTTATATCAAAATTAATTTACAAAAAATCTATCAATAAGGGGTAAGAATTTTTTTTCATATGTTTTAAATAAAATGCAGACTCTTAAATATTTTATGTCAAGCATAAAGAGGAACCTTGTTCATTCAAATCTTATCTATCATATTTCTTCCTTAAAAATATCAATGTCCTGCAGTTCAAGAGCACTTTATGTTATCACTCTTCAAGGAGATAATAAATAACTGTGGGTTTAGAGGTTAAATAAGCTAATTATTTTAGAATTGTATTTAGCTCTAAATTTAATGAAGAAAAATGAATCTTTTTTATCTGTTAACCTATAGATAAAAAACTATATGTTAAATGCCAATAAGACCACTTAAGGATAATGAATACTATATTTTTCTTTTATACCAACTCAGAAAATGAACTAAGCAAAATAAGATTGTATATAAAAAAGTCTAGCTAATATTATTCTGTTGTGTTGAGAAAACAATTGGAAGAGTATTTATATATATGAATTAAATGAGGCTTTTGACCCTTCAAATACTAAATCTACAACAAAGTGACAACATTTGCATACAAATACATTGATATGTAGATAATATGATCAATGTGGTATTGGTGTTTCATGATTCAGCTTCATTAAGCTGTACATATGTTTAAATTATTTGTTTTGAAAGAAAGGGATAGAAAATAGTGCTAAGTACAGTATTATTTTTTCAGAACAGTTCTTCTCAACATTCCTAATGCTTTCATACTTTAAAACAGTTTTTCACACTGTAGAGACCTCCTACCATAAAATTACTTTCATTGCTACTTCATAAGTATGGATTGTTTCTAATTATATCAAATTAAATATTTTGGAAATGAAGTTTGCCAAATGGATTGTTACCCACAGGTTGAGAACCAGCGTTCTAGACTGAAGATGCCATACTAATGACGGACAAATAAATGTAACCTAAGGCATAATGAAAGAGTTAATGCAAAATACACTAATGATACTTACTAATAGCTAACAATCTCAGTTTTGCGTAGTTTCCCCACAAGTTTGAGTTCCAGTCTTAGCTTTACTCAACAGTCTATGATTCAGAAAATAAAGGAAAATAAACCTTTTCCTCCCTAAGTTGATTTGTCATGGTGTTTCATCATAGCAACAGAAGCTCTTACTAAAACACTGTCCTAAAATATCAATTATTCATTAAGTGTTCAATTATTAAAGTAGAAATAAATGATCACACACATGTTATTAACACTTATATTCATTATTATCTTTTATAAGTTATAAAATTGTGAGATTATGCTTATACTAAATACTTGAAAAATAAATTTACTTAGATATATTATCATAAGATGTTGCATTTAATATACCTACCTCGAATGCTATATGCCTAGAATTTCATAAACTTTTATCAGGCTAAAAAGACATGATGAGTGAGAAAATTTTAATAAGTCTGCCATTATATTTATTTCATGAAGACTCCTAAGTGAACTTAATTTCTTTAAAACTGTATTCTGTTTTCCTTGTTAAAATATATTGTTGCATTATGGTACATATTTTAGTACATTACTTCTTTCATCTATTTTTGTTTTGCTTAATGTATTAATATCCAGAATATGTAAAGATCTCATTCATATAACATAAAAAAGAAGATGAACAATTAATTTTAACATAGGCAAAATATTAATCTAATATTTCTCTGGCAAAATATTTAAATGAACAACAAACATTTTAAAAATGAACAATATTATCTGTCATTAAAGAAATCAAACCCCAAATCAAGAATATGATGCCACTTTAAATCCACCAAAATGATTTGGAGATGGAAAGCAATTGATGTTAAGAAACTGGGCAAAAAAAACATTTTATGGTTTCTATAATGTGGTGTTTCTATGGAAAATAATATATTCCTTCAAAAGATAAATCAAATTATCCCAAAACCTAACAGCAAATCTACCCTTACTGTACACCCAAACGGAATGAGAGTATGTGTTCACATGTGTACATTACTGTTTATAGTGCCATTATATACATGAGCTAGGGCAAAAAACACAACCCACATTTCTATCATGAATAAATAGTTATGTGGGCTATGGTATATATAATCAATTGGATAGGAATCCAGCAATTATTTAATGAAGTAAGAGACAGAATCTCACAGCAAACCCCCTGATTCCCTGGCTCTTAGAATCTTTTTGCCCCCTCTTCCACAGTGTTCCCTGAGCCTCAGGTGCTAGAATGTTTTATAGATGTGTCCCTTGAAATTGGGGCTTCACACCTCTGCCTTTCGACAGTTTGTGATTTCCTATTCTGGTCTCTATGAGTTCCATTTGTGAGAAGAAAAGACTGCATTTGCTTATGGCTTTAAGGCAAATATTTATAGATTGGTAGTGGTGGTTATGATGGCTAAGTAAATTAGAGATTGTAGATTCTCCTGCAATAACCATGATTTCACTGGCACCCAGAAGCTACTTTCCAGTAACAGGAATGTTTTCCCTCTTGTTGGCCTAGTAATATCAGAATCTACAACAATAAAGTCTCAGTAACATGACAATATGCATTAGTTGAACAGGAACTACACCAATGGACATGGCAGAGTAGACTTGGAAAAACCCACCAGCCCTCAACTTTACACAAAGAACTACAGACAATGAAGGAATGTTGGAAGAAGTAGAGGTGGTCTTCCACAGTGTTAACACACCAACTGGTTGTATAGTGGCAAACAGGTATCACTCAAACCGAATTTATTTAGGAATATATGCATTCAATAACAATTAGCGAAAAAAGGATAGATTATGAGTTTGAAGGAGAGAGGGGAGAGTAATATAAGAGATTATAGATGTAGTAAAGAGATGGGGGAAATTTTTTAATTATGTTATAATCTCAAAAATGAAATAACTTTCAGGAAAGTTCTTCTTGGCCTCTTCCATTTTTTTTTAAATGGATGGAATTAAAAGGCTTCCTCTTAGTTCATGTACAGATATTTTTGTTTTCTTATCAACTCCTGTCTCTGAAGCCCAAAAGTGACTCAAAATGGGCATTTGCTTATATGGTAATTACTGTCTCCATGTAGTGTTACTGGCTTGAATATTTATTTTTGGTTTTACACAGGTGATACAGAAAACTTAGAACTAAATTTTATCACTATTGCAGAATATCATTTTAAGATGTGTTTCTTTATTATGCTTTGGAATATTTGTTTAATTATGCAAAGATGTGTTTGATTAAATAAATTCACCTGTAGTCAGGAAGCTGTGTCAGCAACTAGCTGACTAGAAGCTGTAAGGAGGAGCCAAGTGGAAAAGGGTTTATAAAGAGGGGTGAGAAAGTCATGAGGACTTCAATCTGCCCCTCTGTTTATGTTATGTTTGATTTGAATGAAGACGTGAAATATATTTTAAGGAAAAATGATTTAAGTGTTTTATTTTACAATTAAATAATGACTGGATTATTAGCATTTATGTACTTGAGAGATATATTAATGAAAATGAACAAACATTGGTAATAAAATTTTTCTTGTAATTCTGCTTTTACTTTGGACTATATAGTGTGTTACAACTACATATATTTTATGTTTTCAAGTATAGAAATCCCAAAAAAGTAACAAAAATAATTAAAAATAGAAAAAGACATTCCTTTTTATTGCAGAGTGTAAGTCTTTTGAGTATTCTGTTCCATCAAATTGTTCATCTGTGTCTCTTCATGAAAAGAATGACTAATTTATAGTTATATATTATATCTGTATATTAAAAAGGACAATTACTGAAAAATCAAGGTTGTTTATGTTTTCAAAATACAAAAAAAAAAAAAAAAAGATGACGATGTAAGAGAAAAATCATGTCAATACACAGATAGGATTTTTCATGGTGTTTACCTCTAAAACATCCAGCACTTTCTGCTACAGGAAACTATGTTTTAAGAGTATTTCTTTCTTGAGTGCCCTTTGTGGCATGGCTTGTGTTAAGCCCTGTGGGTTTTCTTGAGATAAGAAATTACACACACACATACACACACACACACACACACACACACACACACACACATATATATATGTATATGTGTATATATATATATATATATATATATATATATATATATATATAATCACCCTCTGATGCCTCTAAACTCAGTCTCAACTTAATAGATTTAAACATTCAAAGCCCTTCTTATTCAAAGTGAGCTACCTCAAGTACAACTCAAACCATTTTGTAATCTGCTGTATATAATCAAAAGATTTCCTACTCAATAATTTTATATCACTGTAACTTTTTTCCCCTGTTATATTTGTGTAAAATAGGTTTAGGCAAGATTACATTCATACGTTATATTTGATATGGGCATGTTGTTGCCATTGTTTTGAAACTGACTTAATACGAATTTTAAAGTAGAGTATGTATAAAGTTTATTAACATTCATATTTTAAAAATTTTATGGTGGATATCACAAAGAGAACCTTATTAAAAAGCATAGGTGTTATTAATAGAACATATTGGGTAAGGCCCTCTAGGATAAGTCTCGGGCCTTTAGTTATTTAACATATTGATTAACAATCTGGATACAGTACTGAGAACAGATGGTTCAGAATTGGGAGGAAAAGCAAATACAATGTTTGAAGATTAAAAAATCAATAAGATCTGAAAATTAATAGAATGGGCAAAAGGTTTCTTAAGTCAGCGTTAGCATATTTGTTAGAAAAGGTAGAAGCAAACTTAAATTGGAATTTCAAGCAAACTCCTTTTTGCATTGGAGAGATTTGTAATCATTTGTTCTCGTCCAGAAACATCCAGCGTGTATATGCATAAATGAACCATGAAGTTAGGCACATTATTATTTGAGATGTATGCATGTGCAGTGAGATAAAGGGGCGATAAGCACCCAGATGAACAGCAGTGATAGAACCACAACATAGAAGAGCTATGGACACAGGATAGACTTTGTCATTACATGGTGAAAAATTCAACAGTTAGATATACTGCTAGTGGTATGAGTTTAAATCACAATGTGGGATTAAACCACATCTGGGGCATAGTTTTCTTGTTCTCTATAAATAACAAAGTGTCAGTCAGGAAAACATGTAAAAAACACATTAAGAGAAGAATCACTAAATAAATAATAGCATGAAACATTGAAGAAGTGAAATGAGGAAGAATTGTATACAAAAATTCAGATAAAACCAAAAGGAGTAGTTAGCTACTAAGCAAAATTGCTTATTATCAAAATTTTAATTTAAACAAAAGTAGAAATAATTGTTGAAATACTTCAAAAGGAACAAAATTAAGTCTTGTACATAATCCTAAGGCTATTGTGTATGTGTGTGTGTGTGTGTGTGTGTGTAGTTGCTTTCCATTAAACTTTAGTTATTTCAGCTTCTATGTTGAAATAGGTTGTGTCAGTAAACTTAACATACAGATTTTGATTTACTTTATTTACCTTTTTATTATTTTTAGGCATCTCAATCCCTATAATTTTATCTTTTACATGATTTTATTGTGACCTTACTGCTTTTATTGGAAATATTTAATAAAGAATCACAAGCAGGCCCATGGAAACTAGAAAGAAGCATTACAAAGTTATAGAAACATCAGCCTAAGTGTTTTGTATTCATGTATCAGTGCTGTAAATTAAGAGGCATACACAAAAGTTAGAAGACTATCTCCATATCTAAGAATGTCTAATGAAAATACTTAAAATTAACTAGATGCTTGAAATTATATAAGCATGTATTTAGAATATCCAGTGCTAATTAAGCATAATGAGTATTAGGGACTGATTAGGAAGTTAATGCAAGGGATTGATTATTTTATAATGCAAATACAGATATAACTGCATTGACTATAAACTTTTTTATGTTAATGGAAATACATGTAGATATAGAAATACTTAATTGCACTTGTAGAGAGATATTTGAATTATCAATACATATATCTAAAATATTTTTATTATTTAAATGATTTAGAGGGCATAAAATTGTTTCTTGAATTGTTTAGTTATATTTCAAGAAATAGTTATTTTTAAAAGGGACTCCCTTTTTTGGAATATCCAATGAGTTTTAACTGCTCTCTTATAGAATGTTAATTATTTGATATTTGTATTTATTCAAGTGACTAAACTTGGTTATTTCACATCCTCTATTGACTTCTTGCTCCTGTCATTCTTAATTTTTATTTCATTTTATTTTATTTTATTTTATTTTATTTTTGAGACAGGGTTTCTCTGTGTAGCTTTGGAGCCTCTGCCTCCTGAGAGCTAGGATAAAGATGCATGACACTACCTCCTGGCCTATTCTTAATTCTCATGAAATGTCCCTAGGGGCAGTAGAAGCCAGCCAGGCTAGTCTGCCTCTAAAGTTGGTCACCAGTAAGATAAATGTATACGTGATGGAGATGTGGGAAAGAGAAACAAAGCAGTACGTGCACTGTTGAGAGATGGATCTGTAGGTGTTACACTGGTGTTAGTTGTAAAAGAGGGCTGACAGACCACCTTAAAGACCACTGTGGCTGAAGTGTAGCCCTCTACAATTGATTGCTTCTGATTGTGTTACAGGAGAGGAAGGAATATGTTTTATTTGCTCCAATGAGTATGGAGACGATACAATTGGACTTGTTTGTCTTTTATTTTAATTGTAATCTTGGGGGGCAAGGTCATGAGATGGGGGACAGATATGGAATGACTGGGAAGTGTGATTGGGGTACATGATGTGAAATTCCCAAAGAATAAATAAAACTATTATATGGGAAAGAAAAAGAATTTTGCCTTCTATGTTCATGGCTTCTTTATCTTATGTATGTGACCCAATAAAGTTAATCAGAATTTTATTTTGTTTTATTATTAATATCATAACATTATTAAATCATGCTCCTTCCTGTTCTCCCTTACTATCTTTCAAATTCATGGTCCCCTTTCAGTAATTTTTGTTATATTCATGTTTGTGTATATACATATAAATGAAAAGATGCCATGTGTAAGGGAATATGGATTGTAGGAATGTGTTTGTATTACTTTTATGTATCTTTTCTGGGATAAATAGCCTTTTCCCAGGGATAAGCACTTCAACTGGTGCTCAACCCTGAAAACATTTATATAAGTAACGTACAGACTCAACAAGTTATACTTAGGGATATATATGTATAGACATTTGTGCATGTAATGGGAAAAATGAGACCATGGATTTCAAATATTATTCCTCAACATAGCATGAGTTTTAAAAGTTAATGTAAAAGGTAGGCTTGGTTGTTCATTCCAATAATCCTAGGATTAGGGGTCCAAGGCAGGTGGAATTTCAAGCCCCAGGGCTAGCTAGTAAGTTTCTGCACAGACTGTGCTAAAAAGTGAGTGTCTACTTTAAAATAAAAAGTGAAAGCACCCAGAAATAAATTCCAAAATTGAAGAATAATTAACTTGGAGGAACAATATTTAAAAACTAGCCTGCATACAATAGGAAGTTTAAGTGGCTACAGAAGTCGTACAGAAGTTGATGTTCCCTAGTTAAATGAATGGTCCACTTGCTTTTGTCTTTGAGAGTTCAGGGAAAGCTCACATGCATGATGTCCCTAGTGACTTCCCACCTGAAAGACAGAAGGACCTGCCAAGATTTGAGTTGCAAATTGATCTAATTGGTTAAAAACTTACCTGAAACATATTTACCAAAGGAGTCTAGGTTTACTGTTTGATACTACGAATAGAAGTATGTCAGCTCCAGGATTATTCCTGTCATGTTCACATCCTGTCGCCTAGAAATTATCTTAACAATTACAGTTTTATGCATTCACTTTACAGATATAATTTTAACTATCTTGTCCAAAGTTTTATGAAGTATTTTATCTTTAACTCGACAATTAACTTTCTTTGAAACTTAGTTCTTCATAGCTTTATGTCAGAATATACTCCTTTTCTCTCTTATCACTATTTTTTTCCTTCTTTGATTGCTAGTTAGCTTTAATGCATCAATTGCATAATTAGTCTAAAAATACTCTTTAAATTTATTCTGCTAAAGATATTACCCTCCTATTACATTTGAGACAAATCTCATTATTAAGTGTACTAGACTTGCTTCCTCCACGTTACCTGATAGAAATGATGAGATTATGGTTTAAAAATATCATTCAAATCAGGAAAATTTTATTCACACTAAAATTTAAGTTGCTTTCATTCTAGAAAATTAACTTACTGATATTTTCTGATCTCATATTACTTTTGGGGAGTATTTAAAAGAATGAAATATTTAACTCTTCTTTTTATCACTTAAAAATAAATATCAGTTCTTATCAAGTATACCATACTCTATGGTAAGTAACAATTATTTCAGAAAATTTCTATATGCACAATATTGCTATGGCAATATTGGATTTCCAGAATGTCAAATATAGACTCTATTTGGTAAAAATAATGAGAAAGTATGTTTTTTATATATAATATTTTTGTGTCATTAAACATATATAGTATTAGTAGAAGAAAAGGCATTTATTTATTAAACACCTTGGCTTTTTTTTAGAATATCATAAGAAAATCTCATAAAAATTACCATGGATAAACTAAAATAAAGGCATCATAATTCATGTTTGCACACATATTTTGTCTTCTACTTATTTGTGTTTATCCCTAACTACAAAGTAAAGCACATAAGGTTTTTAGTAACATTTTTTCTCTTGAAAAATATTGGAAGATTACTGAATATCTGAAAAACCATATAACATCATTATTGAAGGGACTGAGTTATTATTTTCCAAGACTGTTAAGAGTCCACAATGCCACACAGAGACCTAACAGTTACTAGGCTTAATACCTGGAAATGTAAACTACAAGGTTGCATCATCTTCATTGCCAATAATAGAGCAGAGAGAGCAAATTGGAAATGGTGTCTTTTTTAGAGTCAAAATTGGTATGGAAAATATGTTTTTTTTTTCATCTAATCTAATCTGATGATCATTTCTTCTCCCCAATCTCCACCCAGATACTTCCCACTTCCTACCCAACAAAAAACCTGCCATTTCTTTCTTTCCCTCATTAGAATGTAAAAAGGTATCTAAAGCATAATAATGATAAAATAAAAACAAACACACCAGAATACGACAAAACAATCAGAAGGAAAAGAGACATAGAAAAAGGCCAACAAACACATATAGACATAGCCACATACATGTCCATACAGACAGAAATCCCATAAAAGCACAAAAGCAGAAACCATAATATATACACAAAGCCTATAACTTTTTAACCCCCTTTAAAGCATCCAAAACTCCAAAAATGATATGAAGTTTGTTTTGTGTTGGTCATCATCTGCTGGGCATGGGACTTTCCATAAGAGTGGTTTATATCTCCAGTGTAACTCTGTTAGAGAAAACTAACTTTTACTTATGAGTGGCTAACAAATGGAGTTAACTCCTGGATGAGAATGGGTGCTTGAGGAGACTATCATTATCAGCTCTTAAAGCCCATCTGGCCCAGACCTGTGCAAGTCCTGTGCATGTTGACAATGTCTCTTTGAGAACATATGACTGTACTCATTCTGTACCTAAAGGTCTCTGGTTCTTGCAATTATTCTCTTCCTCCTGCAGAGTTCCCTGAAATCCAAGTTAGCAGAATGATAGAGCCATTCATTTAGGATTGAGAGTTCCAATGTTTATCCCTCTCTGAATATTGTCCAGCTATGCATCTCTGTACTTATGTCATCTACAACAGCAGGAAGGGTCTGATGCTGGCTGATCAGACACTGATATGTAAATATAGCAGAATGTCATCAAAGATCATTTTATTTCTAAGTTCCTATAGCAGAACAGTAGTATTTAGTTTTCCCATCAGTCCCTGAGCTATCTTGTCTCTGGTTATTACCCACTCAACTAGTGTTGCCAATGGGTTAAACATCATGCAGTCAACATTAAATTGAATGAGGTAGTGGTTGGTGACTCCCACAAGTTTTGTGAAACTATTACACTATTTTATCTTGTATGTACATTACCACTGTAGATCAAGAGGGTGTAGGTTGCATTGATGTTAATCTTCCTCCTTTGGTATTATGTAGTATACCTTTCAGTACCATGAGCACTAGATATTCGGAGGAATCCTCAAGGAAGACAACAGCTAAACTGATTTATATTCAATGAGTTGTGTTGATGTTATATTCAGTGGCAGTGCCTTACTATGTGGTGATATTTTGTTTATGATATAATAAATCTAGCCTGAAGATCAGAAGGCAATGCCGGTCCTAGCCATAGAGGCCAGGAAATATTGGTATACAGCTTTAATTCCAGCAGCCACACTAGTTAGCCATAGAAGGTCTCACCCTCCCTGGGAAGCAGAAAGGGAATAGCCTAGGGTTTGAAGGGAGTGATAGGGGAGAAAGGGAGGGTGAGGGAACTGGGATTGACATGTAAAACAACCTTGTTTAAAATTGCAATTAAAAAAAGGAATAAAAAAAAAGATAGAGGTTGGAAATGTGCAATGAATTTAAAATGCAGCAACTTCAGTTATATTCCTGGCCAAGCTTAATGGCTGTATGTAGCAGACTGAAAATAGATCCATGGGGAGTCTTCAAATCTGTCATATCATTGAGGTCAGGGTCTAGGCCCTCCTCCATGTGTCTAAGCTTAGAAAGTATCCCTCTATGTGGAATGGGCTCCCAAAGTCCATTCATATACTAGGGATAAATACTGATCCATTACTAGAGGCCCTATATATTTCCCAGTCCTGCAAACTAATACTGACACTGACTGGGTCGGTCCTATGCTGGTTTCTCATCTATCATACTGGAATAAATGAGTTCCCCTTGTTCGGGTCAACTGATTCTGTGGATTTCTCCAGCCTGGTCTTGACACCTTTGCTCATCATTGTTCCCTCTCTGTAACTGGATTCCAGGAGTTTGGCTACTGTTTAGCTGTGGTTGTCTGCTGATGCTTCCATCAGTTACTACATGAAGGATTTAGGATGGCATATAAACATCAATAATCAATCTCATTATCATGGAAAGGCATTAAAGATAGCCTCTCCACTATTGCTTAGATTTCTCCCTCCATGCTTCCAATTTGCTCCCTTTCTCCTTCTCTGGAAGGCCATGTATGTCTCTCTTAGGGTCCTCCTTGTTTCCTTGCTTTTCTGGAGGTGTGGATTGTAGGATGGTAATCCTTTGCTCTATGTCTCAAATCGATGTATGAGTGAGTACATACCATGTTTATCTTTTTGTGACTGGGTTACCTCATTCGGGATGGTTTCTTCTAGATCCATCCATTTTCCTGTGAATTTCAGTATCCATTCCATTGTGCTCAACATCCTTAGCCAACACGGAAATGCAAATCAAAACAACTCTGAGATACCATCTTAATCCTGTCAGAAAGGCTAGAATATAAAACACCAAAGATAGTTTATGGTGAACAGGATATGGAGAAAGGGTCATACTCCTCTACTGCTGGTGGGAGTGCAAACTCTTACAGCCATTTTGGAAATCAGTATCGTGGTTCTTCAGGAAAATGGGAATTAGTCTACCTCAAGGTTCAATATTTTCACTCTTAGGCATTTACCCAAAAGATACACATTCATACAACAAGGAAATCTGTACAACTATGTTCATAGCAACATTATTTTTATTAGCCAGAATCTAAAAGCAATCTAGATGCCCCTCAACTAAAGAATGGATTGAGAAAATGTGGTACATTTATACAATGGAGTACTACTCAGCCTCCTTAATTATCTGCAGTTATGCTTGAGTCTTCAGTTTGATTCCAGGGATTAAAGATGTTTGTTTTTACAGTTATACTACTCTGTTTTTATCACCAGAGCATTGTAGTACTACTTGATGTTAGGGATGGTGAGGCCTCCAGCAATTCATTTATAGTGAAAATTATTTTAACTGTCCTGGGCTTTTTGTGTTCCTACATGATACTCAAAATTAATTTTTCATGTTCCATGAATATTCGTGTTGGAATTTTGATGGAGTTTGCATTGAATCTGTAAATTGATTTTGGTATGGTTGGCATTGTATTATTTAAATCCTACAGATCAATGAGCATGGGAGATATTTCCATCTTGTGATTTCTCCTTCAATTGCTTTCTCCAGTGTCTTAAAGTATTATAAGCTTTTCACTTATTTGATTAGAGGTACCCATCTATATGAGTATGTATAAACATATACATGTATACACACATATACTAGTATGATACACACTGTCTTTTGGATTCTTTTTCAGTCTATTTGTAATTTTTATTTAGTAAGGCTATTTATTTTGTGTAGCAATTTTGTATCCTGTTAATTTGCTGAAAGTATTTGTCAGCTGTATGTATTTCCTTGTGTGCCTTTTAAAAAGTCTCTTATGTATATATTCAAAACATCTACAAATAAACTTTGATTATTCTCTTCCCATTTGTATTTCTTTGCTCTAATATTAATTTATTATATTGAATAGACATACAGGGACTGGTCAAGCATTTCTTACTCCGGATTCAGTGGAAATGCTATGACTTTGGCTCCATTTAGGTTTTATTGGGTTTTGTCCCTTGTATCTATAATCTCTTCAGTACTATCATACTAAAGGGATGTTGGGTTTTGTTAAGGCTTATCTTCATATAATGAGATGATCATGTGGTTTTGGTCTTTCAATTTTTTTATGTGTTGGATAACATTTATTGAGTTACAGAAGTTGAAACAGCTCTGCAAGCTGGAATAAAGCCAGGTTAATCAAAGTATATGATATATTTATTGTGTCTTTTGTTCAGTTTGCATATATTATCTTATGAATTTTTTGCATCCCTATTTATGAAAGAAAGTAGCCTGCAATTGTCTTTTATTTTTAATCTTTATGTAGTTTAGCTACATGGTAATGGGCTTTGTAAAAAGTACTGAGCCATATTCCTTCTGCTTCAACTTTATAGAATAATTTGAGGTGTTTTGGCATTAATTTTTGAATTTCAGGTAGGTGTCTAGATGTCTCTGTTGAAATGTTGAAACCATCTGTCCCTGAGCCTTTTTTTTTTTTTTTTTTTTTTTTGGTTTGGAGACTTTTACTGTTTGTATTTCACTGGGGTCATAGCTTGGCTTAAATTGTTTAGCTAAATGTGAGTTAACTTTAGTACGAGTATATATCAATGTAATTATCCATTTTTATATATTCCATTTGAGTATAGGTTTTGAATATGTGTTCATGGATCTCTGAAATGTTTGTGTCTGTCATAATGTCTCCCTTTAAGCCTCTAACTATTTAACTCAGATCTTCTCCCCATCTTTAGTTAACTTGGCCAAAGGGCTTGTCGACATTGATTTTCTTCAAGAACCAATACTTCATTTCACTGATTATTTAAGTTATTTTTCTTTCTATCATACAGAGCCCTGATTTTAATTTTTTTTTATTATCTAACTTTTTTAACATATAATTTCTTTTTTTCAGTCTAGAGTTTTCAGGTATACCATTATGTTAGTATTTCTGTTCTAAAGGTAAAATGATACTGTGGTTATTTTCTCTAGTTTGTAAGAAACATGAGAACAACTAATGGGAATTAAATCGCTACATTTTTTTTTTTTTACATGAAGCCATGAAGCTAAGCTAACTATTAGTAAATAGAATTTAGTTAAGGGTACAACATCAACTCACCATGTCTCCTTTTTGGTAACTAATGATATTTATTGCTACTTCAATTTTATTTTCTTTTTTAGTTTTAGATTTTAACTTTTTATTTAAGCTTCTCATGTCCTGTGCATTTCCATGAGAGTCAGCTTGTGAATTTTTATTAATACATTTTATTTAAATTAGAAACAATCTTTATTTTATGTATCAACCCCAGTTCTTTCTCCCTCCCATCCTCCAATACCCCCCACCAACCCCCTCATCTCATCTCCCATCCACTCCCCAGGGAGGGGGAGATCTTCCATGAAGGATCATCAAAATCTATCAAGTCATTTGGCATAGGGCCTAGGCCCTCCCCTTTGTCTCAATGCTAATAGAGTATCCCTCCATGGGGAATGGGCTCTTGAAGTCTGTTCCTGCAGTAGGGGGTACATCCTGGTTCCACTGCCAGAGGTCCCATAGACTGCCCAGGACTCCTAGCTCACTTCAAACATTTCAAAAATTAATTTCCCCTGTAGAAATACTGAATTTTATAAGCTTATTATTTACTCATCATTATTGGAGATTACACTTACCAAAGGCTATGAAATCACATTGGAATTTAGTAAATTGTCACAATCTTCTTGACCATAAATATGAGTTCTCATCAGCATCCTCTATCCAGGTGATGCTATACATACATGACTTTTCAAAAATTACATAATTGTTAAAATATTGATAGAATAAAAGAAGCATATATTTTGTTTTAATAATGATATATTCAGTAGAAATTCACTTCAGTATATGATTTTTTAGAAAATGTTAATACAGGACATTATTAGATATATTTCAAATACAAAATTATTCAAGGAGACAACCCCCCTCAAGGTCATATGTCTTGCAGCTTTGCAAAATGCTGTTTTTGGCACCTAGGAACAAGGGCTCTGATACCAGTAGCTCATTAGCTTCATCAACAAAGAAATAGATGCCCTTTAAGAAGAAATAAATGAAAAGTCATTGAAAAGTAGGGCAAAATTGCTTCCATGGATACCATCCTAGACTCAGTAATGTAGTTATGCATTTTGAAAAATAGTTGGATGAAGTACAGGAAGAACAAGGAGAAAATGCAAAATTCTGCTGCCAAAGTCTTTCAAGGACAGAACAGTATGACCTTCTTTAATTTAGATCTCTCCCAAAGTCACCCACATGTTTAGTATGAAGATCTTACTAATGAAGGAGGTTACAGATGTGGGATGTACATTGAAACTATTCTTGAGAGAATAAATATTAATTTTACAATATTTAAGTAAGGACAAGAAAGATATCCTAGTTCAAATGTAGCTTAAAGAATGGGATGATGAAAATCGAAGGCAAACTGACATATAGAAAACATGAAAATAAAACAGCACAAATTTAGCTAGCAATTGCAGAGCAATTAATTCATGTAAATATTGTCATTCTCTAAGCCCTTGTAAAAACTGTACATGTAAAACTAAGCAAAAACTCTTGGATTGGGCTTAATAATCATTAATGAAAATAAATTATATGATACCATGAAATTCTTACATATAAAACTGTTAATTTTTATATGTTTCAACTTATCATATTTCTTATGGGTCAGCATTCTTTCTATGAAGTGACATAAAACAATATGGGCAATTTCAGAAATTAGAAACAAAACATTTTCTTGGAGGAGACATTCAAGATGTTGGATAGCAAATTGTTTTCATGTATTTGGAACAACCATTATGAAATAATTTTACAGAAGTGATTAACATTCATTTTTTCCTAAAATAACTATAATAACATAATTATCCGAGTTAACTAAAGGAAATTATAATATTGAAATGGAGAGAATACAGTGTGATTTTAGTGGAATACATAGTTGCAATTGCAGAGAAGCAAGGGATGTTGAAGAAAATCTCACATGTTTTAAAATGATACTTAAGGTGTCTTTACTTAAGGTGTCCTTAAGACACATGTATAAAATAAGTGACCACTGATATGTGTCTCTAAAGATAAATTAATGTTCAAGCAGCCAAAGTTTAAATGGTTATTCAGGTGTTAAAAAAAAATCTAGTGAGTTCAGAAATGTGCAAATACTGAAGATAAATTGGGTTGCTTTAGAAATGGCATGAGGAGGGGTTTTAATTGAATTATAATTGTAGTATCCTTTACTCTCTGTGCTATAACAAAATAAACACAAAAATACTTGGGGGGGAAAGTTAATATATATAGAAAAAACACCTTTATCACATATGTATAATCTCCTTGTTATTCTTTACTCTCTACTGAATGGAAGTTTTAGAACTGTTCTATTTAAAAATTCTTTGGACATGGGATATCACTTAAACAGACCTGACTAGCCTGTATCTTGATAGGATTGTCTAGCAAGAAAGCTGCCTGCCCCTGTCCCCTCAACCCCCAGTCCTGGCATTAAAGATGTGTAACACTATTCAATACTTGTAAACTTGTAAAAAGTTAAATATAATAGCATGAGAGATTCAGTTTCTCAGTAGTCCTAGCCACATTATAAGAACTTTCCGGGTCATTCACTTTATGCAAGTGATGACCAAAACATGACAGACATTTTCCTATTTGGTAAGAGTCATTCAGTGCAGTTGCTGAGAGGGGAATTGGATAGAAAGGGAAGTTAAGGCAGAAATACAGTCTTGAGTGAAATAACAGAAGGGCCTTAAGACATCCTTAGACATCAAGGCATAGCAATTTCTGAAATCTTGATTTTGTCCTGATTTTATTTCATATCTAGCTAGATACTCCAGTGTCTCCCTAACCCCCCCAACAGCATCATCTGCCTGAACAAGAGTTTTGGGACTGTCCATGACCCTGACATTGGTCCAGACATTAAAAACATATATAAATAAGTGATGATTGTTCAGGGTAAAGAATAAAGCAAAACCAAAAAAAAAAGGAAGTATAAATCAAAAGTAATTGTCATGTTGTATCCTGACAAAATTCTAAGTTCTAACACTACCCCAATTCATACAGTATTATAGTTGTGGTTTTGTCTTTTAAAATCCTGTATCCGACCTTCAGTATCAAGAAGATGCTGTGTCCTGACTCTGGGTCATGAACCAGGTGGCCTTCTTACAAGAGGACTTATGTATTTTTAACTGGTTTAATCACCCATGGTTCCATAACTATCTTGCATGGATCATTTTCAATCCTGGTAATATAAGATGCTGTAAAATTAAAGTGGGAAAGCAATATGCATCATTTTTATATTAGAAAGTACAAATGATGTTTGATTTTTTTCTAATGCAACTGTTTTTGTTATTGTTGTTTTTATTATTTTTTGTTTGTTTGTTTTTATCTGCTTTAGGACCTAGACTTGTAATACAGACAGGTAAAACTAGGTTCAGTCTTTGAGAAGGCTTGATTTTTCTCCTCTGTCTGATAAATATTTCTTTATTGTTATTGACTTATTTTATTCTAGGATAATCACAGTTTCCCCCTCCCTCCTTTTCTCTGTCCCTCCCACAGCCCCCTCCATCCATTTCTCCTCCTTTCTCTTCAGAAAAGGGCAAAACTCCCCTATATACCAGTCAGCCATGGCATATCATGTGGCAGTAAGACTAGGCACCTTCTTTCCTATGACGGCTGGACAAGGCTACTCAGTAGAAGGAAACAGTCCCCCAAAGAACGTAACAGTCACAGAGAAAGCCCCTATCCTACTTTTAGGAGTCCCACAGAAAGACCAAGCTACACAAATGAGCAGAGTACCTAGGTCAGTCCAGTTCAAGCTCTCTTGTTGGAGGTTCAGTCTCTGAGAGGCCCCGTGGTGAGCCCTGGTTGGTTGATTCTCTGGGTTTTCAGAGAACTTTACCTCTCTGGCTCCTACAATCCTCCCTCCCCACCTTCCATAGGATTCACCTAGTAGTGTCTCTGATGACAATTGGGTCAAGCAACACTTATGAGTAGAGCAGGATATAATTTGTAATCACTTCATTGATATTAACAAAGAAAAAAACAAATTTATCATATGTTTAAGGCAGAAAAGATTCTGAAAAATTTTGAGACATGATCAAGGAAATATATAATAAAATATCTTAGAAAGAATATTGGATGTTGGGAGAAAAAATATCTAAGAGCCGTATGAACAACCCTGAAAGAGCACCAAGTTTCAGTTTATGATACATCAAAAGGGGCTCAACTGAAAATTAACTGCCATAAATGTAGGAGAAGAAAGGGGATAGGGAATATTGTGGAAGAGAGACAATCAACTCAGAAAAATGACAAGAAAGATTCTAGTAAAATGATATCTTAAAGTAAATTGGATTCAGCTGTGAATGTGCTAGCAGTGACATGTGCAGAGCATTAAAAGAAATATGGTAACACTGCTACAGTTCATTAAGTGTTACAGTCATTATACTGTGTTTACCTTTGTACATTTTATAGTGTCAGAAAGATTTTTTTATTATTATAAATATATGAGAAATATATTTTCTCATATAAGTATATGAGAAAATATATGAGATATATGAGAAATAATTCATCAGAGACAGTTCAAAGATAGAAAAGTTAACAGGCATGACATAGGGAATTCTATTTAAGAATATGTGCTTTTAGATATGCTTGTAAGCAATTATACTGTCATTGTTCCCAAAGTTAGGCTTAATTTTGATATGCCATTTTCAAATGTGTTTCCTAATTAGTGATGCAGGCAAGAATTTATACAAACTGAAGTAGAAAATAAAAGAGAATGATCTTTATTGTTTTAAGTCTAATTTCTGAAAGTTTATTATTTTCATGTGTGTTCTCAAAACAAATTTATACAATAACAGCAATCAAAAAATTGCCTTAAATAAACTCAATGTGCTTAGCATTAGCTTCATTCTCTCTTGTGCTTACTAACATGTCACCCTGTCCTTCATCACTGGTTGCCATTATCTACATTTCTAAAATTTAAGAATTCATTCCTATAGATTGCATACTATGGATGGCTTTTCTATAGGTGTTATTCCTTAAAGAATTTTCCATTTCTCTAAGTAAGGAAAACATATTGACTTCCAAAGATAGAAAGATATAGATTTTACAGACAGTGGTGGAAGTTGACAGAGATACAGATACAGGCATTGAGGCACTGACATCCCCTGTTAGGAGGCCCTGCTCTTTGGAGGTTCTGCTCTGCCTCTAACCTCTCTCTCTCTCTCTCTCTCTCTCTCTCTCTCTCTCTCTCTCTCTCTCTCTGTCTCTCTCTCTCCAAGAAATGGTCCTAGCGAAAGAGTTGCAGTGATCAAGCTCAACGTCCACTTGAGCTATATAGAAAGAACATATCTCTAGAAAAAAATATGAAGGAAAGAGGAGAGTGAATTAAACTCTAGGTAATGCAGGGAATGTGACTCTGAGGCTTTTTTGTATGATGTACATCACTTTAGAATTTGGATCTGTTTATTTTTGGCTGCTGAGAAAAAGCAACACTAAAATTCCTTCATGACAAGTTATTAAATTAACATATATTACTGTATTTTTATCTGTGAAAAATAAATGAAACATGTTATAGAGGTATTTTTATGAGGAAATTTGAATAACAGTAATTTAAATATCACAACGATCTTACCACTATTTTGACAATGCAGCATTTCTAGATCAAATGCTTAAAATATTTTCAAATATGAATGTTTTATACCCAAGAATACTTTAAGAAACTTCTCTTATATGAAATTGGAATATAGATTACATATTACTGATAATAAATATGACAATTTTAAAACATTGATAAATAAATGCTTTTTTCTTTATTAATTAAGAAAGATAAATTTTAGTAATTATATGAATATTTATTTTATTTTTACATATATGTTTAAATATTGGCTTAATATTTGGTAATATATTGAGTTCTTCAGCAATTTACTCTAATAAAAACCCCTCTGCTTGAACCCAGTCACTTGATGTCCTTCTTTCACTGCTGCTCTTCCTAAATTACAACAATGAGCACTAGAGGAACATAGCACCGTAAAAATTATTTCATGCTTTCAGAATCAAAATTCATTGGGGTACTTTGCAACATGTTTTTAAATGTGTTTTTAATTGAAATAGAGTTACAGCATCTCCCCCTCTCCATTTCAGCCTCCAACCCTTCCCAGTTACTGTTCCTCTAACCCCTCCTTATCTCCCTATTCTAAAGTTGATAGTTTCTTTTCCTTTGATTGTTTACACACACACGCACACACACAACACACACATACACGCACACACACATGCACAAGCACATGCACATGAGCAAATATATAAGTACAATCTGCAAAATGTGTTCTAGTTGTTTTTATATGTGATTTTAGGGAATGACCATTCTATATTAGAGAGCTATAGATGAGCCATAATTTGTACTCACTTGTTGTTAACAAGCAAAGCTGTAAGTAACTCTCAACAGTAGGGAAACCCTGCCTGATACTGAAAACCTAACCAACTTCCTAGCATTAGTGAGCACATGGACATTAGCAATATTCTACTACTGGTATATGTTAGAACAATATTATTCCTTACTACTTCACAAATAATATCCACATACTGAAGAGGATGAGGAGAAAGAGGAACATTACTTCACTGCGGGTAGGAAGGCAAACTTGTACAGCCATTTTGGAGATCAGTATGGCTATTTCTCAGGAAAATGGGAATCAGTATACCACAGGACGGGGCAATCACTCTCGTAGGCATATACCCAAATGATCCACATCCATGCAACAAAGACATCTGTTCAACTATGTTCATAGCATTATTTGTAATAGCAAGAACCTGGAAGCAACCCAGATGCCCCTCATCTGAAGAATAGATAAAGAAGATGTGCCATACTTCCTCAATGAAATAATAATAATAATAATAATAATAATAATAATAATAATAATAAAAGATGGAATCTTGAAATTCTCAGGCAAACAGATGGAAAAAAAACATCCTGAGTGAGCTAACCCAGTCACAAAAAGAGGAACATGGTGTATACTCACTTTCACTCACACATGGAGTTTAGACTTACAGCAAAGGATCACCAGCCTATAATTCACACCTCCAGAGAAACTAGACTAGGATACAAGGAGGAATCTAAGAGATTCATAAAAGGTCCCACACAGAAGGGGAAAGGTAAATGATCTCCTGAGCAAATGTGGAGGAGGGGGCAGTGAATGGAGAGGGAGCTAGGAGAAAGAGAAGAGGAGGAGAGGAAAGCTAGTGGGACTAGGAATATTGAGTCAGGGTAGGAGGAGAGAGAGAGAGAGAGACCATACAAGAGGGAGCCATTATAGGTTTGAAGAGAAAACTGACTCTAGTGAAATGTTCAGAGACCTATAAACTGACCCCAACTAACAACTTGAGCAACAGTGGAAAGGCTACCTTAAATGCCATCCCCTGATAATGAAATTAGTGACTAACTTATCCACCATCATAGAGCCCTCATTTAGTATCTGATGGAAACTGAAGCCGACACCCACAGCTAAACATGGAGCTGAACTGGAATTCAGATGCAGAGAAGGAGGACAAGAACAGGCTACAGAAACCCACAGAATCAGCTGACCTGAACAAAGGGGAGCTAATGGGCCCACAGAATGATAGCTGGAAATCCAGCATTGGAATGACTCAGACCCCTAAACATGGGTCTCAGTTAGAGGGCCTAAGATGTCTAAGAGATCACTGACAGTGCAACCAGGATGTATCCCTGGTGCACTTTGGGAATATATTCCCCATGGAGAGATATTCCCTTAACCTAGAGATAGGATGGGGGCCTTGTTCCTACTCCAAATGACATGACAGATTTTGTTGACTCCTCCTGGAAGGCATTACCTACCCTGTGGAGTGGGAAGGAAGAGAATGGGATGAGAGGGTGGTCGGGGGGCATGGGAGGGTGAGAGAGAGAGAGGGCAGGAGGGAACTAGGATCAATATGTAAAATAAGAAACAGAAAGAAAGAGAAAGAGAAAGCAAGGAAGAAAGAGAAAAAGGAAAGAAAGAAAGGAAGGAAGGAAGGAAGGAAGGAAGGAAGGAAGGAAGAAAGAAAGAAAGAAAGAAAGAACACTATTTGGATGGAGGGGGCATGGCTGAGAAAACTGGGCTATAACAATGTGTATGAAAATCATATGAAATGTCACAATGAAGACTTTTTTTTAAAAAAATGAAAATAAATAGTACAATGTACAGATTAAAAAATGACAAAATGTCATTATTTCATGTATTAAAGTACAGCTTTCTTTGATTCTGTTCATCTTTTTTTCTACTTTTTTTAATTTGTGTATTTAAATAAGTTAATAATACAAATAGGTAAATACAAATAGGTATTTGATATAATGCTGTTGGCTAGTTACTAGTTTCTTATTGTCTAGCTCTGTCTTAATTATTAACCCATTTCTATTAATCTAAGTATTTCCACGTGGTCTCATCTTACTGGAGAGTGGGCCCACACTTCTGTTCTCCAGTCTCTACATGCTGACTCCTCCCTAGTACTTCCTCAAATCCTCCTTGTCTCCTAGCCCTGCCTATCTTGCTTTCCTATTGGCCAAAAGTGCTTTATTCATTAACCAGTATGAGAAACATATTTATAGAATGACATCTCCCATCAATTTACTAAATATGATAGTGGTAATGTAGTTCACACAGATGCATTAAGTTGATAATTTGACATCTGTTTCTCTATTAACTCTTTACACAATTAGTAATTTTATTGATTTTTTATAGTATATATATATATATATATATAATTTATGCCCAAATTTTTATCTTATTGCAAATTTGTGTTTCTTCCTGAAATATTAGCATATTGAATATATTATTAAGATACTATTCTCAATTAAAAATTATAACAGAATTTATATTTTAAAAAATGTATCCAGCATTTTCTAAGGAAGGCTTTCCTAATTAGATCAATACTATAAACCCAATACTTTTGTGATGAGTTAATAAACTATCTAATGTTCATATAGTTATTTCCCCTCTTATTTAATTTTAAATGATTTGGTTTGGGATTTAGTATTTTATAGGCACCAGCAATCCTAACAGGTCTATGAGTGTTTGCTTTGTGTTATAGCTAATTTTTTCAGCTATATAGCACTGAAATTTTTATTTGAATTTTACTTATAGTGCTGTTTTTTCTTAACTAAGTACATTTAATGTTTTCAATTAAAGGAAAATATAATGACAATTTTGAATTAGGTGAATAAAATCAGGTATAATTACAAATTCTGGTTTCATGTTTCTGTTTTTGGGTTGAGTGTTAAAACATTTGACAGTTGATCTTTGCACTAGGTTGCGTTAACAATCTTAGTGCTTCCACAAATTAAAGTGTAAAATAATTTCACCCCCCCACACACACAGAACTTTGTTCTTACACTTAATTATGCACTTAATACATACACTTAAGTATTAGGTAATTAATGGCATTAATGCACAGTTGTCAATCTACTGTCATATTCTAGGAATTACACCATAAAATAACAAGATAAGTAAGAAACTAATTCAGAAAGAATATCTTTTTAGTAATTGATTTTTAAAAGAATGTATATATACTGAGACTTTTGAGGTAGAAGAGAAACCAGAATACAATTGTTATATTGTTCATATAGCTATTTTACTTTGTAAGTAATTGTGAGCTGAATTTTGTAGAAAGCAATACTTAATGGAAATAGTTAAGATTACCTATGAATGAAGCTTTGTATATGCCCATGCTACTTTTGCCTTTATTTTCATATTAAAGAAAGTAGGTAAGCAAGGAAGCTCTAAATTTAACTGATAGCACTTGCATGTATTTGCTATTTTAAATCCATTGCAGATACCCATATTTCCTGCATGTAATCACCTTCCAAAATGCTTCACATCTTCAGACAGTTGAATGAGTGATTCAGGTTCATTGTAAAATTTTAGGACTGTACAATTTTCATACCCCAGCTTCATGTTTTAAGAGCAGTCAATCTAGCTCCACTACAGTTAAATTTTCCTAAATATTCCAAATAACTTATTTTAAAGGGTCAGCTATTAACTTGTTTTTGATAGATTGTTAGCTTATTGTATATAATAGTTAAAATAATCTTCATGAGAAAACACAATCAAGATTTAAATGAAGCAAGTCTCTATATCACAGTTCTAAGAGTTAATATCAATATATCACAATATGATTTTCTCTCAATCAATATTTTTCAATTTTATGTCTAAATCAACACATGCATGAGTTTCCTGTCTTGGTTTAACATTAGAATTGAAATATGCCAAGTGCACCCTTTTTATTCTCTCCTGTAACCACATAGATAGTGTATTTTAATACATAGTGTGGTCATGTCTTATTAATAATTTATGTTCTTGTGTTCCTATTTGTTCCCAGGAACTGGCCAGTGACAAAGGTTTAATGTTACTGAGGTTCTTGTTTTCGTCATTCTTCATTTCTTCAAGGTTAATGAATAAAGCCCTGTTGGACTGTAGGAAAGCAAGATAGGCTGGGCTAGGAGACAGGGAGGATTCTGGGAGATAGAATAGGAAGAAATCTAGATGTAGGCCCTGAGAAAAGTAAGATATCCATACCCTCTCTCTGGTAAGCTAAGACAATGTGGAAACACATAGCTTGACGGAAATGGATACTATTTAAGACAGAGCTCTTCAATAAGAAACACCAACAGTTTTATGATTATATAGCATCTCTGTGTGTTAGTTGAGGCTGATGTGGCTGTGGGACCTGGCTGTTGGGAAAGTGCTCGTAACAGATCCCCAGATCACTTGTGTAGAAAAGTTCAGCATTCATTCTTTAGTAACTCCTGGAATGAAAGACTCTACCATTGAAGACAATTCTAAGAATATCAGGATGTTTGGAGTAAGTGCCACAAGTAATCAAGTGACCCTGGATGATATGAGCAAACAACATTGCAAAAAACATCCTGCTGTTGTCTTTGCTTCAGTTCCTGCTTTCAGATTCCAGATTTGATATTCCTGTCTTGAGTTCCTGCCCTAATTTCTTTCTGTGGTGAACTATAATCTGTAAAATGAAATAAATACTTTCCTACTTAGGTGGGTTTGGTCACGGTAGTTTAACACAGCAAAAGAAATCAAAGCACAACAATAGCCAATGGCAGTAAAGGAAATCAATAAAATGTATATATTCATCCAATAAATAAAGAATTTTGTTTTAATTCACAAGGTATTGTGTGATTAATCAACTTGACTGCTCAGGAGTTGACTAAAATCTGAGCAGCTAGACGCATCTGTGAGGGATTTTTCTTGACAGGATCATTGAGGCAGGAAGATCTACCTTAAATCTGAGCTGCACTTTCTACTCCCAGTCCAAAGAAAAGGACATGGAAGAAGGATGCATTTGTGCTTTTCCTGCTTCTCATCTCTCTCTGGCAGCTTTACATCAGTGCTTTGTCTCCAGAGGCCAGAAGAGGATGTCAAATCTCCTGAAGCTGGAATGAAGGTGATTGTGAATGGTAAAAGCTAGTGATAGGAACGTAACTATGATCTTTAAGAGTAGTACTTGTTTTAAACTGCTTAGCTATCTTTGCAGCTACTGATGTGGACTCTTAGTAAATTCAGATAAACTTTTAAATTTGTAAAATTAATATTTTTTCTTTAAAATTTATGATACAAATTATATGGGCTTTCATTGATTAAATGATATTAACACAGAATGACATTGAAGGGGCTGTGTCATTGTTAGGGCCTTTGTAGTGAGATATCCATCCCAACCTCACCTGTTGCACTAACCACGTACATTGGCGCTTGGGGACAGTTGCAGGCATAAATGAACTAATACTTCAAAAGCAATCATTCCAAAATCTTTAACTCCCTCTTCCCTCCCCCTATGCTCCCAATTTGCTTGGGAGACCCTATCCACTTCTCGAGGGAAACCATGTATGTCTCTCTCTCTCTTAGGGTCCTCCTTGTATCCTAGCTTTTCCAGCAGTGTAGATTGTAGGCTGATAAACCTTAGCTCTATGTCTAAAATACATATATGAGTGAGTACATATCCTGTTTATCTTTTTTGTGACTGGGTTACCTCACTCTGGATGGTGTCTTGTAGTTCCATCCTTTCCCCTGCAAATTTCAAAATAACATTTTATTTATTTATTTATTGTTTGTTTGTTTTTTTGTTTTTCCTCTGAGTAGTACTCCATTGTGTAAATGTACCACATTTTCTTCTTCCATCCTTCTGGTGAGGAGCATCTTCTGAGTTCTGGCTATTACAAATAATGCTTCCGAGAACATAGTTGAACAGATGGCCTTGTTGTATGAGTGTACATCCTTTGGGTATATGCCTGAGAATGGAATTACAGGATCTTGAAGTGGACTGATTCCCATTTTCTTGGGGAAATGCCATACTGATTTCCAAAGTGGCTGTAAGATTTGCACTCCTACCAGCAGTGGAGGAGTGTACCATTTTCTCCACATCCTCTCCAGCATGAATTGCCATTGGAGTTTTTGATTTTAACCTTTCTGATGGAATAAGATGGTATCACAGAGTTGTATTGATTTGCATTTACTGTTGGCTAAGATTCCCTGAATGTGGGTGTTAGTTGGGATGATTAGGCTTTCTATGGGGCCTCCAGTAATTGATCTGTATTTATCCCTAATATAGGAATGGACTTTGGGAGCCCTTTCCACATGGAGGGATACTCCTCAGCCTAGACACATGGGGGAGGGTCTAGACCCTGCTACAAATGATATAACAAGACTTTGAAGACTTCCCATGGAAGGCTACACCCTCTCTGGGAGCAGAAAGGGGATGGGATTGGGGTTGTTGGGGGGAACAGGGGAGGACAGGAGGGTGCAGAAACTGGGATTGACATGAAAAACAAGCTTGTTTCAAATTTAAATTAAAAAACTATGAAGAAAAGAAAAAATAACAGAAACAAGATTTTCACATTTGAATTCATGATCCATTTTTATATTTTATAATTTTAAAATAAACATTTCTACATAAAATTGAAAAAAAACCTAAAATCCTTACTAGCCTATTTGATATTAGGGATAAATGTTTAGAAATTTAAAAAATAAAGATGATGCAACAAAAAACCTTTTCTAAAAGTATTTCCAAATATATATTTAGAAATTAAATAAGAAAATATTCCTTTAATACTGGTTATTTATTTGTCAGCTAAGGCTTTTTTTATATATGATGCATATGTGTGTATGCATTCATAACAGTGTCTTTATGAGTAGAGGCCAGAGACTAAGACCAGCTTTTCTATATTACTTTCTCATTTTCTTGATATGAAATCCTTCAGTGAAACTAGACCTCACTGACTCAGCTTGACTGGCTGATGAGTAAACTCTGGAAATGTGTCTGTCTCCACCCTCACTGCTGGAATTACAGACACATGCAACTATGCTGGGATTACAGATACATGCAACTATGCCTGGCTTTTAAACTTTATTCACCATTTAGATTGAAACTGTAGAACAACGCATAGCTAATTGAAGTTCATTTATGTAAGAGAATGTTATGAGGAAGCTAAGGATATCTATTTCATGGTTGCTTTCCTAAAGTTATTCATAGATTGGGATGATATTTTCAATTTTATGATTAAAAAATTAAAATCAATTTAAAATCTGAGATAATATAAAACATTAATTTGAATTTATCTACGTATAGATGAATTGAACTAAGTAAGCAATGAAAAAATACAGCATTCTTTCTAGGAAAGTTTTTAATGTGACTATTCTTATCTACTCTAGAATAACAAACACTAACACATTTTCAGTATTTTAATTAGATTACACAGTTATTGTACACTAAATACATGATATTGTAATAAACTTAAATGAATAAAAATGAGTTCATTTAGTTGTCATATAATTATGTCAACAAGGACACAATAAATGTGTTTTATTGCCCTAGTTAATATGTTAAACTTGAAAAGATTTCAGGCAATTAACTGGTATTTAACCAAAAACTATTAGTGAGTTGATTGGATATCAATTAATTGCCAAAACTACCATGTTTATTGTCATTTACTCTACTATAATGGTAATTATTTAGGAAGTTTCTAATTGACACAGCTTAAGATTAAATTTTAAAGAAAAGCTACTTTGGTATACTTGATGTCAGGATATATCTGTATGTTAACAAGATATATAGATTTATAGTAAAATTGAATCAATAGGAATATAAATTAATGTTTGACCTCATGATCATATGTGGTGTTTTAAATATAAGTATTGTGATATTATCCACAGTAAACTTTTAATTGTATCTGTTCCCTTTTTTAAAAAATATTCAGTTAGAAGAAGATGATGAAGTGAAAGATAAAATGCTCTGTACTCTTTGATATAGCTCAGGTGATCTTCCCTTGATGCTGATTCATGTTCTACTTAGTCTTACAAATAGAGTTACCAAAAATAAGTGACTCATTGGTCACTAATAAATTATCACTGAAGAATATATGTAGAATATGTATGTATGTATGTATGTGTGAAATGTTTAATGTAACTAGCCATAATAATGTAGAATTATATGAACATTAATACTTATTGGTTTTGTTCTTTCTCTGTTTCTCTTTTTCTTTTTTGAGACAATGTTTCTCTGGGTAGCCCTGGTTCTCCTGGAACACACTCTGTAGACAAGGCTGACCTTCAACTCAGAGATTTTGTCACCTCTGCCTCCTGAGTGCTGGGATTAAAGGAATGTGCCATCACTGCCCTGCTGAGACTTTACACAATATTACACAATTGAATATACTACATACAAGTTAGTGTACTATATATAATTTCTGAGGCTTCTCTTAATGAAAACCCAAACTTTTCATACTTCAAGAAAGCTTAATGAGAAACTGTGAATTTGTGAGAGTTTCTGAATCACAGCTCTACTCTCTTCTTGTTAATAAGTTTTCCAATTGAACATCTCTGCTTTGCAGAATTTTGTACTTTCTGACATATTCATCCACATTCCTTTATTCTAGTTACATTCTTACATTCCATGGAAACAAAGTAAAAACAAAGCACATAAATGTCCATAACCATGGTGATAGACATCATGTCTGAAATAGTCAGTGTATTAGAAACTGATCATCTATGGGTTTGTCTAATATTCTATGTAATTGCTATTTATATTGAACAAGACAAGAAACATTGGCCTTCATAATCATCATGTTGCTAACATTAACAACTAATACATCAGGAATGAAAACTCACATATAGTAGAATATTCATTCTACTGTGCTCTAATTCATTATATATTCTTCTGTGCTCTAATACATTATATATTTTTCTTAGTCTTATTGCATTATAGGTAAACTTCAAGATTCACTTTTAAGATCTGGTAAATTGTTCATCACTGTGCCTCTTTTTGAGTAATTTATTTGCCTAACTACTGTTACTACTAAGTGGGATAGTCAAGATTTCCACCTAAGTTTGCTTTGTTCTAAAGCCTGTGATTCCTTTTTATGCTCTATTATTTATTTTAATGTCTTAAAAACAATTTTCCATAGATAGCTAGCACATCCCACAATTTCAGATCAAAACAATGCAGCAGCATAATACATACAACAAAAGCACAAGCAAACAAACAAACAATACATATAACAAAAATGTAGGCACACAAAAAAATTAGAGAATACACTAAGGAGTTTAGAATTCATTGTTTATATGGAGCCTCTTTGAATACTCTTTCCTAATCTATTCTAATTGTTTTCTAAATGAATATAGTTATTTTTCATGAAAATAATCCAAATGGTAATAAAAACTAATTTTTATTTACTTTCTCTACTAAATTTTCTGGTGGACAGAAATATTAGGTATACTTTTATATATTACTATGGTTTATAATATTAACCACCAATTTCCAGACAAATAAATTTTAGATTTAGAAGTCATTCCCTAGCTGAATACTTACTAGCTAAACTAATTATCACTTTAATTATATTTTCAATTTTCTTGAATTAAAATTATAAAAGATTTTTTAAATTAGTTAAAATTATCAGAGATCTGAAAAGCTAGTCTTTCATTTTTCCCAAAGAAAACTAATTATTGTTGAATGCTTAAGAATTGACAAATAAATATTTTGTAATAGCATAATGTATATATTTATATCTATCATTGATACTGATAATATTACAGGAAAAACCTTTTTGTTTTGGAAACTTAAATCACACTGCTCACCATGAGTTCTCACCTTAGTGAAAGATGTGAAGTAAAAGATTTGAAAGATGTAATCTTTCTTTTTTGTTTTTTTTTCCTTTTTGTATTTAAATTTGAAACATGGTTGATTTACAAGCCAATCCCCATTCCCTCACCCTCCTCTCCTATCACCCCCCACTAAACCCCAGCTCATCTCCTTTCTGCTCTCCATGGAGGAGGCCTTCCTTTCATGGGAAGTCTTCAAATTCTGTCAGATCATTTGGAGCAGGGCTCAGGCCCAACCCCATATGTCTAGGCTGATAAAGTATCTCTCTATGTGAAATGTGCACCCAAAGTCCACTCATTTACTAGGGATAAATACTGTTCCATTACTAGAGGCCTCATAGACTTCCCAGTCCTCCTAATTAACACCCACATTCAGGGGATCTGTTTCAGTCCTATGCTGGTTTCCTAGCTATCAGACTGGGATGCATGACCTCCCCCTTTTTCAGGTGAGCTGAAACTGCAGGTTTCTTCAGCCTGGTCTTGACCTCTTTGAGCATCACTCTTTCTTCTCTGTAACTGGATTGACTAATGTTTAGCTCTGGGTGCCTGAAACTTCTTCCATTAGCTATTTGATGAAGGCTCTCAGATGGCATATAAGCTAGTCATCAATCTCATTATTGTGGATGGACATTAAAGGTAGCCTCTTCACTATTGCTTAGGTTGCTAGATGCATTCATCCTTGTAGATCTCTGTGCATTTCCATAGTGGCAGATTTCTCTTTAAATTTATAATGACTCCTTCTATTGTGGTATCTGCTTTTCTCCCTCTATTCTTTCCCTGTCTCAATCTTCCTTTTCCATTATGCCCACCTCTCACCTCCTCTTCTCCCCTTCTCTTTCACCTAAATCCCTCTCTCCTCCCTCCATGTGCCCAATTTGCTAGGGATATCTTGTCCCTTTCTTCATCTCCAGGGCACCATGTACGTCTCTCTCTCGTAGGGTCCTCCTCGTTTTCTAACTTTTCTGGCAATATGAATCATAGGCTGGTAATCCTTTGCTCTATGTCTAAAATCCATTTATGAGTGAGTACATAATATTTGTGTTTGTCTTTTTGTGACTGGTTTATCTCGTTCAGTATGGTTTCTTCTAGTTCCATCCATTTCCCTGTGAATTACAGGATTCCACTGTGTTTTTATGCTGAGTAGTACTCCATTGTGTAAATGTACTACATTTTCTCTATCCATTCTTTAATCAAGGGTCATCTAGTTTGCTTTCAGGCTCTGGCTAGTATAAATAATGCTACTATGAGCATAGTTGAACAGATGGCCTTGTTGTATAAATGCGCACATTTTGGGTATATGCCTGAGTGGAATTATTGAATCTTGAGGTAGACTCATTTCCATTTTCCTGAGGAACCACCATACTGATTTCCATAGTGACTGTAAGAGCTTGCATTCCCACCAGAGGTAGAGAAGTGTGCCCCTTTCTTCACATCCTCTGCATCATAATCTGATTTTGTTGATTTTGATTTTAGCCATTCTGATAGGGGTAAGATGGTATCTCAGAGTTGTTTTGATTTGCATTTCCCTCTTGACCTTAACTCTAGTACCCAAATAATGGCAGAACTTTCAACAACTAATCACTCTGCTTTGCCAATGAAAGTTCTTCATTTAACATTATAATGAAGGTAATAGCACAGACAATTGTTTTCTTTACTGTGAACATTTGTACTATCCTTTAAAACACATCCCAGAAACTTGATGCAATTTTCTGACAAACAAAATGAAAGATGCTTTAGAAAAATTTTACAGTCCTTGTTATGGGTTGTTATACAGCCTAAGCTCTCACATTTCAAGCTTATTACACAGGCTGGAAAGCCAATTCATAGCAATAAAGACCTTTAATGAAGTTAAGTGTAGACAACTGTCTGAAAGCACGGTAGAGAAAGATTTTCTTCTCAAAATTTTGTTTCTTGATGCTGTAAGCATGTTCCTATAGAAAGATATTATTCTGAGACATGTAAGGCTGACACAGAAAGAAAAACAGTGCATGCTCTCACTTAGATTTGGAATCTGAAAAAGAAACTAAGTACACAGAGGTCAAAAATACAACTGTATCTGTGAAAAATCTGTGAAAAGAAGGGAAGATCCAAAGGACCATGAAATCTCCTAGAGTTAATGCCTTTTATATATAACAAGGGATTGCACTCATGTCATGACGTCTTAACAATGTAGGCGCATAAACAATGCCTATGTACTTATACAACTAGTTGCATACCATAGTGAGTGAAGAAATTCTCACATGGGGCTTCCACGCATAAAGCAAAAGCTACAAATCAATTAATGGCTATTAAAGAGGTATAATGATGCAAGAAAACAAATGACCTCTAACAGTGAGTAGTGGTGAAGGAATTCTGAGAAATGAGCAAAATGCAGACTTATGGGGCCTCTGGGGTGGAACCAGTATTTATCCCTAATGCACCATTGGACTTTGGGAGCCTATTCCATATAGAGGGACACTCTCTTAGCTTAGGCACATGGGGGAGGGCCTAGGTCCTGCCCTAAATGATGTGACTGACTTTGATGATCCCCCATCAGAGGCTTCACTCTCACTGAGAAGAAGATGGGGTTGGCAAATGGGAGGACTGGAGGGAGAGGGAGCGGGGACTGGTATTTAAAATAAGATTGAATTTAAATAAAAACTAATTTTTAAAAAAGGGAAGAGGATCTTTCTTCAGAAAAGATCATCTCCTACCCTGATAAGTTACCCAGTTAAAGAATGTCAAGACTAAACAAATAGGAAAAACACCAAATGTACTAATCAGGTCAGGTGGTTTTTATATGCAAATCGCTGTATGTATATGTGTAATAATAATAATAATAATAATAATTGAATAAGAAGAGGCTATAAATTTAAGACAGAATCAAGGGTGGAAAATATATCTACAGAATACTCATGTAATTAAATATAAAAATATTTCCTTATTAGAGTCAGGGTTTGATGATAAATGGAGAAATGTGAGTCACATAACAAAAATTTACAAATATACAGTGTTCAAGAGTTGAAAAGTTTACCCTACTACTCAAGGATCATAGTTGATATATGTGATTCATGTTCAGAATGCTTACCAATACTTACATTGTAGTTCTCCTTGACACAGGACAAGGGACAGCGAGATGACATTACAGCCATGTTCATTTGATTCATTGTATAAAGCATCTGATTTTATATGTACCACTTATTATGATGTTTATGTGAAACATGAAAACCAAAGTGTGCTATTTTGAAAAAGCTTAAGTTTTATTAATGAGAATGAATCATTTCCTTTGGGAGTACTTCTAGTTTTTATGAATGGTCATCTGACTACAAGTATGGATATGAAATAGTGCCCATTAGACAGAAGCACTGATATGTTCTTTATCTCTGGTCATAGTTACAATAGTAATATTTAATATTAATGTGCTAATTTGCATAGTTAAATTTAACTGTATTTAATCGTGAGGTTTCTGAGATTTTTCCTAAATGTGTACATTTATATGTAATATCATTTCAAGTTTAATGTACTACTGTTTATATTACACTACTGCATGAATTTCCCAAAACTCTAATTACTCAAAAAAACCCACTTTGATAAATTATTACTGCATTTTTATGCACTGATGGCTTTTATTGTATTTTAACAAATATAATATACTCTGATCCTATTCACTCTAACTCCATGTTTTTTTCCCTTGTTGATACTATCATCCCTCTTACTAAAGAGTAATTCTACTTTTTTCCCTTGTTGCTACTATCATCCCTCTTACTAAAGAGTAATTCTACTCCCAAGCTTTTGGTCAAAATACTATTTGCTTTTCACCTTGAATCTCTTTAGATCAATAGTGTGGGGCTCTCTGGTATGTGCTTTGAGTCTCTGAATAATGCCAAAGTCATGGTTAGATGGAGTATCAGGAGTGATCTGTGTCCTGAAGTGGAAGTATCTATTTTTTACTCATTTTCATCTATTATCGTAATTCTATTTAGTGTGATGATAATAATAAGATTACCACACCATTCAGGGATTATTTTCAGGTTTTGAAACTATCCATTTCACTCCATATGCTCCTTTATGTTTTAGCCAGCATGAGTACAGTTTTGATTCTGTCTCAACATTTCCTTTTAAGAATTCATGTGATTATGGCATCCCACAACTGTCTGTAACTCAACTTCTAGTAGATGCAACTAAATTACACAGATACACATGCAGGCCAACTGCCAATACACATAAAATTAAATGAATATATAACTAAATAAATTACTTTAAATATAGATTATTTGATAAGCTTAGTAGTGGTGGTGCACAGATTTAAGTGCAGCACTAGAGAGTCAGGGGCAGGCAGTTCTCTGAGTTAGAGGCTAGCAAAGTGCATTCTCAGAAAGCCAGGATTACATAGAGAAAACCTTGCGATTTATATGAAGAACGTTTCTTCTGTCTTGTAATACAGCATATTCAACAGTGCCATAATTTACACCTGTAATTAGGTGATATCTACTAAATACCATCACCCAGGTGCATCTCTGAGTTCAAGACCAACCTTGCCTACAAAGTGAGTTCTATGTAAGCCAGGGATACACAGAGAAGTCTTGTCTTGAAAATAAACAACAAAATATTATCTTTTAACATGTGAATTGTGTATTCATGTACATGGTGAAAAATATGTTCTGGTTAATGAATATATGTGTACCATTTACTACAGAGTTATGCAGTGAGAGCCCAGCTGACAAATCACCAAGCCTACCCACTAGAATTACATAGTATGATGGAAGAGGCCGACATGGAGGGCAGTGGGAGTATTTGTTTATGAATAGCCACTGCTTTTCTGTAAATTCAGTTTAAGCCATAGCACTTCCTTTCTATGTTAGATTTATCCCCAAAACTCGAGCACTGTATTCATTGTTTATTAGGCACATTTTCCGTTATGCTTTTCATATATTGGATGACTCCCCCAGCAATGTGTCATTCTTGCAAGAAAATAATCAGAGTTAATATTATTACTCTCTCAAATCTTTGTATAAACTTAGAAGTCTGCCAAGCTGCAGGTATCTTCCTGGGTAAACAGTTGGTCAGTGTTAGCTTCCCAATAAAGAGACCACTATTGACACATTCACAGATGCCCAAGGGCAAGAATTATGGTATATATAAAGTTGTTGAGCCATAGCTCTCAGAGAGAGAGAAGACAAGAGTGTCCTAAATTCACTCTGCCAGCAGATGGGAAAGTACTTCTCAAGCTAATCTCATATTAATCTTAAAGCATGCATATCCTTCTATTGCCAGTCTTCTAACAATAGATCTGTGTCTTAAGGTTTTCAGTGGGCAATGCGCCCTTCCTGCCTGGTCTTAGTTTTGCTGCTATGGCTTTGGGACCATATATTGCCATGGCAATGGCTCTGCCTTTAGCACTTAGGCTAGGAATGTGCTGCTGACCAATGGAAAGCTAACTCTATATCTTTTGCTTCAAGCTACTGGCGACAGAGAGATTTGGGAAGAAGAGACTAGAGAGGTAAGAGCTTGAGGGAGAATCTGGAAGAAATTAGCAGAAATGTAAAAGGATAAGAATGTAGGAAGTATTTGTAAGTAGGAAAATGAAGAATAAAGATTGAAAGAAAAATTGGAATTGGAATTGAGACAAAGAACTAGATCTATGAAGTTATAGAAAATTAGGACAAAAGTTTTCCATACAGAACAGTAAAGAGAGAACAATAAAAAGCAGATTTATAGAAAGAAAGTGTGTGAGAATATTATTTTCCTTAGCCCTCAGGCTTATATCCTACAATTATCTCTTTTCAAATTCTGAGTGAAAGATTTGTGGACAAACCATAATGTTTTTGATATACATATTCAACTATCATTTCTCATGTGTTGTCCTCCATTATTTTTGGAGCCAGTGTCTCTCAGTAACTTGAAACTCAACTAGGAATTTAAAATGGATAGCTGCCTGGCCTAGGGATTCTCCCATATTCAATTCCCTTGCATTTGGGTTACAAGCAAACACTACTGTAACTGCCTTTTTTTTTTTTTTTTTTTTTTTTTTCACATGCGTTATGGAATGTGAGGTGAGGTCTTATTTAAGCATCAGTTTCACTAACTGAACTCTGTTCCTAAACTCTCATCCATATTTGATATATGTGTAAACTCTCACACAAAAATGATATGGATAAACACATCCATATTTTCCTCAAGAAGAACTCAAGATATTCAAGTTTATACTCTACTATCTCTGGGTAGTACTTTATTACATTCTGATTCAGTGTTTACCTATACCAAGCATTTAGAATCTATATTTTTCATTAAAAATTGCTCAAATCACATTATGTGCAATGTCAAAAATATGTGCTATTTTCAAAAATAGATTTTGAAATAACCTAATTAAAAGGCCTTTCTTTACTCAGCAGTAAATTGACTAGTATTTTCCTATCTGATCTTCAGCACTGAAGAAGTTTAGAAGAATAAAAACTGAAGTATGTCATGATGCCTTTTCTCAATATTTCCTCATGTACCCTGCTTTAGAATAAAGGCACAGCTCCACAAACCTGAATAAACTGTCATAAAATTTGATTTACTTGGAATTCTCTCAATCATTACACAATGTCTTTGTGTATGTACTTCTAAGCAGTTATATTGTACTGAAAATCTAGGAAATTACCAGTTTGGTGTACTCCGTGACCTGAAATTAATTGGTGTATCATTATGACCTAATGACTTTCAGTAAATGAGTAATTTTTTATTTTATAGCCTATCCAATAATTACAGTATAAGTAAAGCTTTGAAAAGATGTTGCATTTTCTTCTGTTCTTTATCATGACAAGAAAATAGTGCTCAAGGTTGTCAACATAGGTTTAGATGACATTTCTGGTCACAGATCATTAACCTAATAAAGACATTATACTCAATGAGTATTTTAGTGGTCAGGCATCTATTGTGATGGCTCAGTTCAGCCCTCAGAGAGAAGACAAAATAATGTCTGACTGCCTGAGATGAACAAATGTATGATGAGGTGAACAAACCTATCAGTTGAAAATTCAAAAACAATGAGAACTCAGGTGAAATGTTGACTGGTTGTGTGAGTTTTTGCTGTGAAGAGACAACATAAGCATAGAAACTCTTATAAAGGAAAAATATTTCATTGGGCCTGACTTACAGTTTTAGAGTTTTATTCCAATGTTATGACAATGGGAAGCATGACAATGTACAGGTGGATATGGTACTGGAGGAGATGAGAATTCTATATCTTGTTCCATAGGCAGAAGAAGGAACCTCTGTGTCACACCGGCCAGATGAGCTTATAAAACCTCAAAACCTGCATGAGTCTGTGAGCGCCACACGCATACCTCTTCAAACCACCCCATTTATGTAGACCAATTCTTTCACCAGATCTACTTCTATGTTTAACCTAAGTCTTCTTTTATCTGGTAACAATCTCTTATTGCCGATTCGTTGATGATAAACATACACACACACAAGTAAGGATTTAATTATTATTACATTTACTCATTCCCAACAGATGCTGTCATACTGAGTCCATAAGCATTGGCACATTTTTATCATTATTTCCAGTAATCTCAGGTTGTTGATATATCATCATTAGTTTCTGCTAATGTATTAGCACATGCAATAGAATCTTTGCACTTAGCACATTGCAGTGAATGTGTTTCCAGAGGGCATATATATATATATATATATATATATATATATATATATATATAGTGAATTTGAGATCAGTGGGCTCTATACAGCGGGATCCATGAAAGCAGGATTGAAATTTTTCTATGGCTAATGTTTTGTAAAGAATTTCAAATTTAGAAATTCTAGTCTTAGTATGGTGAAGGACAGTGCTTGATTGAATGGATTTTTACTTCAGATATCATTAAATACCTGATTAAAATTGTATAGTGTATGTGTGGCTATAAAATCTGAGTAGCATGATTTTATGAATATATATGTGTTTTCATGTATAGATATAAAAATCTTAATAATAAAAGAGAAAAGGTACTTAAAAGAGCAAGGTAGGATATATGGGAAGGTTTAAAGAAAAAGTTCAATGCATATCATGCAATATTTATATAAGAATTATGATCCAATAATTCCACTCTTAGGTATATATCAAAACGATGCCCATTCATACAAGAATATCTTTTCAACTATGTTCATAGCAGCATTATTTGTAATAGCCAGAAACTAGAAGCAACCTAAATGCCCCTCAAATGAAGAATGGATAGAGAAAATGTGGTACATTTACATAATGGAGTACTTACTACTCAGTGGACAAAAACAATGAAATGGATGGAACATTAGAAAAACCATCCTGAGTGAGATAACCCAGTCACAAAAAAGATAAAAAGGTTAGGTACTTACTCGTATATACCTTTTAGACTTTTAGTAAAGGATTACCAGCTTACAATCCATACTGCTAGAAAAGCTAGGAAACAAGGAGGATGCTCAGAGAGATATACATGGTCCTTTGGAGAAGAGGAAAGGGTCAATATCTCCCAAGCAAATTAGAAGCATTGGGGGGGGGGAGTCAGAATGAAAATGAAGGGAGAGTTGGGTAGTAAGATTGAGTCAGGGAAAGAATAGAAGAGAACAATAAAAGAGATATAATAGAGGGAGCCATTACAGGTTTTAAGAGAAATCTGGCACTAGGGAAATGTCCAGAGATGTACAATAATCACCCCATCTAACACTCTAAGCAACAGTGGAGAGGCTACCTTAAATGCCCTTCCCTGATAATGAGATTGATGACTACCTTATATGCCATCTTAAAGCCTTAATCTAGTAGCTGACAGAAGCAGAAACAGACACCCACAGCTAAACATTGAGGTGAACTCATAGAATACAGTTGCAGGGAGGGAGGAGTGATGAACAAAGGGGACAAGACCTGGCTGGAGAAATCCATAGAAACTGCTGACTGCTGACATGAATAAGGGGGTGCTCATGGACTCCCATCTGGTAGCTGGGAAACCAGCAAGGACCGACCCAAATTCCCTGAATGTGATATTAGTTGGGAGGAGTGGGCATTCTATTGGTCCTCTAGTAATGGATCAGTATTTATGGAGCCCATTCCACATGGATAATTTCTCAGCCTAGACACATGGTTGGGGGGAGAGCTTGGGTCCTGCTCCAAATGATATGACAGGCTTTGAACACCCCTCATGGAAGGCCTCACCCTCCTTGGGGAACAGAAGGGAATGGGATGGGAGTCAGTGGGGGGAATAGGAGAGCATGAGAGGGTGCAGGAACTGGGATTTATATAAAAATAAAAACTTGTTTCTAATTTAAATCAAAAGTATATATAAAAAGAATTAGGAAATTTGAAATAATATTTTAAATTTTAATGATTATAATATTACATCATTTCTCACTTCTATTTTCTGATATGGATAACTACAGATTCATCCTGTATTCCAAATGGAGCTCCAAAAATGTTCAGCATAGTTTTGCCTTCATAAGATTTTTGCATAGAAGGAAAGTCATTTGTTGAATCTGAAAACTGGTTGAAATGTGATTGTTCTCTTCTGAATCTCCATTTACTATCTTTCAGAAATTTACTTAGATGTTCTGTCTTAATTTCTTTCTCCATAATGTGATTTACGTCAACATTTTCAACTCTTCTGACTGACATTGTATTCTTTTCTACTGCATGATCTTTTTGCATAATAATTTTTAAAAGTTGAAATAATGAAAGTCAACTCTTGAGATGTATGACTCAGTAATGCCTTCTGATTCCTCAATTACTCATTATAACATCTTCATATCATTTTGAAAAGTATTTACTTTTGCTCTTCATAGCCTCTATGTAATCTTATAACTTTTATGTGATTTCTACTTTTTGAAAAAGATATGTGCACATGTATATTATTAATATTACAATATGAATTATAAGGAAATCTTGAACCACATCCAACTATTAAAAAAATGACAAAAAATTACATTTTAACTGTGATTAATGTATAGTCTCATTACCATTATAATTAATTACTGGAAGCTCATTGTATAGAGTTTTAATTGATTGTTGTTCTTTATATTTGGTATGTTAAATTTATTTTTGATAATATGTAGAATAGAAAAGTAAGTTTTGTTTAGTTTAAAGTATTAACAGTGTTATAATGTTCTTAAATTATACTCATTCTTGTGATTTTTATACATTCATGTAAATTGAAATATGAAAGTAAAATAAATTTAATTTGAACAATGGAAGAGCTTAAGAAAGCATAAATCTGATTTTTGAGATTGTTTTGGAGATTTCTTTTGTTTTTTTCTTTTTTAAAATGTTCCATTGTTTGAAATAGTTAGTTTCTTATTCTATGAACAAATGCAGTACACTTTTTTTTTTTTTTTTAGAGCGTTTGATTTCCTCTACATAAAACAGGAAGGAATCCTTTGGACATCCATAGGTATTTTCTATTTAAACTTAAATACTAATTTTTCACTTATGTTTCCTTCCAAAATAGTTCTATGTGTAAAAAAAGACAATATATATTTGTCATCTATTGTTATTGATAATTTTTAAAGACTAAAACTGTTAGCTAATTTTATGTACAAACTCTATAACTACAATACTAAGCCATTGGTATTCATACACATGAACATAAAGCTCAAAACAGTATTAATGGTGTTTATATACATCCACACACATGTAATAGCATTATTTACAGGCAGGTATACGCCTCACTATGCTAATGAGGATGAACCATAGTAATAGCATTATTGAGTAAATGCTTTTTAACACACAAGCACATAGTTCCAAAGTGCATTAATGAAACAATGGTACTTACACATATGTTTTCACTATTCTAACAAGTTGTTTAAGTCAATATTGTTTATGTATATATGTGAGCATTACTCAGCAACATGAGACCATGTGGAAATACTTAGATAAATAGAAATGGGTTGATAAATAAGACAGAGCTAGCCGATAAGAAACAAGTAACTGTACAACACAATTATATCTAATACAGAGTCTCGGTGTGTTAATTGGGGCTGGCGCCATGGTGTGTCACGGCCAGCAGGGAAAAACCTTACTCCTTACACGTCCCATTCCCTCCTTCTCCCTCTTCCTTCATAACTACCACTGATCATCACTACAATCTCAAAAGAAGGCAGAGGAACAGTTAAAAATGATATCATTAGGAATCAACTGCTTTCCCTGAAACTTTCCTCAGTTTCTACCAGATGAGCAGTGTTTATGTACCTTCTAATGTTTTTATACTATAAGCAAAGTACACTATATATTGATGATCTTCACACTAGTATTTGATCCAAGAATTAATATAAAGTGGATAAGAATCAAAGATCACATCAAATATTTTTAGTGTTGCCTTTATCTATGTAGGCAAAATTAAAAAAATCTTCCAAAGGGAAAATAATGCAGGTGTTAAATGAATTTGCATCAGAAATATTGAAAAGAGACATTAATTAAAAAAATACATTGAATCAACTTTAATTGATGATATATACATATAAATTCTTTATTAATTTTAAATATATATACAAAGCACTTGAATAAATGGAAGCAGGACTATTAATTAGTGATATGTGAAAGACTTGCTATTTGACAGTCATGCTCACTTACTGTTCATGTAGTAAATTATTTAACATAGTGTTTATCTTTTCTTATGTCATGCAATGTCAATTATATTATTGCTAATGAATGTAAAGGACTAAAATAAAAAACTGTGTATTTTCTCTGCATCTTTTTTCAATGTCTGTGCTTCTATTCTATATCACTGGTCTCTTCTGGCTTATAATTAAAATCCAAACACACATAGTAACACTAGAGGAATAACCAATATAGTTATGTATCAGGTGAGTGATCTTAACTGCTTTTCTTCATGTTCAGTGTTGACCCTGTCCTACCATTAATTATCCAGTCCTGTCCAGTCTAAAAATATTTTGTGACTGTGGTGTGTATGAGAGTTTGGATAATCTGTTCCAAACTCTCATCTTTGAGTTACATGAACTATCCATTAGTGTTCTTATTACTTAGCCTATCTCATTCATTTAATCCAGGTCTTTTATTTAATTGCTCACTTTCACGACTCCTTATTCTATTTTTTAAAACTCTGTCAGCATCATCTCAAAGCCTGTTAACAATTTCATTTTCAACTCATTATATTTTGACTCTATTCCAAACTACTTTCAGATTATAATCCAGCATTACCATCAACATGTTTACCTCTTTGTTCTCCTATTGGTTATGTGTATAAGCATTAACACTAGTATACTTAAGACTGCTTTTTTAAGTAATATTCTTTCCTCATTGACAACTGAAAATATATTTCCATAGCATTTCTGCCACTGGAGTTGATTCAAGATGATTTACATGTGTGAACTGCCCTTAGAGTCTAGTATTGGTTTTGTACTGATCAGAAAATGCTTGCATGAGAGGCCCAATAGGAATCTTTAATACTCACTACTGATTCTAATGAGAAGCAGAATACACTAGGATTTGGACATGATGTGAAAAAAAAATTTTTTTTGAAAGAATTATTTGCATTCTGTGTCAAATGAAAAGGGGAGATCCACCTACCTCTGCCTCCTGAATGTTGGGATTAAAGGTAGGTGGCACCAACACCTGGAAAAATGTGACCTATCCCATGCTTTACCTTACTTTGAAGATGTCCCATGAATAAACATAAACATTTATCAATTCTCTAGAAGACCACTTGGACTTTTCACATGGATTCTGGAAAATAAATTCAGATCTCCACTACACGTGAAAAGTAATTATCAAACATCTCCCCAATGAAGGCTTGGATTTTCAGTGGCAAACTGATTTCCATCCCCCACTTATGACCAATGCACAAATCTATAATTATATGACTTACAGTCTCAATGTTGCATCCTTTCTGTACATACTCCATTATGCATTAAAAATCTATTCTTCATAGATTTAATTATATATTTTTATTTAATTTAGATACAATCTCCCTCCCTTTCTCCCATGTTCCCACTGACCTCCCTATCCCAGCCACTATCCACTCTTCAGGGAGGGTGAGGCCTTCAATGGGGGATCATCAAATTGTGTAATGTAACATCTTGGGACAGGACCTAGGAACTCTCTTTTTTATGTAGGCTTAGAGAATATTCATCCAAGAGGAATGGGCTCTGAAAATCCAGTTGTGCACTAGGGACAACACTGGTTCCACTGTCAGAGTTCCCATAGACTGTCCCTGCCTCCTACCTGACATCCACATTCATCAGGCTTGGTTCCGTCCTATGCTGGCCCCTCTGCTGTCTGATTGTGGTCTGTGAGCTCCCACCTCTTCAGGTCAGGTGTTTTTGTGGATTTCCCCAACATGGTCTTGAATCCTTTGCTCATCTCTCCTCCCTTTTTTAACAGTAGATTCCAGGAGTTAGGTTCAGTGATTAGCTGTGCATGTCTGATTCTTCTTCCTTCAGCTACTGGATGAAGGCTCTGGGATGGCACTTAAGGTAGTCATCAATCTCATTATGGAGGAAGGGCATTTAAGGTAGCCTCTCTATTATTGCTTAGATTCTTATTCATTTCATTCTTGTTGATCTCTGTACATTTTCCTAGTGTCAGATTTATTTTTAAATCTATAATGGCTCTCTCTACTAAGGTATCTCTATTTTTTTGCCCTCCTCTATTCTTCATACTACTCAATCTTCCTGCTACCTCATGTTCTTCTTCCCACTCTTATTCTGCCTTCCTCTTTCTCCAACCTCTTTCCCCCTCTTCCCATGCTCCCAATTTGCTCAGGTGCTCTTGTCCCTTTCCCCTCCACCAGGGGACCATTTATGACTCTCTTAAGGCCCTCCTTGTTTCCTAGCTTCTCTGGAGGTATGGATTGTAGTCTAGTAATCCTTTGCCCCATGTCTAATATCCATATATGAGTGAGTACATACCTGGGTTACCTCACTCAGGATGGTTTCTTATAGTCACATCCATTTGCCTGCAAATTCCAAGATTTAAAGTACCTCTGAGTAGTACACCACATTTTCTTCATCTATTCTTTGATTTAGGGGCATCTAGTTTGCGTCCAGGTTCAGGATATTACAAATAATGCTACTATGACCATAGTTGAACTGAAGACCTTGTAGAATGAATGTGCATTTTTTGGACATATGGCTAAGAATGGAATTATTGGGTCTTGAGGTAGATAATTCCCATTATCCTGAGAAATGGCCATATTGATTTCCATAGTGGTTGTACAAATTTGCACTCCCACCAGCAATGGAAGAGTGTCCCCCTTTATATCCTCTCCAGCAACATTGGTGTTTCTTTGTTTTTTTTTTTTCATTCTGATGGATGTACTATGGTAGCTCAGATGTGTTTTGATTTGAATTTCCCTAAGGATGTTGAACAATTTAAGATTCTTTTAGCCATTTTAGATTCCTCTATTGAAAATTCTCTGTTTAATTCTGTACCCCATTTTTAACTGAATTATTCATTGATTTGGTTACTAGCTTTTTAAATTCTTTGTATATTTTAGAAATCAGCCCTCTGTTAGTAATGCTCTGTACACACATTTTCTCAGACTCCACTCAAACTCTTCTCAAGACCAGAATATACTAAACCTACTAGTTCTCAGTTCATATCTTAAATTAACTATTAACACTGTTAATATTATGATTTAGCTTCCTTTTATTTTCCTTAACTTATTTTGGGACACTACAGCTACCTCCTTTTTATCTAGTGTCAGTCTTACTTATAAGATTCAATAATTCTTACACTTCTCTCTTTATTGTAATAAATTTTTATCATTTCAGAGACTTATTTTTCTGTCAAGATAGGTAATGATTTCAAGGTCTTTCAGAAATAGTGTTACTGACTTTTTTGCCTTACTTTGTTGTCTAGAATATGTACGAGTTGTTTTAAACACTTTACATTTTAATTCCCGATTGTTGTGTAATTCAGATCACTGGCAATAAGACTTGAGTTCAGTGAGTTTAAGTATTTATTCTGCCAATCTTTTCATTCCAGATTCACTAGAACAATGTCTTTCTTTGTAAAAGGTTCACAATTCAATAGCATGAAAGATTCAGTCTTGAGAGCTGTCAAACAGGGAGAGAAGATAGTACTATCTTCTGCGTTTTCAATTTTCTCCTTTAATGAGACATCTTTTGTCACAGTTGAAATCACAGCACAGTATGCATAAAGTTGAGGAAAGAATAACAAAGCAAATGAATGGAAAACAGTACATTTCTAGTGCACCAGGAATACAATTGTTACAGTTTCTCAGCCAAACCTAAGCAAGCTGTGGGTGATGGTTCAAGTTGTATGCCACTACTCAGAAAATAGGTTTAGGGAATCATGCATGTGAGTTGAGTCTGATATGTGAGAAAAATATTTTATAAAAACATACACACATGCATATATATGGATACATATATATGTGCATATGTATGTTTAATCTATAATCAGCTGTATATGGCAAGTACTGGGATTAAACTATTTTATATCATATTCTCTTCACAATGAAAATGTGGAAGTTCAAACTTAATATGGAGAACCTGCAGTTTGAAAGTAGCAAAACCTAAATTAAGTGGCCCATCATAAGTATTAGCTTCTTCAATATTAAGGAAATTACCGATTATATACAATGAAAATATGAAAGAGTCCTAAAACCTTTTAAATGTATAATTGTATGCAAAGGAAATTTGTCAAAGTTGGTTTTGATTGTCAACTTGCCTAAATTTAGAATCTCCTAGGAAATAAATGCACCTCAGAGTTGTTCTGTCAGGATGTTTTCTTATTAACTTAAAGCTGAAGCTCTCCGGTTATTTGGTAACTACCAATAGGTCAACATAACTGCTGCATGCTGGTTTTTTTTTTTTTTTTCCGATGCTGTCATATAATGATATCACTGGAATTACTAATTTAGCCTCTCAATGATCCTCTATTCCAATGAGTCTCTGTAGAACCTCCAGGCTTTCTAATATTGGACTTGGATGGTGGGGGCAGTAGAGGTGGGTAGTACATACATATTCAGCTTTTTCAATTGAATAGTTACAGGTAAAGATTTATTATCAGTAAAGAGGTTTTCTGCACCTAAAACAATTAATTAGTATTTAAAAATTATATATGTAAAAAATCAGAAATATTTCTGATGTGTGAATTGTATGACCATTACAGAGTGTTGAGTCTTTGTACCACATTATACTTCACAGTGACAGCTTATGTGTCAGGACCCATAAAAATGGTTCTGCTTCATCATGACTTAAGGTCAAAGAGTTCACAATAGCATTGCAAACTAAGCTGTTTTCAGAAGCATCAGTCCTATACAAGTAGAGATTTGGTGTACTTTGTTAAGATAGACAAGTGATGTTAATGAACAAATGTGGCAAAGAGAAAAACAATCTCAATGGAGAAGGGAAGGGGATAGTATAATCTGGATAGAATTTTGGATAGTGATAAAATAGCACAAAGTACATTTAACATAGCTATAGCTATGTAGAAACCTGTTTTATGAACAATTTAACACACACACACACACACACACATTAATTCTGATTATCTCACTTGCTAATCTAATGCTTTCTACAGAGGTCTAATAGCTATCAGACAAAATGTGTCAGTCATAGAAGTCTTTCTTTGACATGCTTGTAAGGAAGGGTCTGTAGATCCAAACAAACAAACAAATGAACAAACACACAAAAGGAGGCTATGGTCATCATTCTTTACTCCTGCCACTATTTGAGATATTGCTGAAGACATTGAAAAAAAACATTGGTTAGAAATTGGAGGAATCAAGCTGCTACTGTTCTGGAATCCTTTCTAAAGTCTACCTCTTAGAGTATTGAAAGGTGTTATGCAGTGTCAGAGAGGATAGTTATCAGTAGTCGTTTACTGTAAATTCTTAAAGTTAAAATATTGACCAGTGAGAAGTTAGGAGAAAGAGAAGGGGAAAAAATGAGGGGAAAGAGAACATGAGGGACCAGGAAGATTGAGTCTGGGGAAGAATAGAGAGAAACAAGAAAAGACATACCATAATAGAGTGAGCTATTATAAATTTAAGGAGAAATCTGGCACCAAGGAAATGTCCAGACACCTACAAAGATTACCCCTAACTAACAATTTAAGCAATGCTGGAGATGCTACCTTAAATGCCCTTCTTGGTAATGAGATTGATGACTACCTGAAATGCTATCCTAGAGCCTTCCTCATGCATTATTAGCCCTGACTCAATAGGCATGATGGCTTCATTAATTGAACTCCATAGATTACATAAGAAAAGGCAGAAAGGAAGAATTTGAGAGGAGAGATGCATGTGGGTGACCAAACAGTTCTTGCAAGAGTAGGTGACAAGGATAGAGATACTCAAAATACATTGTACTCACGTATGAATTTCTAATATTTACATAAACAAATAAAAGCATGTGCAATTGCTTATTTTAATGATATACTGCCATTGTATTGGCATTTTTAATACACAAATTCGATATTTTCATTAAGTCTTTGGAATTAAAGTTTATTCCAAAAATCAGTTTAGAGATACTGTTTTTCTTTATTCACTGATATATCTTAGTCTTTAGAACAGTGACTACATTATAAAAGGTATTTGATTATTAGCTATTAAATTTAGTCATTGTCTAGACTGAGCTAAACCCCTTAAATATTTCATGACATCAAAGATCTGTCATTTCCTTTTCTTATTCTACTTTAGTAGAATGACTTTCAATTTTCTTTACTTAATTCAATAATAAAATAAAACTTTAGAAACATTATCTCATTCTATTTTTTTTTTTACATGATTCACTTCCTAATTGGCACCTGTATACTTTAGTTTTACAAAAGTCATGCCATTACATTTCATTTGTTTTCAGTTTGTATCCATTTCTTATAATCTCATCATACATCAAGATTTAACAATGTATTATCACTGTCATATATAAAAGACATCAACCTATAGATTCTAGACAAAAATCAAAACATTCCCATTTACCTTTTTGATTTGATAATTGCAGGAGCTCTGTAATTATAGAACTGTAATTATAGAATTATAGAACATATGTATAGGGTTAGTCCCACCAAATGTGTAAATGTACTCAATACAATGTATTGTATTGCATAAATATCATATTTAATACTTGTCTAGAAGAATATAGCTTGCTTATTTTAGAGAAATGTTTCAAATTTAAATTAAAAATAATATATATAATATATTATAGTAAGTAATTAATATATAAATAACATATATATACACAATACTCATTTGGAGCCTACCGAGTCTCTTACATTGCTTAGCATATGCATGAGGGGAAATTACACAGATCTAGAAAAATAATCTTTTAAATAGAAAAATATTGAAATTTCATTGAAGAAAATATATTGTTAATACTAATTTCAAGCTTAGTGAAAAAATTTAAAAATTCACAGGGCATCAGATAGTATACTTCAAAATATATTGCCACAGTAGAGGGAAATTTGTCTCAGATTTAAGGGCAATCATGCTTCTCTTGGTCCAATGTATAAGGTAGCCTGGCCAAAATAAGTTCTTTTAGTTTATTTGATTATCATTCAACTGATATTCAACACCATATATAGAAGAAGTAAAAAATGATCGAGTATACAATGTTGAAAACACATATTATTCAATCCAAAATGAAAGAATACCGTAACTAATAAGAAACCTTAAACAGAATACCATAAGGCAGCTAGTTTAAAGGACAAATAATGCTACTTCACAGCTGTAGATCTGAACAGCAATACGTAATCCAGAAGTGGAATGGTAATGAATTAAACATTTAATTAACAACATAAAAAATACAGTTATTTGGAGGTTCTGTTAATTGAACTCAAGGTATCATGCAATGGCAAAGTTCCACTTTATTTTCAATCATCATCTCAGTTTTCCATATTTGCCTTGAATGCATCCATTAGCCCAGCTTAGCCTTTAACAATGCTGCTCTTTCAAGCTCATAGGTAGGCATGATTACAGATCTACATCAAATGGTGGGACAAAACGTTGGTTTTAAATTACTGTATAGAGTGTAGGAAATAGATGAAATGATGACTAAGGCATTTCAAAGTATTACATTTTTAAAAATGTGTAAGAGAGAGAACATGTTGAATAGAAGTTTGGAGAAAAAAATGAAGAATTATATTGATAGGAAATAATTTTGAATTAGACAATTTACAGGATCAAAATGAGTTAAATAATTTAAATTTTCAAAAACATGTATCAGAAGACAATGAATCAAAATTTCAATTTAGTAGAACTATGAATTTGAAATACTATATCCAGAGGGAAACATCTCTCAAAAATACAATGTGAACAGCACAACCTCTAAAATTCAAATGCATAATGCTTCAGCTACAGCAGTGGACGGCAAAAATATCATCCTCATCACTTAGTGATGTAGGAACAAGTAAAGTTACTTGAGATTCTGAGCAGAAACAAGAAAAAAATGTAGAACAAGGTCATGGAAAATTTTACATCAAAAAAAAAAATGTTTGTTAAAAAATAGTGTCAACATAAGTAAGGGAGCCTGAATTTTTTGCAAACCTCTGAGATATCAGCACTACAGAGGAAACAGGATTTAAATTATATAATCAGGCTTTGAGGCTCTGATTAAAGAGCTGACTACACAGAGTGCAAACTTTAGCAACTTACTCTTTTGTCACAATGAAAAGAACTTAAAATGAATACCATTTTGTGGGAGAAAATTGAGTTGAAAATTGAAAGGAAATAAACTATCAATGAGAGCTTTGTAATTTCTTAGGTTATATTAAATAAATATAGAGAGGTATATTGACAAAGGGCACTCCAATCTTGCATATTGAACATACTCAAAATTCCTCAGGAAATTAAACATTGAACATCATAAATGCAAGTGGGTCAGATTACTCAAATGATCTAGATGTCATTAGCATTCAAACTGAAGGACATTTTTAACTTAATTCCAAACTAAACAGCACACACTTACCTATGCTTCTTACAAAGTTAATTCAAAAGGTTTTATGGAAAAGTCATGTAAATGAAGTAAAAAATTTTGAAAAAGGATAATAAAGTTTTACAAGTACTGCAAACTATATTGATAATACCTGCATGCACCTTACAAAAATTCAAAGATGCTGTGAACAAATATATATCCCAGCAGATATGTGACAAAACAACTACTTAAAAATATATGTTAAAGCAATTAGAGATTTGTCAATTAGGCTGGAAAAGATTTAAAACCACACATACAATAATTGTAGTGCCAGCATTTTATAACACATTGAAATGCTAATCATAATTGTATAACACTTACCAAAGAAGAACAAAATGAAGTAGAAAACTTACCAGGAAATCTTACTCATTTTTTGCTTAGACAAGTCAAAAAATTAAATATTTTTCAAAAGTATAAGAATTGCATACAAAGGAGAAGGACAAAGGGCAGGCTGTGGCCACTCTGAAAATATTTTGAACAAAAAGGTGATACATATAATGTGTAATAGGTCCTTATCAAATCATTAATAACACAGATTTATGTCATTAAAATTATGTAAAACGAAGTAATCCATATCTAGGAAGAATGTTAGCTAGAACGATAGCTCATAGGATAAGTGCACTTGCTGTTTTTGCAAAGGATCTGTGTTCAGTTCCCAGAACTCACTTGACTGTTTACATCCACCTCTATGTTCCAGTTCAGGTAATCTGATATTCTCTCTGGTTTCTACAAGCATGACATACACACATGATACACACACACACACGCACACACACACACACACACACACACACACACACACACGCATGCACGCACGCACGCACGCACACATGTACAAACACACAAACACAAAGGGAAATCACTACTATGCACAAACTTCAAGTAAATAAACTTGAAAAGGAAGTATACCATCATAAATATATAAACATGTGTGTGTGTGTACATATCCTACATTGTAAAATGAACAGACCTTAAATATAAAATGATAGATACTAAGAGATTGAGCATAGAGTAACTGAGAAGATGATTGTTCAAGGCTAAGATGATTTAGCTATGTAGGATGTGTATGTACAAGACACTGAAGTGTACAGCATGGAAAGATAATTTACAGTAAGAGGCCAAATGAACAACATCATCAAAAAAATAATCAGCAAGAGAGATTAACTTGTTCATTAGCTTAAACAAGGTATTCATTTCAAGATACATGTGTATTTATGTTAAACACTTTAAATGTACATTTTATTATAAAATTTAATCAATAATATCAAAAAATGCTATGAGAAAATATTTTGCTTAGAAAAAAATACATCAATAATTATCATATATGAAGAATTTTAACTTCAGAAGTCACAAGATAAATATAACACCCCAAAAAAGAAAGAAAAGAAAAAAGAAAAGCACAAAGAAACATTACTACCTACACACATTGGAATTATGGAAAGTAAAATGGCTACTGTTGCAAACGGCATGGGAGGCAGATGAATGCTTGAATTTTCACAGATTTCTGTTGTGATTTCAAATGATAGAATCACGTTGGAAAACAAATCTTGGCATTCTGCATCTATAATCCATCCAAGATTAATAAAAGCATATGTCCATAACAAGATTTGCATAAAATTGTCCAGCAAGGATTTTGTACTACCCAAACACTGACTATAGCCCATATGTCCATAAATAGGCAAATAGATAAACAACTTTTAGGATATCAATACAAAAATAACACTCAGTAGTATAGAGATAAAATACTGAATGTATAAACTGTGCATGTATTTGTGAACAACTATATTTTAAAATTTGTAATTGGGAAAGTAACAAAAGTAACTCTTATGCCACTCATTTCTTTTTCTGGAAATTATGATACATTTTTGATACAAGGTCTCACTGGGTCCTCTACTGCACAGCAAGGCAGCCTTTGTACATGTATTGTTCTTCTTGGCTTGTTAGGATTACAAATGGTATTGTCACACCAGGCACATGCTTTTTATATTCGATAAAATAAATTACACGAGTGGTTAGATAAGAAATGTAATTGAAGAGATATATGCTGAAAAAATATACAGAACACTTTATAAAATTTTGGAGATGGTATGTAAAATTTCTTCTGGATTTCACGTTTTGTAGATTATAGATTGCTTTTCATCAATTTGCTTAAAATAATATTAATAAATTAATTCTATGCCAGTTTCTGTGATAATACTTTCAATATTGCAATAGTTTCAATGCTTTCACCAAAAATAATTATTTTGGGCTGCAGAGATGGCTCAGTGGTTAAGAGCACTTACTGTTCTTCCAGAGCACCTGACTTCAATTCCCAGTACCCACATGGTAGCTCACAACTGTCTGTAATTCCAGTTCCTGGGGATCTGACACCCATGGCAAAGTGCCATGTACATATAATAAAAATCAAAAGTAATTATTTGATGTCACTCACATGATAAATATCTTGAATTTGTATGTCCTACTAGTTATACATATATCAAAGTACTTTATACAAAAAAATCTAGTATGATTTTGTCAGTCAATCAAAGTTCATTGTGATCCAAATGTAAGTGCCATTAGTTAAATAGACACTATATGGTTAAGATAATAAGGACATTTTCTTACAAAATTTATCAGTCATAATGTTCATATATACATATGAAATCATACTGACATATCACTAATTCCTCTTATTGAAAAATCAACTTCTTAAAATTTTTACTTTAAGTTGATATTTGAATATAAGCAACATTTTGCATCTGGGAGATCTTTCCTCTCGTTGAGGAATATCACTTAGAACAGTAGCACTTTACTGTTATCTGAGCTCAAGGAGACTTAGGCTGTATATCCCCAAAGGACTGAAATGCTTCTCTTAAAATATATGTGCTAGAGTTTTGTCTTTAGGAGTTCCAGAACCTTGAAAGGCCTACCCTCATTGAAAGTAAGAAATGGTTCTTTAGACCACTGAAGCACATACCTTCTAGGTTTCATCCTTTAATCCCATGAATCTTGTGAAAGCAACATTTGTGTTGAAAAGAAGAGATGTGATTGGGTGCTTTTATACTTGGAAGGAAAACTGGGGTAATTCTTCTTGGGACCAAGTAGGCCTCCATAATTCTATTTAGCTAGGGACTTGGCAGTGCATCTCTGAAAATTAATTTATTAAAAAAAAAAGAAAGAAAAAAACATTTTCTTTCTCTCATCTTTATATCTTTTTTTTTGTTTTCTCGAGAAAGGGTTTCTCTGTGGCTTTGGAGTCTGTCCTGGAACTAGCTCTTATAGACTAGAGATCTGCCTGCTGGGATTAAATGCATGTGCCACCACCACCTGGCTGCTCATCTTTATATCTTCCCTTCCTTTATGTCATCTTTTCTATTCATTTTTCCATTAAAGGAGGTTCAAATAAAAGATAAGACTAAAGGTCATTCATGCATCAGGAATGCTGGAGAGCCAGATGCTGAATGCCATTTATTGAGAGGAAGGATTAGGCTTGAGTACTGACTCACAGTGGAAAACAATCAAGAGTCAAGCATGGAAGTTCTCAGGCAAATTAAGTAGAGTACCAAGATGTTCCAGCCAACAGCTTCAGGCTTGCTCAAGGTGCCTTGGGGATTCATACAGAGTCCTACATGTAAGAACCCCACACTGTTGCTTCCCCCTTCTCTCTCTCTCTCTCTCTCTCTCTCTCTCTCTCTCTCTCTCTCTCTCTCTCTCTCTGCCTTCCTACTTCTAACACATGCACACACAAATTAAAAATAAAAAATTAAATTAAAATAATTTAGTTATCGATGGGAGAGTTGGCTCAACAGTTAAAAGTACATACCTCCTTGAGAGGAGTTATGTTTGATTTCATGCACCCTCATGGTAGGGTACCTATTGCAGTTTAATAAGAATCAGGATAAACAAATAGGCTGAATAGGTGTTTATTCAGGGAGAAATAACTTACAACCTAGACAGATGAACACCAGCAAGTTCCACCGGATGCTCTCCTCTTGTCCTGTGGCTGGCCTGGCAATGGGCCCAGACCAGCAGGAAAAACCTTACTCATAACATAATGGCACCAATGTGGACCAAAGAACTTTCATTTAAAACTTAATAAAAGCTTAAAAAAAGGGTTTTAGAAATAAAAGAACAAAGACAAACAAGGCTGCTTGCTAACAGCATTTTTCTGGTTTGGACTCTGTTTTGTGAGTGAGAAGATGAGACTTGTGAGGCTCCTTTAAGGGAGATTTCCTGACTCAGCATAAGCAGCAAAGACCACAAGGCTTTTAAAGAGCTCTGCTAACAACTTACTGGTGTGTAGGAGAGCTGGCAATGGCAGTGACCACATCTCCAAGCTGGCAGCATGCTGCCTGATGGCAGCTTAGACCAAGGTAGTGAGCACAGCTCTCAGTGCAGACAGTAAAAGTACCCTCCACCATCTTGGATAGACCGTGGCTAATACAGCTGTGGATTTCATTTTAGCAATGTTGTTGTTTAGCAGATAAAAGACTCTTGGACAGAAAAAGATAAAGATTTGCAGTAAAGATAGATTCACATTAAGAAAAACCACAAAAAGTTTACAGTGTGTTTTGGAATATACATAAGCTTGGGAGAGAAAAAGAATAAAATGGTTTTAAAAAGACAGAGAGGAGCTGGGTGTGATGGCACACACCTTTAATCCCAACACTTGGGACACAGAGGAAAGCAGATCTCTGTGATTTCAAAGTAAACCTGGTATGCAGCATGAATTCCAGGACAGATAAAAGATATACAGAGAACCCTGTCTCAAAATATGTAAAAACAGAAGTAGAAGAAATAGAGTAATAAAAAAGCCACATAAAGATGGAAAGTACAGAGAAACTTTGGATATTATATGCTGTTCTGTTATCTTTAAATTATTTGACTGCTGAGAAAATAACAACTGTTAAAAGAAATGCTGCTGGATTAATTCAACATATATATTTTAAAAATGCCTTGATTTCAAAATTTAAGTCCATGCTGGGGAAAAGGATTTCTATTTTTGTTTCCATAGAAAATTTAAAGCTGTGGATTCTTTCCAGAATAATATGGTTTGTCAAGCAAGACCCCCTGAAACAGCGTCCCAGGTGATACAACATTCAAAAGAGTTGGGCGAAGCTAGCCTTGCAGACTACAACCAAGATTTCTTTATCTTCTTAGGATCCCATGACAGCTCCCCCTACCAGCAGGAAGCAGTTTGGAAAGAACGACACCCAAATTCCCAATATTGTCTATAAATGTTTGTTCTCATTTATATGGGTTTGGTTATAAATGGTTAATGATCACAACCAATTCTTTTTAAAGGTAAAAAGGGAACTACGGTATAGATATGAATACTTCGTTTTGGAATGGAATTTATTTGTTGATACAAATTTAAAGTCAATTTTGTGATATGTTTAGGTATTGTGTTTATGTAGCTCATTTAAAAATGTATAACTTAGTACAGATTATAGTTACCTATAATAGTCTTATATTTAAATTACTTAGGATTTATAGATATACAAAGATGTATATGAGTTGAATAGGCATTCTTCAAACCATTCAAAGACCTACAGGATATGCCATTTAAAATGGTTTAGGGATTTTCTTTATAGTGAGACATAACTGCTCCTGAAAATACCACCTGCATCAGAATGGAAGATGAACATCGAAGAAACTCGTTATGGAGTTTGCTTTCAATATGGCAAGACTAGCTATCTGAGCAAGATACTGCTCTTGTCCAGACTCTTTGACTTCATGCTGTATAAACTGAACATGCAGGACCCACAGAAAAGTGACTGCTGATTCAGGATGTGCATTGCTACACAGTTCCTGCTTCATAAACCACGTGGAAGTACTTAGATTAATAGAATTGGGTTAATACTTAACACAGAGCTAGCTGATAAGAAACAAATAACTGGCCAATAGCATAATATCAAATGCAGTCTGTGTGTGTTAACTGGGACTAGTGAGGCGGTGGGACCAGACTGGTGGGGGAAAAAACATACTCGTAACAGGTACCACTAACTTCTGCTACCTTCTCATGGTACTGCACACTGTAGGCATGAGGTGGACTTAAAAACATAAATACAAATATGTAAATCATAAAATGCAATAATTATATTGAACATATTCATATATATGCACATACATTTTAAATTCATAATTTACTTATTCTCTTACTCGGATACCAAATATTGTGCATGCATGCAAGAATACACACAGGCACACACTCACACAGACAAAGACACATACACACACACATCACAGACACACATAGGTGTACAAGCTCACACACAGCCTCATATGGTTTCAGAGCACTTACAAGACATTGTTAAATTAAAACTGACAAAGTGACTTGGGAAATAGAAGTTTAAAAAAGTCCACTGAAGGCTGGGAGCTATGGCCCAGCAACAGAGTATTTCATTGTTCTATGATGGGGAAAAGCCAGAAAGGTGTTTGAAGACCACTGAAAAAATTAGTGACATTCATTCTAGAACAATGTCAACTCAAAACATCCATGTCCCTGCTTTATCAGTTGCGCAATTGGCAACAAGCTTTGAGCAAGATTAAAAGACAAATGGTCAGCACCGTTCTCTGTCAAAACTGATTTAACGATAGCTTTTCTTAAAAGATGTCACACTCATTTTTATACCTGTTTTAACAAGCCCATTAGACAACCCCTTGTACCGACATATGTATGACTTTGTCCATGTTTTTCTCCTGCTTTCCAGACAGGATTTGGTTAGCTATAACCTATCTCCTACTTTCAGCCTCCACTTTTATGGATCTTTCCCTGAGGCAGCATGGCAGTTTTGCTGAAATTGAGCCAATGCATTTCAGATGATCACACACAGGGTGGTCTGTCTGCTGCTTTCACTTTCCAAACACCCGTGACTATGTGAAATTGTTTTGTGTTGTGCTAGGAGCACCTTCTGTCCAAATGCCTGTGGCTTTCTGAGTTCATCTCATCCTTCAACAACTGCTTGGGACTTTCTTCTACAGTCACTTTCACCTTTAGTCATATGAAAAATCCCCACTTTTGCAAAGTGGTTCTCCTACTTGCTAAGAAATGCAGTTGAAAGGCATCGAGTTTATCATTTTAATTTCTGGAGTTTGAGCATCTTTTGGAAGCTCAGAATTTAATAGGAAAGAGACATGGATTAATGCTTTGGGTATTTACAGAAATTATTTTGACATGAAAATTAGAAGACTTTTCTTCTACATTTGCTTTCTATCTCTGGAAATGTCCTAATGAGAAAGAGTGCTAATTGAGGAGTCAGAGATTACAGACATCTTGCCATCCTATATGCATTTCACAATCATGTACTCAGTTTATATGTTAGTAGATTGCAAAATAAATAAGACAAATAAGGAAAACATGTTTATTTGCATAAACCATATGATTAACTTAACTAAGATTCAAAGTAAGAACCATGCACACATCAGACATATTGTAGGCTGTACTGAGTCTTGTTTATGTCATGGTAATGGTGTTAGCAACACCCTATGTTTTGAATATTGGTATACAAAATACATTCATATGGAGTAGTTTCTTTCCTTTATCTTATATTTTTAAAGTAAAGATCACATCCAACGTTGTCCTTGTACCACAGATATTTCAGTATCTTCATTGCCAAAGTGGACATGAACTTTTAGGTGCACTGTAAAATTTCTTGTCTTTTACAAGGTCAAGTAAGAACCACTAACAACAAACAAACAAACAAAATTCAACCAAGTGTCTTTCCCTTTTTTTCTCATGGGCACATCATTTAGATCCAAAGGATTTCATCAGGATCTTGCTGGGGACTGATTATTTCATATGAGCTGCCAGAATTCATTCATGAAGGTGTTGCAACACTCAGATAAGAATTTGAATTTGAATTTCTCGGGTGTCTTAGGGTTAGATTCCAACCAAGTCAGAGTCATTTTGTCACTCACTTTATGGCAAGGGGGAAGAAAGAAAAAAAAATGTGGATGATGATGTCTTCTGATATTAATGATACATGGTTTCAGTTCCATTGATTTTGCCATTCATAGAAAGTGAATCATATAGTTATTCAATTCAAGGAGGAGATATCCTTGGAATGTGTACACCAGGGAATTCCTTAGAACACTGGATTATGGAATAAGTAACTCTATGTATTCTGGGTGGTTATTCAACTTCTCTCTACTTTTCTCATAAAGTAGTGTCAATCATTTTATTACAAAATTGCATTTTGTACTATATAAATAACCTTTAAAACTTCTTAGTATGCCATAAATACTTAATAAAGGATACTCAAGAATGTCTTAAATTTATGAAGGAAAGTATCAATTGCCTCCTAAAATAAGGATATCTTATATATGAACTTTTAGGTAATACTTAAAACACTTTTCTTGTTCAAAAGAACTAGAAAACTTACATGGTCTTCATAGGTTTATTAATTGTAAATATGTTTATGTGCTCTTCATAGGGGTCATTTACTTACTGCATTTGAACAATCCAAACACTCCATAAACATGAGCTGCACATATAATGAACACAGCTCAGAAATTTATATAAGAGGAGCTGATTGCAGAGCTCATGATACAGCATGAGCTTAACATGTATTAGTCCTTAGGTATAATCAATATCAAAATTACCCAGAAAGAGAAAAGAGATGGCCTGCCAGGGAGGTAAGCCAGCATATGTCTGGATGGAATGCATTTGGAAAATTGGAGGATAGTCAGAATGCTTGACACTCTGAAAAGGGGTCATTAATTGTGATGAGACTGAACACTTATGTAGCTTTTAGTTTTTCTCACAAGTAATACAGATGATGTTTAGGCAATTTGACCATATCAAATCGTGTCAAAAGGAGAAGATAAAATGAAAAATTTAGGCAAAAGTGGAAACAGACAAGATAGTAGTCTATATGTGAAAAATAAACACAGTGATATATAAAAAAACTGTGTTGAAAAAGATGTAGTCTACAGCTCTTTTTTTCAGTTGGGTTCAGTCTATGGAATGAGGTCTGAGGAATATTATTTGAGGAGCTACAGTATGACCTGGTATCCGAAATAACTCAAGAATGTAGGTAGGGCATATTTACCCCCACATTCTTCTCATTAATCAGTGTTTATTTCATCAAGAGACCATTTGTTACAACATTATAAATAATGTCAATGACATTGATATTTAATGAATACAATATATAAGCCACAGGCCTAGACAATTGCTTTGTCGTGTGTACTAATGATATGTAACAAAGGGAAATTTAGCAAGAGCTCAGGAAGCTTAACTTGGGTCAATACTTTATCACATTAACTTTATACCTATTAAACTAGGAATATTTAAAATCTCTGCATTTTCAAAATTTGTACATTGTGACCACAATACATATTCACCTAAAACAGCCATACATAAAAGTGTTTTTCCAGAAGTATTCTCAATATTTACTGGCTATATCCTATTGCCATTTATGTTAAATATTGATATGACACATTAACATGTTATCTATTTTTATTAGTCGATTATTTTGTTGCTGTGACTAAATTTCAAGTTAAAAAAATACTCAAAAGACATAATATCTATTTTAACCCACAGTTTGAAGGATTATACCTCATTAGGGTAGAGAAGTCTTACCAGCAGCAGTATGGAGTAGTTGGTCACATTACCTTTGTCATCATGGAGCAAGATGAAAACAGAAGGACTACAGAACCTCAAATCTTGTCACTAGTAACCAACACCATCCAACCAGGTTCAGTGTGACTTCATCAACTTCCCAGTACAGTGTCACTAATTGGGGAGAAAAGGGTCAAACACAGGAACCTGTGTAAGACATTACATATTTATTTATAAGAATTACATCAATGTCAAGATGTTGAGGAGTTTGGTTTGACAGAAAATTCATGGGCTATTTTTCAGAGACTTGTGTTTGACCTACCCCTAGATAATAAGGCAGAGAAGATGTTAAATTCTGGGACTGGCATTATGGGGTGTCTGTGGGACAGAAGTGTAATCAGAGACAAATTTTGTGAGTATCTGTTAATGAAGCCATTTGAGTCGATGAAGTTGTCCATAGAATAACAAGAATGGGGTCTTTGTTTAACTTAAGAAACTCAAAAGCTGCTAAGAAGACAGATGATGGCCATGATTTTGCAGAGATTGAAAGACAGACATGTCCATTGTCACAGAAGCAAAACAAGGTTGTTTCAAAAAAATAATCTTTTTTTTTCTTATTTTATGTATAGATCCTCGTACACTCTCCCTCTCTCCCTCCCTGTCATGCAGTCCGACCCTACCTCCCATCCCATCCCCTCACCCCCCACTCCACAGGGAGGGTGATGCCTTCGAGGAGGGATCAAGAAAATCTGACAAGGTTCTTGCTATTACAAATAATGCTACTATGAACATAGTTTAGCACATGTCTATGTTGCATGGATGTGGATCATTTGGATATATGCCTAAGAGGAGGATTGCCGGGTCCTGTGGTAAACTAATTCCCATTTTCCGGAGGAACCGTCACACTGAAATCCAAAATGGCTGTACAAGTTTGCACTCCCACCAGCAGTGGAGGAGTGTTTCCCTTTCTCCACATCCTCTCCAGCATAAGTTGTCATTGTTGTTTCTAATTTTAGCCATTCTGGCAGGAGTAAGATAGTATCTCAAAGTTATTATTATTTGCATTTCCCTGAAAGCTAAAGATGTTGAGCACTTTCTTAAGGGTCTCTCAGCCTTTTTGATTTCCTCTATTGAGAATTCTTTCTTCAGTTCTGTACCCCATTTTTTAATAGGGTTATTTGTTGTTTTGTTGACTAGTTTCTTAAGTTCTTTGTATATTTTGGAGATCAGCCCTTTGTCGGATATAGGATTGGTGAAAATCTTTTCCCAGTCTGTGGGCTGCCGTTTGGTCTTGTCCACTGTGTCCTTTGCCTTACAGAATCTTCTAAGTTTGAAGAGGTCCCATTTATTAATTGTTTCTCTCAGTGTCTGTGCCCCTGGAGTTAAGTTCAGGAAGTAGTCTCCTATAACAATTTGTTCAAGGGTCCCTCCTTCTTTCTCTTCTAAGAGGTTCAGTGTGGCTCAATTGATGTTGAGGTCTTTGATCCATTTGGACTTGAGTTTTGTGCATGACAACAGACGTGGGTCTATCTGCAGTCTTGTACACACCATCATCCAATTGTACCAGCACCATTTGTTGAAGATGCTTTCCTTGCCCCATTGTATTCTTCTAGTGATTTTGTCGATAATCAGATAGCATTATTTGTAATAGCAAGAACCTGGAAGCAACCTAGATGCCCCTCAAATGAAGAACGGATAAAGAAAATGTGCCACATCTACACAATGGAATACTGCTTGCAGAAAAAATAATGGAATCCTGAAATTTGCAGGCAAGTGGATGGCACTTGAAGAAACCATCATGAATGAGGGAATCAAGTCACAAAAAGAGGATCATGGTATGTACTTGCTCATATATGGATATTAGACCTAGAGCAAAGAATCACCAGCCTATAATTCACGCCACCAGAGGAACTAGGATACAGGGTGTATTCTAAGAGATTCATATAAAGTCCCTCACAGAAGGGGGAAGGGACAGTCCCCCAGAGCATAGGGGAAATGGTGTGGGCAGTGAATGGAGAGAGAAGTAGGAGAAAGAGAAGGGGAGGAGAGGAAAGCACATGTTACTAGGAAGATTGAGTCAGGGTAGAAATAGAAGACAGTAGAGAGAGAGAGAGAGAGAAAGAGAGAGAGAGAGAGAGAGAGAGAGAGAGAGAGAGAGAGAGAGAGGAGAGAACATAAAAGATGGAGCTATTATTGGTTTGAAGAGAAAACTGAACCTAAAGAAAGGTCTAGAGACCTAAAAGACTGCCGCCAACTAACAACTGTGGAAAGGCAACCATAAATGCCCTTCCTGGATAGTGAAATCAACAACTAATTTATCCCCCATCATGGAGCTATCATCTAGTACCTGTTGGAAACAGAAGCAAACACCCATACCTAAACACTGAGTTGAACTAGAATCCAGATGCAGAGGGAGAGGACAAGACTAGGTTGCAAAAACTCAGAGAGCTATCCTGAACAAGGAGGAAATAACACGCCCCCCAGACTGATAGCTGGGAAGCCAGCATGGGACTGACTCAGGCCCCCCTGAATATGGGTCTCAGCCAGAAGACTGAGCAGTCCAAAGTACCTCAGACAGTGGAACCAAGATGTATTCCTAGTGCACAAAAGAACATTGCGGACACATCCCTCATGGAGGGATACTGCCTTAACCTAGAGACAAGTGAGAAGTCCTAGTCCCTACTTCAAATGACTTGACAGATTTACATGACCCCACCTGAATGACATTGCCCTACTTGTGGAACTGGGGTGGGGGGATGGAAGGGGAGGGTGCATGTAAGAAGTGAGGGTAGGAGGGAGGGAGTGAAGGTGGGAGGAAGGAAAGAAGAGGGAACTGGGATCGACGTGTAAAACAAACAAACAAACAAATAAATAAATAAGAAAATCTGACAAGTCATTTGGAGTAGGGACTAGACCCTCCCTCCTGCCTCTAGGCTACTGGAGTATCCCTCGAAGGAGAATGTACTCCCAAAGTCCTTTATTCACCAGGGATCGATCCTGTTTCCACTGTCAGCAGTCCCTTAGACTACCCAGGCCTTCTAACTGAGACCCATATTCAGAGGGTCTGAGTCAGTCCTATGCTGATTCCAATCTATTAGTCTGAGGGACCATTAGCTCCTCTTTGTTGAGGTCAGCTGTCTCTGTAGGTTTCTGTAGCCTGGTCTTGCTCCCATTTTCATATCACTCCTCCCTTTCTGCAATTGGATTCTAGAAGTTCTGCTCAGTGTTGAGCTGTTGGTGTCTGCTTCTGTTTCGATCAACTACTAGATGAGGGCTCAATGATGGCAGATTTGATTTCAAGTATGGTAATTTTCTAAATGGTTACTCACAGAATTGATCATCATGGATAAGTATTTTCCTTCTTTTATTTCTGTGCTTTAATCAAGTAATTAGTGAATTTTATTTTTGATAGTTATTAGTTTCACAATGGGGAGACTAATTCAATCATCATCGTTGGCATATCCTATTTGTACATTTTCTTATATAGTCATGAAGGACTGTGAAACACTGTAATTTTTACTTTAAAATTTACTGATTTTATCATTTCATATTGATAATTGTTTTTGCTGTGTTGCAAATTCATTCAGAAAGAATTATGTAATGTAATTATTGGAAATTGCATATGTATTAATTGTATATAGTAATAAAATTTTTGAAGACTTTAAAAATTTTGTTTTTCCACAGTTACTTTTTTGAGAAATGTGTGCTAAAACCTCAAAATGTTTTTACATTTATGTTTTCATATATGATCATAGTTATTACATTTTATTAAAAAAATTGCCTTTCATCCAAAAGTCCTTCACTATTCTTCATTTTTATTTCTCTTGATTCATGCTGTGGTAAGTATTTCAGTTAAACAATGTGGTTCAGCTGTAGTTGAGTTCTTATAGCTTCCTTTAAATACTCTCATCTAGGAACGCTCCATGGTCTTGCAAAGGAGTGGGTTTTACCATGATCAAAGCTCTGTCTCCTTCCAGTCTAGCTGTTTTCTGTTGTCATCTCACATGGATGGGTTGTCCACTCACTGTCAAGATCACACTTGACTCTGTCTTTTTCTTACTGATTCTTTAGGAAACAAACTAAAATTCCTGACTAGATCCAGCTACAGACATCTGACAATTCTGTTTTCCATTCATTTGTTTTTTGTTTGTTTATGTGTTTTTGTTTTTCAAGAAAGGATTTCTCTGTGGGACCACCCTGGCTATCCTGAAACTTGCTTTGTAGGCCAGGTTGGTCTCAAACTCACTGATATCTGCTTGCCTCTGCCTCCGACATGCTGGTATTGAAGGTGGGTGCCACCACTGTCCAGCAATAATTCTTATTTTGAGGACTCCCCCTTAATTTATATAGGATGAAAAATGAAAGAATGCAAAGCAAGTGTCAAAAACTTGTGTAGCAATTGATGCCTCCCATTTCTAGAAAATGTCAGCCCTCCCGTATGATATGTCATTTTCCACTTTTAAGGCATAAAACCAAATCTTCTTTCTAAACACTTTTAGACAAACTTCCTATGAAAACCTCAGTTCTGTCAGAGGCCTCCCACAGAATGTCTAGGGTTACTGTTCAGAGGCAGAGTCAGCAGCCCACACTAGTTTGTCATCTTCTGAAGAACCAGAAGTCAATTTTGATATACTGTAGAAATCCAATTCTTCAAACTGACAAATTTGATATTTAAATCAGGCTATTGTAATAATCCTCAAGCAGATTGCATTGCAGGTGTCTAAAAATCTTTATAAATAACCTTTTCTAACAAGCAGTATGCCGTATATCATCCAAAATGGGAAAGTACATTTATGTGCTTTAAAAAGTGCACATTTTAAGTTTAACTTCAGCTAATCATGCACAAATACCAGGCTTAGAAACCAATTTTGGCTGCATCTTGGGTTGCTCTTAGCCTTCAGGGCACTACAACTTTACTTACAGTGTTCCTAACATAGCTAGTCTAGTTAAATGAAACAAACTAATAAGAACACTTAAACACATATATTTAAAAATTGATGGATAATCTAAAAAAATGGATGTGGTTGTAATGATACTCTCTGAGCACAGCTTTTAAGGCGTGGTTGTTCTATGCAATCAAGGGAAAATTACACAATACAGACTTTCAGAAGTTCAAGAAAATGTATATTATACTGACAGATGGAAGTAGTGAATGCTAAAATGTCTTTTCGTAATGCAAATTGTGTTAAAATGAATGAGAACGAATTAGAAAATTTAGAACCATTGCTAGGAAAAATGGTATCTTGCTTAAAGATAATGCAGAAAATCCAAAATAGTCATTTCCTTTCTTTTATGGTTCCTGTCAAGATTACTGTTTGTAAATGTAAAACGTTTGAGTAAACATAAAAGGAAAAGGATTCAAGTATCAGGTATGTGAAGAATATTACGTTAAATCAAACTATTTCTTTGGACTTAGATTTATGTCCATTCAAATCACACAACTGTCACTCTAATTATACCCAACTACAAACCTATCCATGTAGATGAATAACATCTATCACTGGGTCTTGAGATTCTGCAACATCTCCCACAAAAAAAGAAGACAGATGACATGGAGAAACCACAAATTCTCATCACTAGTAGACTAGAAATATTAGCAAAATGGGTGATGTCAGTGCCATAGTCCTCCAAATAATGTAACAGTAAAGGGTTTCCTGTGTAAGTAAATTGCCAACTCAGTAAACATTTGTTGAATGTCAGTCACAATTTCATGTTTTCTTCAATGCTAAAAATAAATGGACCACTATAAATGAAGTCAATGAGGATATCCCAGTGAGTTCTAGACTATGGAACAAAGCTTTACCACTGTGCTCACATTTTTAGAATATTTGAAGGAAGATAAAACTGTTCATTTCACAATATATATTGAACATGACTTACAGTTTCCTACTTCAGGCTGTTTAATAGAATGTTTAATAGGGTGATTTTAAATATTTTCAGCTATTGTAGAATGTTCATTAACACATGGCCCACAAACAATTTATATTCAAAATAATTTTCCAAAATGCCTTAGAGGAATTTAGATTTTCTTATGTTCAATTTTTGTTTTAAAAATCTAATCACTTCTTAATTATTTTTGTATCAATTAATTGCCTACACTAGGCTTCAGGGTAACTGTTGCTAAAGATATGTATCTCTTTGTACAGAACAAGACTCTGTCATTTTCTTTCTGTAGGTTTTCATGGGTGTGGTTATAATTTACAATAAGTATTTATAAATATGGCCTTTTCAAATCCAGGTCTGCACACTCAGCCAACTGACCATTTCAATTTGCATAATTCCCCAAAGAATAATTTCAAAATGAAATTTCATCCTTTATTCAAAAAAAGACCCTCTTTTGTCTTTCAATATGAAGTGTACTCTTGTCCTCCTGACTGAATCATTGCAAACCAGTTTGAGATCCATGTATTTTAGCAGCCAAGTGATAGAACACTTATAAAGGCTAAACTAGAGAATTGCCCCAAGTTTTATGGAAGACTGAACTGAAAGGGATAGTTTTATAATTATGATAATTAGTCAAACATTTTTTAGAAATTAAATTATTGTTTAATTTTTAAAAATTTGTCCTGTCTCTAGATTAAGGCAGTTATCCCTCCATGGGGGATATGTTCGCAAAGTTCTTTTGTGCACCAGGGATACATCCTGGTTCCACTTTCTCGGGTCCCTTAGACTGCTCAGGCCTTCTGGCTGAGACCCATAATCAGGGGGGCCTTAGTCAGTCCCATGCTGGCTTCCCAGCTATCAGTCTAGTGGCCCTTAGCTCCTCCTTGTTCAGGTAAGCTGTCTCTATGTGTTTCTGCTGCCTGGTCTTGTCCTCTCCATCTGCATCTGGGTTCTAGTTCGACTCAGTGTTTATATATGGGTGTTTGATCCTGTTTTCAACAGGCATTAGTTGAGGGCTCCATGGAGAAGTTAGTTGTTGATCTCACTCTCCGGGAAGGGCATTTATGATAGCCTTTCCACGGAAGCTCAACTTGTTAGTTGGGAGCAGTCTTATAGTTCTCTTGACCTTTCTTTGTGTTCAATTTTATCTTCAAACCAATATTGGCTCCCTCTTTTATGTTCTCTGTCTCTGTCTCTGTCTCTCTCTCTTTCCTATCTTCTATTCCTAACCAGGCTCAATCTTCCTGGTAGCACATGTCTTCCTTTCCTCCCCCTCATTTTCTCCTACTTCTCTCTCCATTCGCTGCCCCCCCCCACTTCACCTGAGCTCTGGGGGACTTGTCCCTGCCCAGTTCTGTGAGGGACTTTATATGACTCTCTTAGAATACACCTTGTATCCTAGTTCTTCTGGTGGTGTGAATTATAGGCTGGTGATCCTTTGATCTAGGTCTAAAATCCATATATGAGTGAGTACATACTGTGTTCCTTTTTTTGTGACTGGGTTACCTCATTCAGGATGGTTTCTTCAAGTGCCATCCACTTGCCTGCAAATTTCAAGATACCCTTGTTTTTTTCTGCAGAGTAGTATTCCATTGTATAGATGTGCCACATCTTCATTAACCATTCTTCAATTGAGGGGCATCTAGGTTGCTTCCTAAAAAATAAATAAATAAATAAATAAATAAATAAATAAAAAAACAATTGTTATAAAAATGTTTCTTCTGAGCCTAAACGTATGCTAACTCATGGAACTATTAGTATTTCTTCACTTCAGGAGCTCATTGAAATCAACTGTTCAACTGTTTAAACATATTATAACTTAAAAATGTTTGCAATGAATTTCTGCTTAAATCAGCATTATTATCAGGATATAAAGGGATGTCTATGTGTATCCTTTACGAAGATGCTTATTTGATTTGCATGGGAAAAGACCTTAAATAAATGTTTTTCTATCAATGGCCCTATGACACTATAAATTCTATTATGGAATTTGTACACCATGCTTCAAAACAAATGAACTGTGAAGACCATACGCTGACTAGATTAAGACTGTACTAGAAGATAAATAAGCACAATATTTCTTCAGAAAGATATTTAAATTAAACAAATACTAGAAACAGAATGTTTCTATAGATTATAATGGAGAGTGGACAGAACAAGAGTTGACTGGATGTTGGGAGATCTTGGGCTTAGTTTTAGATCACCATATATAAACACTTGTCCATTGGGTCACCTGAGGCAAGACTCATAGAGATCATGTTTTACAAGTAGGCCTCTGCTAAGAATAATGCTGAGACTACAAAGGCTGAAAGGTCTCTGATATATCATAATATTAATGATTCCCTTAAAGGTTTTTTGATTTACTTTGTCAGTCGTAGACAAAAGAAGAAAAAAAAACCCATTTTTCTTCAGTATTTCCTCTAAATTATTTTGGAATGGATGCTTCTTGAGTTTCTTATAGAAAGGCTTGGGTATGCAGTACCCATTTTTAGGACAAGGGAACAGATAGAAAAATATAAGCAAAGTGTATAAATATACTTTGTTAAATTTTTAACAATATTGTTGTTTTTGAGGATGCAAGCCAATTTTTATCACCTTTTAGCTGTGTAAGGACAAGCTGTGTCTAACTCACTATTAAGCCAAGCTAGCAGACTGCTGAGTGTTATTTTTGGTTTAAAAATTGTTTTTCTATAAAAGTTTAGAATAAACATAATTGTTTTTTCCAGAGGTTAATCATGGAGGGTGAAAATTGTTTTTTTGGGTTTTGTTTTTTAAGTATAATAAAGATAGCTTGAGGTCCTCAGGGCTGACACTTGTGGCAGAAACTATTTTGTTGGTCAGACAATTCTTTCTTTGTGCTAACATGCCTTCCCCATCTCAGGATCTGAACCTAATTGTGGAGCTATTATAAAACTGGATATAATTTCATTTAAGAACCATTAAAACTTCTCAAAGTATTTTACAAAACTCTGCATACATTCAACCTCAATGTTCTACTTGCGACATGGAGTCCTCTCATCTGCTTATTTAAAATGCAATTTTAACTGAGTATTAGTTTGCTCTGGTTAATCTCTTCAGAGATTTAATTGACAGCTTCAATAAACAGATTTTAAAACCTGAATTGATACAGTTTTCATACTGAAATTCTGTGACATAATATTTTTATGGCAGTATCTGTTTTCTTATATTTTGTAAAACATTAATGTTATTTTTATTTTCTATGAAAGCTTTAATCTTTTCCTATTGAATTTTAAGAAGGTTTTTTTTTAATTTTTAAGCATTTCTTTTTTAATTTTTCTTTTGGGTCTTACACATCGTGTATTTTTGTTCCACTCATTTTCCCATCCCTTCATATCAGATCTCGGCTCTCCCACTCTACCCCCAAATAAAATAAGATTTTAGAGAAAAAAAATCTTGTCATGGTAGCTGTAGTAAGTCACACAGTATATCCTTTTGTCCATATATTTTCACTTGCAAGTGTTCAAACAGTCATTGGTCTGGTTCGAGGCCACTGGTTTCTGTTGTACTATTTATGCTGGGCACTAACTGGAGCTCTTCTTGAATATCAAGTTGTTGTCCTGTGGCACGAAGATCCTGAACCTTTGGATTTTCATGTGCTCCAGCAGATGATAAATGAGATAGATGTTAGGTAGGTAAGGCATAGCCCTGTTTCTGGGCCTGCTTAGTTGAAGGGGTTTGTCAGCATGCGGGCATTCCCCATCCTCACCACCCACCAGAGTGAGCTCTCCATCATGGGTGTGGCTGTGCTTGTTCTGTCTGTACAACAATGAACTAGAGGCAGGGCCAGTTGTCCTGCTTTTATGACCACAGGGTCAGATCACCACCCACCTCACCCCACCCCACTCTACTCCACATCCCTGTCCCTGCCACTGTCCCACCTAGGGTTGGAGAAATAGCTCAGCAGTTAAAGGTTAGTCTCACAACCAAAAAATACAAATTTTAGTAACATTTAACTGAGTAACATATCACTAAATGAAAATATTGTATTACTGTTTATAGGAAACATTTAGCTGCTTTGAAATAATGAACTATATGTAATATATATATATATATATATCATATATATTTACTATTTCAAAGCTTTATCTAACAGTTTATACATGTATATTTATACGTGCATAGATGTGGATTCATATATATACATATGTATGGTGTATATATTTGCCTTATGGCCATGTGTCATGAAATTTGCAATCTATTTCAGAAGATAGCCTAATTAGTGACTTTTTAAATCTAAAACCCACCCCTTTTGTGAAATATTACCATCTGAATGTTATTAGAAAATACAAATTAAAACCTGAAATGTTGTAATTCATATTGTTATTTTAAATATATTTTATTTTCCTAAGCTTTTAGAACTTTTTAACATTTCTGTATTTCGAGCATGCTGTTTTAATTGAAAATGCGATCTCCTCTCCTGCAATAAATCCAGGACACAGTTTCCCCTGCCTCCAATCCTCCTAGTGCCCTCCAAACTCCCTTCCCACCCAAGCACACTCCCCACCTGTTTCCCTCCCGAAAAGAGAAGGCCTCCAAGAGAAAACAAACCAGAAAAAACAAGATACAGTAAGACAGGGCAAGAAAGAGCCCTCATAGAGAAGCTGATCAAGGCAACCTAGTGAGAGGAAAAGAGTCTGAGTACCTCCTATTAGTTTCAAGGGTTATCGAATTAAAACAAAATGAACTTCAGTGTACCCAAAATGTTAAAGCTCACTGTCTCCTTCTGAACTGGAAGACAGTAGCTCTAACTAGTTACCAGGGCTGGCAACTATGTTCTATTAGAAGGAATGCATAATGAGCCATCCTGCATGTACTATACTGATGGTCCTCTATTATTCTAGAACATGTTTTCTCATTTTGTTAAAACTAATATATAAAGGGATGTTCTAACTTTTTCAATGCCTATACATAGGCATGTGAATTTATTTTGCTATAATGAATATCACAAAATATATGTACCTATATATCACTAAATCTTACATCAAACCGTTATTTCATGTGATATGAATGCCTTACAGAAATAAGTAACACAATACAATGTGATAGTAATAGATCTGTCCTAATACAACTTGAGACTCAAAATTTTCCAAAGAAAGTTAATCTGCAAGTAAATTTTGAAGGATATAAAAATACTTTGATGAATTAATATGAATAGCATTCTCTCAGGTGTATTAAATAAACATCCTTATTTTGCTTATTAACAAAAGTACCATCCTCTTAGTCTCCTAGATAGCCCCTCATCATCTCCTAAAATACATATCACCCATTGCTGGACAATTTAGAAATATGTGAAATTAAATCTGTGGCTTATCAAATGTTACTATTTTATGCCCAAATATAAATACCTATAATCCCTACACATAATTTGTGTGGCTGGCTTTAAGTGTTTAGAATATATGACCTTAATGCAGTTTTAAAGTCATGAAACTTATAGATCTATTTTCTTATCTAATCATCTTTGAACCAGATTTCAGTGGAATTGGCCAGCAGATGGTTCAATTCTCTTCCCAATCAATGATGATTTGGAAGCTCAGTCCTGTAAATATCTCATTATTAATCAAAGCCAGACAGTCCTATAAAATGAAATTAAATGAAATGTGATCATATATTTGAAAGTAAAGGGTTATCTTGGCAATTGCCTTGTGTTTTATTAATTCAATTATCATTGGAATAATTCTTAAATCTCTAAATATTTTACAAATGTTTTCAATGACTTTTATTTCATAATAATATTTGAAAATAAATGGCATTTTATGTGAAATTTGTAGGATGCATTAAGGTTTGCAACTTATCCTTGTACATTTATTCACATAATTTTATCTATTAAAGTGACATTGTATTTTTATTACAAAACTTAATAACTATACTTTAAATCTTATTATTTTTTGCTTTTATTATTTAACAGTATTCTTTGATAATTTTGTCCAAATACATAATGAATTCTTTTCATTTTATTACACTCTTACCTATCTCCCTCTTCAGTAGTCTTTTTTTTTCCCTTAAAGTGTGCCTTACTGTATATATATATATATATATATATATATATATATATATATTGACCCAGTCTTTGCTCTAATGCTCATATTTTTGGCAGTGAACTTCAATCTCTGCATTAACATGTTTCCAATCCTTGTGTCATGACCTAAATATAGCATTTCTCAACCCATCCCTCTCTATTGCTGTTACATTCTTTTTTTCTTATTTTACATATTGATCCCAGTTCCCTCTCCCTCCCTCCCATCCCCCCCCCCCCGACTATCCTCCCATCCCATTCCCCCACACATACTCCATAGGGAGGGTAATGCCTTCCAGGAAGGATCAATAAAATCTGTCAAGGCATTTGGAATAGGGACTAGGCCCTCTCTCCTGCCTCTAGGTTAAGGGAATATCCCTCAATGAGGAATGTGCTCCCAAAGTCTTTTTGTGTACCATGGATATATCCTGGTTCGACTGTCAGAGGTCCCTTAGACTGCCCAGGCCTTCTGAGACCCATGTTCAGAGGGTCTGAGTCGGGCCAATGCTGTTTTCCCAGCTGTAAGTCTGGGGGCCCATTAGCTCCCCCTAGTCTCTGTGGGTTTCTGTAAGAAACCATCCTGAGTGAGGTAACCCAAAAAGAGGATCATGGTATGCACTCACTCATATATGGATTTTAGACATAGAGCAAAAGATCACCAGCTTATAATTCACACAACCAGAAAAACTAGGAAACAAGGAGGAACCTGAGAGATGCATACAAGGTCCCTCACAGATGAGGAAAGGAGCAAGATCTCCTGAGCATATTGGAAGTGGGGGGGGGCAGTGAGTGGAGATGGATTTAGAAGAAAAAGGGAGAGCATGTGGGACTAGGAAAATTGAGTCAGTGGAGAAACGAGCAAAAAACAAAGAAACAAACAAACAAAAAAAAAAGTGACACCACAATAGAAAAGTAGAGGATAATAGAGGGAGAGGGAGCCATTAGCCATTATAAATTTGAAGAGAAAACTGAATAGAGAAATGTCCAGAGACCTACAAGGATGACCCCAACTAACAATCTGAGTAACAGTGGAAAGGCTATCTTAAATGCCCTTTCCTGATAATGAGATTAATAACTAACTTCATCCTATAGCCCTTATCTAGTAGCTGATGGAAACAGAAGCAGCTACACACTGAGCGGATCCTAGAATCCAATTGTTGAGAGGGAGGAGTATTAAGAAAATGGGGGCAAGACCAGATTCCTTTTACATACTTATTCTCTCTTTTCAAATGCTTATTGAGGCTTATTGCGGTGTTATAAGTATCACATATAGGGCTCTGCATGGAACTTTGATTTCTGTAATGCACCTTGATATCCATGGATCTATGTGTTTATTCTCTAAAAACAGAAATTTGATGATTAAGGATCACAGTTGTGTTATTTATGGGAATAAACATAAATATTAATGCTACAATTGACATCACACTGAACAGTAGTGATGTTCTACTAAGATGGTGACCTTCCCAACCAGGTGATTTTTGACTATGCTCACAGTATCAGGAGTGTAGGCACTCTTGTGCAGTGCATCTCAAATGCAACCTGAGATGTTACCCAATTAATGCTCACCCCACTATCGCATCATTGAATGACTCTCACTTGGCAAATTCATACTGTAGTTCATATAGTTTGCAGTGCATTTTGTCTATTGATGCTTTATCTCTTCCACCCCACTTCATGGCACCTTTCCGTACTGGGAAAATTACCCAACAGGGAAAATCATAGGGCCTATTTCCAGGTTATTTTCTCTACATAGAGCATCCAAGGAATATAGTGTTCTTAGCAATACAATCAAATCACACAGTTCTCCTGGAAAAACACACTCTTGTTTTTCTTTTTATTTAATCTTCATTCTTAGAAAACATTCCAGCCATAGTTTTCCTTTCCTCTAGTCCAAAATGGTTAGTGTATGATACTTATATAATCAAATTCTTTTGTAATTTATAGTTTCTGGAATTCTCCTTTGGGAAATTAGTATGTTCAGTTGGACTAACCATACGTTGTAGCAAAATATCTGTCTGTAGGTACTGAAGAGGAATGATTCAAAACTAAATTGGAGGTTATTTAAAAAGATAAAGAATATTACTATTAATTTTAATGATAAAACTGAATAAAAGTTCAAATGCTTAGAGTATTAAGAATTTGATTTTTATCTGAATAACTTTCATTTTGGTGGGAGACTCGTACCATTAATTTAAAACTTAGGTTTAAAATACATTGAGACAATTTCTCTTAATCTTTGAAAACACAAACTGTAGAATATTATATGATGCTTTGATATCTACCGCAAAGTGCTTTCACACTGCAATATTCATTTTAAAAGCATATAATTGCATTGTTTAAGTAGAATGGATGGAGAAGAGAGGTATGATTTAAAATTACAGCCAGGGACAGTATTCACAATCTTGCAGAAAACTAAATTCAGGTCTATTATTTCTCAAAACCATATATTCATTGAAAAATTTGCTTTCTCTTGAATTCTGCCTTGAAAACTCACTCTTTCTCATTTTCAAGTATTTTTCATTCTCTCAGGTTAAGGACAGAGTGTGTTTACCTTTTAAGCTATGACAGACACTACTAAGTAAAATCTTATAAAGTCAAATGTATATAACCTCATAATTTACAATGCTTCACTCTCTATCCTTTGTAGAAAGAATAACTCTTTTTTCTTATCATATTTTCTATTGTAAACAAAGCACTTTATGCCAGAGTGATTCAACAGTTTATAAATCAAATAAAGGCTTAATGACAAAGTATAAGAAATTCCTAAAGACAATAAATGAATTACTTTTAATAAAATGTGGAACTAATCCAAAAGCTGTGAAAGGAATTTTTTTCATGGAAATCAGAAAGAAAGATCTAGAAGTAAACAGATCAATCAAAGCTCATTTTCCAGTAGAAAATAAATGTCACAAATGAAGGACTCATATATGGTTTCTAAAAAAAATTCAAAAAGGAAAAGAAAATCAAAACTTGTAGAAACAGACAAAAGAAATGCTAACCCCAAACTGTCAAATACTATGACAAAATCTCTTTGGAACTAAAATTGAAGTAGAATATATGAGAAGCTTTAAGAATGAAAATGGTTTACACACTGCACTTTCTTTTTCTCTGGTGTATTTGTAATCAGATAAGGACTAGTTAAATATTGACATTTTCTACCTATCAGTCACTATTGTTTTCAAGTTTCTTAGCTATCTTCCAGGACATTAGAAATAGCTAACAAAACCACTGGAATGTCAAGATAAAGGATTCTTTGGCTTTGTTACCATAGATAACAAACAAATTTTACAAATAAACAAAATATATTCCTTGGGCAAAATTTAGACTGCAGTCTTTAACTTTCAATGTTAACAGTCAGGTACAAAAGATATAAGAGACTTTAGTAAATTATTTCTATTGGCTTTTTAGAAGAGAATTAATAAATACCAAAAAGAAATGGTTAACAAACTTCTAAATTTGTGTGTTATTCTCTGCAGTTGTAAAACTCCAAATATTCCTGAAGGGATGTGAATGCATGCTATGATGGTAAATATACATTAAAAGTGGATTTTTAATTTGTCCTGATAGATTTTGGTAGGAAACTTAAATAAATTCCCCCTTTGAGGGGATTTGTATATATTAAAAAGCAGTAATGATAGAGTCTTTCTTTCTCTTTGAAATGTCTTATATGTCTTTTATATAAGATGCTGTTTTGGAAACTTCTAGCAAGTTTTCAAAGGCAAGCCAGTTGTACCATGTTCCTGAAATGGGATTATCAAACAAGTTATCAATATTCTTCTTGTCCAGTTATTTAGGAAATTGAGACCTTGGAATGAAAGTAAAGGATATTCATCAAGTTTCAAACAGTTAGACAAGCAGATATTTTTTTCCCAAAATTAGATAAATTTGCAAAGCTTTGTGATTACACCAATCTGTCAATCTTTAGGAAGAGACATTTAAGACAGCCACTTCAGTAAAGTCATCTTAACCAGAGCCAATTATCGTGTACTTGAAAATATGTAACCAATTTATATTTGCCTAGTAATAAAGAATTTATCTTTACATATAATTACATTTTCTGAGAGCTGTGCTCTAAAGTTATTACATGGAAAATGACATAACAATATAATTTAAAACTGTTAAATAACATTATTATATCATGTTACACTAAATCTTCTATTTTACTATCAGACAGTATATAATAAATTGTTGTGACTGATCTTTAAAATGTAATGTATGAAAATTTTCACAAAAATATCATTAAAATTGATAACCTCTATATTTCCTCTATATTTGGCATTGACATTGATCTCCCAATATGGGTGTGTCTATGATATAAGAAGTAATGTTTGATTTATCTTTAATAGTCTTTAGTAGATTGCCTGTGATATATATCATATTTTGTTTAAATGTTTATTGAAGAATAAAACTTTTCTTTATATTTAGGTGTTTTTGGAGATGTTTTCAGTGTTGGCAGGAGATTTAAGTTTAGTCATATCTCCTCAGCAGTTTGGGTACAAATTTATATTCATATATTTGTATAAGTTATTTTCATCATGTGTTGTTAGAAGTCATTAAAAATAATATGAAAACAGTATTTGAGTTATTTTCTTGAAGATTTCCTATTTCCCAACAGCCAACAGTTAAAAAAAATGGTAACATTGCAGAAAATTCTTTTTTAAAAATGTATGAGTACAGGACAAACTATCTTTTCCACTTCTCATTTTCCTACAGGATAAGATGTAGGGAGACTGAAATTAATAATGAGGTCAGCAAAAGTATAAATAGATATGGAAGTGAAACCAAGCCTAATTCAAAAGTTTACACTTAACTTTAGAATGGAATGAAGTGAGATGTTTCTGTAAGATGGTAACTCATATCTACATAGCAGTGGTGTTAATCTACTGGAAGTATAGACTTGGGAGTATGCCCTGATGTATATACTTATGGAACATGAACACTCTATTTCAGTTGTAGTGCAGATGGAGTAGTTAAAGGGAATGCAAAAGGAGATGAACATAAGTGAGTTAAGCCATTTATACATCCAATGCCATCCTGTAGCTTATTTCATGTTCCATATAAGAATAATATGATATGCTTTTTTAATAGTCACACAAAATAGAAAGTTTGAGTCAGGAAATGTCCTTCTTCCAAGATCCTTGGAAATCGAGATGAACATATTACCTTCTCTAATGTGAATGCCATGAATTAAAGGAATGCACTACCATTTACGTGAGATGAAACTAAGCCATGCTTGGGGGTTGCATATTCAGGAAGCAACAGCTGTTACTAAGAGAAGTGGAAAGAATTCCATAAGCATGAAAGAAGAAAAAGCAATGAAGAATCCATAAGACAGATGATACAAACACTGATATTTTGAGATAATTTAAGAAATAGAAATTTACAGATTAATCATGAGATAGGATGATTACCTTAGGAAAGGTGTTTATTTTGTTTAAATCTCTGATGACTATCTTGTGATTAGAAATGGTTTGCTGAAATCAGAGAACTACAGAGACAGTGGCATCGTGTTTTGAAAGAATCAAATAATTGAATAAAACTGAACAAATAGTATTTAAAAATGTTTGGCATGTATTAATGTTATATATTTTAGTAGCATAAAATTAAATAATTTTGAAAAATTAAAAGTAAACAAGAGATCTACTAACATTCATTCAGGCACCTCAATTAATTTGGAATATAGTAAGTTTCATTTTAATATGAAAATTTATTGTATTTTCTGGTTAGATATCAATGGAAGCTCCTTCTTGAAGATGCGCAAAATAGAGAAATACTACATTTTAAATTATAAAATGTGAAATGTTTACAAATATTTTGTTATTTAAAAACACATTTAATTTTTCCATATGTCTTTAACATAGTTTTGTATTCTATACATTTTGTCGTATAAATAGTATTGTGTGTTTCTTCCACAAACTTTTGGGAACCATGCACTTTCTTTCATTATTAAACATGCATGAATAACAATTAATTATAGAGATTAAGCATTTTCTTCCTTTCTATCAACTCGTGTTGAATTTAACCCTCAGTGTACAAGAGGGAAGTAGAGAGATAATTAATGTACACTGATAAATACAAGGGAGTTAGAATATAGTTACATTGGCAATACAATGATTGTGTAAAATCCATCTCCAGTCACTATTACTGCTTCTTTATGTCTCTAAGGATGATGCATTTGAGAAAGAGGGGATCATTAAGGACAGTGGAATCCTAACTACTTATGGTGGATAAATAAGAATCTGTTAAAACAGGCTGATAGATGTCTATTCAGGGAGCAATCACTTACAACAGAAACAGATGACCACCAGCAGGTTCCTGTCCCAAAGATGCCTCTAGATGCTATCCATCTCTGACCACGGTCAGTCATGCATGGTCAGTGCAACAGGTGCAGGCCGGGTGAATAGCTCACTACAAATAATGTATTTCAAGAGCCTAGCACAGTGACTCTGAGCTATTAAGTTTGCATCCTGTGTTTTAGGGTATGGAAGAACAATAAATAAATAAATGCAAAAAACAATTTCAAAGCCATTCTTTTGAACATGTCTTAAAGAGTGGTTTAAATCCTCTTGGATTAAGAAAAAACAAACAAATAACAAAATGCAATCCTGAGACATTTGTAAAAAGTGAATAGTTTGGTAGATGTTAAGTTTTGAACAACTTTATTTTATATTTTAAAAAGTGATATTGTTCACTTCACAACAGATGAAAGTTAACCTTGTTCTTTGAGCACCTTCACACATGAGTATTCTCAATCATATATTTTTATCTGTGGTACAAAAGTCTTGTAGACATTTTTATTATGAGATAGTATTTCCACATCTGATTTTCAAAAACGCAGTTATTCATGAAACTCCTACCTTTTGTATATTCAATTCAGATAATAAAAATGTAATTATACAATTCTGCCAATATCATAAACACTTTTTACATGCATGGTTTACCCATCCCAACTAACTTCAGAAATATCAAGGCACTGAAAAAATATTAACTAGAGATGTATCATAATAACCAAGCCAAAAAGAAAAAAAAAGGAAAAATGTGCTTTTTATTTCAATATAGGTTGTACCAAATACGTTGGAGTTTGTGGAGCCAAAGAACACCATTTATCTAAATACATAAATTCCCAGTCTTGGTTAAAAAAAAAAAATGAGAATTGTCAATATTGAGTTTAGTTGTGACTTTGAAATGAAAAAGAATGGCAATAATGTTTGGAATCCCTTCTCTCACTTTTTATGGGCCACTTCCAAATTTTAAATTAACACTTATGTCAAATGTCATGTTATGCAAAGATGGCAATGGTTCTACAGCTGTCGATAAAATCCAGTGGCAGCCAATGAGAACAAATGCAGAACAAATGATAGGAAAAAAAAAAAAAAAAAAAAAACAGAAATGCAGATGTGGGTAACAGTGCTTATGGTTTGACTGAATAATGCAGCAAATGTCAATCTAAATGATGTCATTTTTTTTCTTTAGTTTAAAAATTAAATCTTGTCAGCAATCACACCAGCATTTTTAATTGTAGTAAGTGGAACACATGTATTAGGGTCTACCTGCATCCCTCAGTTAATTTTGAGAATTATTTTTATTATAGTGTCCATATATCTACCTAATGTGGATGTATTAAGAGTGCACACCAGTCTTTCATGCAGGACAGTTCTGAATGGCCAGCCTACAGGGAGGAACAGTGATGAGATGTACCTTATGACCACATTAGAAATGTTTCCATCTCTAAAATTGTGTTCCTACAATTGTTGATTTTACAAGTAGACAATAGTCCTCAGTTACCCAATTAAATCTTAACCTGAAGAAGGAAAACTATGTTTCATATACAATTAAAGTCCACTTTAGTTAATAGTAATTTTGAACAGAACTGAGAGATGGAAGTTCTTTCTGCAGAGAACAGTTTCAGTCTCATCACAGAGTTCTGGTGTTCTTTCCTTATTGCAAGCCGTAAGGACTTCAGGTTGGCATTAACAACCCCTACGATTGCTTAGGCCAACTTTTTTCTTCGACCACTCTCTTAATAATCCCTTCCTACATCTTCTGTTTCTTAAGCTGAACTTGAATGAAGAATGTTCTACCTCACTTGCTTAAAAACACAGCTGTCAAGTGCATCCTCCAAGCACCAGGAAAAAAAAAAAAAAAAAAGAACACTGCAAAGAAAGTGCATTTCAATTTACCTGATTTTCTTCAAATCTGTCCAATTCAATCAAGTTATTACTTGGGCCGGCGAGTTCCATCAATAAATTCTACTCAGCAAGTTGATTTTAAGACCACCCTTGAGTTTTTACACTTAGCTAAGTTCATATTCCAAAGAAAGTGTGCGTGGTCATTTTTACTCTTTCTGGCTTTAATGGTGGAGATAAAGCAGCAAAGCTTATGGAGAGGAAAAATAGATGACATGGAAAGAGTAGTGCTTTTTCTGTCTCAGCACTTTCATTATGTAGATGGGTTTTACTTTTCCTTTGATACGACACCTTTTTTACCTACCAAAGACCAATGTCTTCACTATCAATATCCTGACCCGCTTCTTAAATCCTCAAGACCTCTTTAGCATTAGACACGACCCCCGCTTCTCATAGATGTACTCCAATACCCTGAAACAATAAATGTGAAGTTCAATTTGATAGTAGAAAAAGTAGAAAAATCATCATTGATTTTTCTTAATTCTTTTTCTGTCTCTACCTCTGTGAAAGACAATTCTTTATACCTCTTTTTGGTCAAACCTGCACCCACGTTACTCACCCATGTCTGACTCCCAACTCTCTCTTATCTCAATGATGGCATGTCTTTGCTCGTAGCTCTGTTATCTGGCATTCCTCTCTTCCATATGTACCATAGCTTTCATTTTCTCTTGCATTACAGGATTATTATGACATTTTATATCCTCACAGTGTGAGTGGTTAAGATGATGGGCCATGTCCAGACTCACATGCCCCAGTTACAGATCTTCACTAAACAGCTGTTTGACCTAAGGCAAACGGTTAACTTCTATTCTCCTATTCTACAATATGTGAATTAAAATTTCATTTAGTAGTGGGATATAGTAAGAAATACAAGAGAAGATAGGCCTGCAATTGGAAGGCAAAGGTGTCCCCATCCACTAATTAAAATGCATATTCCATTCCAAATATGAATCTTAGTTACATTTGTCTAAATATTTCCAATTTCACTTCTTTCAGGGAGTCTGTATGTATTTTTTCTTTTTCTGTATTTTATTATTATCATTGTTATTATTATTTTGCCTCTTGAGCTCTATGTCATTCCTTTCTTCTGATTATACCACAAATTCTTTTACTGAACTTATAATAATCACATTCACTTAGGCCCATCATCAGACACTGAAAAAAGAATGAATCTTGAGTATGCTACCTTAAATCATTAGTTCTCTCTCTATAAAGGATGTAATATTATGTTTAAACATTGAGGGTTTACGTTTAGGAGGAAAAATGTTTCCTTTCTTTGGAACCTGCTTGCCATTTTAGGAGTATCTGTGTCTTCTTCTGTGTGTTTATCTTTGAGACAGGATCTCACTCTGTATCACTACATAGCACTGGCAGGCCTATAGTTTACTATCCTGGCCCCAGACACACAAATCTCTGCATATGTCTCATGAGTTCTGGGATTAAATACTTTTTCAAACATGCCTAACCAAAAGGGAAAGTTTTAATTGTTGGACACTCAAATGTATGCTTTTATGTCTTACAGTCTAGTAGGTTTTATTATCCCTGTGATTAAATTAGTAGTCAAATAATTGATACTGCTATGCATCATTTCAAACTTATGACATGTTTTAATAAATAGTCATACCATGATTTATTTATTTGAATACCACAGGGTTTATTTATGCTAACCTAGGTTATATAGCTTATTGCTCTAACAAATTTGTCCCACTAGATTGCTTTCTTGTTCTCCCATATCATCCTTGCTGGATTTGTTCTGCCAAGTAATTCTTCATTGCAAACAGCTTATTTAGAGCTCCTAAAGAGTCTTCAACCACTTCCATAGCATAGCAATTGTGTACTCACCACCCACTTTCGCATCATACGATGAACACCATAATTCAACCATTTAAATACCTCAGAGCTAGCATTTCCATAAACAATACAAAACCTTTGGTTTTTTTTTCTTTCTCTCATGGTTATTATTGTCATAATTTTGAGAGGGGTAAACTTTGGTAATCTTTAAAATAATGCATACCTGAAATGTTATTCATCACATTGTCATCAATAGTGCATTTCCTTCCTTCTGAATTTTTAAATTGTACATTTTAAATGAAATAGTAATTTTAAAGATCAATAGGTTTCAATATAGCATTACAGTGAACACACATAAGGATATTTAACGTCTCTCATTGTTTAGTGCTTACATTCCAACTCATACCTATATGATGGAGTATACATGTTTGTCTAGTAAGTACTGACCACCGGTGAAAATAGAGTTTTATAGTATTTTGTAAATTATAATTCCATATTATATGACTAACTATGGTTTCCATTCACCAATATCATTAATGGTGTAAGCATGATGTAAGTCAATCACAAGAGAAAATGGAACAATGAAGAGAATTGTACACACCAAATGCATTTAGCTATTATCAGTGTAACATGGCAGGCATACTGAATACTTATATACATCATATCATACTAAAGTCACATGTCACTAATATTCAAAATTAAACTCTTATGTCTAGGCAGACTAGAATAGACATCCCTTAACCTGTGAACTGAAGCAGGGTTTCCAGAGGTTTTAAGTTGTCAGCCATGCTGGGATGTGCACTTTTGGTTATGTATCTGCCTTTGAGTAATCTTGACTCCTGTAAGTAAATCCAAACCCACACTTCATAAGTACCCCCAGTTTTCCCTAGGATTTGGTAGTAGTCTTGTTTTGAGGTGCTATTGGTTACCAATTTTGGGAAAGAAGATACTGATTCAAATCTTTCCTGAAACAGTTAATAAGAAAACTTTAAATTTTTTCATCCATTTTTCAAAAGACATATCATTGTATTTCCTATTATCAGAATTGTTGTCTCAACGCCCTACCAATCACAATTATTTAACTATTCTATAGTGCATTTTCAGTTGTTCCAATATTATAGAATCAACTTAGGTCTTATGTTCAAAGGCAAGAACTCACATTTTGATTTTCTGAATTAAACGATTTCAGCAATTACTAAAATCATTGCATTAGAGAAAATTAAGTTATTTTTAGCAAACACTCATTTTAGAAACAAAATATTTCTTAAAAACTCAAGCATTATATTTACTGTGATGGCATGAATTAAAATTGATGGGTCTATGAATTAGGATCTATCTTTAACACCAAATTATTACTCTAAGGTCTCCTGTTCTGTTTCATAAGTGGACACCAATGATCAGGTATCATCTCTAAATGTAAAATTTCCATGGAAACAAGATCATTTATTTTCTATAGAAAGGCCTATAATCAGCTTGAAAATTATTTTTATAACTTATTCCCTGCCTTTTTAAAGCACAGAATTGAGAAATCTTCACTATTAACTATTTTAATTCTGAAAAAAATTCAGGGCTCTTTATATTACATTACTCTATTTATCTTACATTAGTTACTGCATGAAAAATGAAGTAAAATGTAGTTGATCTTTATGCAGTTCTCTTCTGTCTCTAATGCATTTTATGACTTTGGAAGACAATAAATATCAGAGACTAGATGTAGTGACATATTGTTTATGGTCTAATGAAGCCACTCGGGATCAAAACGCAAAACTACCACAGACATAGAGCTCAGCCCACACCTTAATCCTAAGAATCAAGAGACAAAGGCATGTGGATCTCTGTGAGTTTAAAGTCACCCAGGTTTACACTGGAGTGAACCACTCTAAAAGAGAAACAGCTCACAAATAGGAGTTCTCAGCACTTGGGATCCCATGTCTTTAATCCAAATTCTAGAGAAGTATGTAAAGCAGCAGCTGGCCTTTCGGTATTCAACTTCAGAAAATTAGTCTCCTACCAATGTGGAGAGCATTGTAATGTTCTAGACTGTAGTCTAGAATTTTGAGGCTTGGTGTAGAGCAATACAGTCTGGAGATTCAATCTGAGGTTCCTCTCTTCAGTCTAAGCACTGGAAAAGGTGAGAACTCTGTAGTGGCTGGCTGCTTTGCTTTTCTGATCTTGAACTTGAACCCCAAATCTGTCTCTGTGTTTTTATTATTTGTGTAGCAACTTGATGCAGAGATAGTAATATTTTTCATTGTGGTATTGCGGAATACTATAACAATTTAAAATATTTTTCTGAGCAGCTTTTTCAGAAACATATCAAGTATAATAAAAATATAAACTTGTAGAATTCTTGCTTTAAAATTAGAAAATATGGAAGTATATTTCAAGTATACTTCAAATAGAAATGCCCATGTTATGAAAATGAGAGAGGACTCTTTAATTTTATATACATACTTAGATAGATGATAGTTATATGGATGATAGATAAAAAGAAAATAGATATTCACTAATATATGTATGTCTTTCAAATTAAATGATTACAAAATTATTGATTGTCAGTCTTGTTTGGTTTTTTCCATATTTATTTATTTACTGGTACTTTTGTTTTTTTTTTTTTTTTTGAAATCAATCTGTAGCTCAATCCCACCTCATATTTGCTGTGGTGCTCTATGGAGGCAAGAAAGACAGGCTACCATTCCTGGATTTCAAACATTTGTCTTCTTGTTCACTATTATGTGGCTATTTGGGGAGGATTGTGGGTTGAGGCCTTGCTGGAGGAAGCATGTCACCAAGAGCAAGCTTTGAAGTGTTACAAAGCTTACGTTATTTCAAGTTAGTTCCTTCTTTTCTCCTGAATATGGAACACAAAGGTAAGTCTCAGCTGCTGCTTCAATGACATACCTGCCTGCTCTCATGCTCATCACACACATGAAGGCCATGGACTCTAACTTTCTGAAACATTAAGGACCAAATAAAGTATTTCTGCTATACATTGCTTTGATCATGTTATATTGTCACATAATAGAACAATAACTACCACAACCTCCTACCTCACTCTTCTGAGTATAATAAGCATCACAAACATGAACCTGTGTACAAAACTTAAGGCTTAAATTTTTATATATAATAAATATACATATGTGTAAGCGCCAGAGAAACAAAGCCAAGACATGAGAAGTAGGTAATAAATTGTAATATGGAACTATGTTTATTCTGATTTTTAAGAATCATCCATTTAGATATTGTTGCTATATTATGTGTTCATTTACATAAGATTTTCTATTATTAAATGTATGCATCTATTTACTTCTACTTTCTTACTATTACTAGTTATATAAGACATAAAGATATAGAAACAAACTAAAACTATGATATTTATGTTGAATGTCCATTTACTTAATTTGCTGTCACTTTCATTCTTTATTTTAGATGCCTGCAGTTTTGAGTGGAGCTGTCACAAGGATCTACCAGTGCTTATTTCTCCAGTGAGTTGTAATGCAAACTTCAGCATTCTGACAGAAGCTGGTCTTTCAGGTAATCCTATACCAACCTACAGCTTGGTAGAATCATAAAAGTCCGTTGTGGTTTCTCTTATAAATAGGCTATTAATGAAATCCTTATGTTTGGTATTCCAAAATGCCATGTAATATCCCTTTGCAAGTAGTTCTAAACATTATTGACAAGATTGATTTGAAAAATAAAAACTCAGAAGAAATTGTATAATACAGGGATTTGAATTTCTAAATATATGCCATAAAACAGCCATTTCTTGTGTATCTGTATTTACCAAGAACCTTCATATATTTGGGGAACTTTAATAAATCAATTCTTGCTGGGTTGCGGAAGTGTTTGCCTTTAATCCCTGCATGTGGAAGACAGAGACATTCGGATCTCTGTGAGTTCAAGACCAGGCTGTCTATAAAGTGAGTTTCTGAACAGCCACGACTGTTACATGGAGAAACCATGTCTTGAAACACAAAAATCAATAGAGAAAAAAAGGAGAGAGAGAGAGGAGAAAGAAATCATGTATAAATTTTGAGATGTTTAATGATCACAGATAAGAATAACTAGGCTGCATCACACTACATCTGTAGGGAATATGTTTGGGGGACAAGAACAATAACATAAATCCAAGAAGTTTGATTTGAAAATAGGATATATAGAGTGTTTAGTACTTTCTTTCCTTAGTGTATAGTATTTGTACAACAGAAAAATATTATAAAAAATCAAAGCTTGCTCTTGGTGACATAATTACTCCACCAAGACCCAATAATCTTCTGTGAATAGCCACACAATAGGGACCAGGTATTCAAGTGTGTAAGATTTGGGCATGGGCGCATCAATCAAAATTCATACTTACACAGAAGACACAGGAATAACGTTGATTGAACTCACATCCAACCATTTCGATAGCATTTATGCAATTTGATAATGCTCAGTCATGTAATAACATGAATATATATGACATTCAGTGAATTCTATTTCACAATCAAACATGAATGATCATTTTGTTTGTTATATTAAAACTATTTTTAATATGAATACTAGTTGAACTTTCCACCTCTTCATATAATGTCTTTCTGAAGAAAATTCTTGATTTCCTTGAACCCTGTTATCATATTTAATATTATTACACAAAAGATATTTTAAATTCTTTTTATTCAATCATACTTGGAATAAAAATCCAATGATGTATTTTTTCTGCTTTGTTGAAAATTTTTTCTACAGCACATCTCAAATAAAATCATATATATATATATATATATATATATATATATATATCAGTAGTACCAATGAAATTTTTTATAACACTCAATGGATAATATAACATTAGTTTTTAAATGTTTTCACATATAAGACTCTGAACCATTTACATGGAGAGCATATGTTCCCTAAAGAGATTACATAGAGATTTTAATTTCATTTGTTCCATCTTATATGTAGAGGGCTTTGTACTTTTGTTTTTGCTCCAAAATGTCATAGCACCATAATGAAACTGAAATGTCATCCGAGGTGCATAACTAAATTGATATGAGAGAAGGAGGCAAACACAGATCACCTGCTTGTATTATAGTTTCATGGCCCCAGTTTTGTTGACAAAGGAAAACATAAAACTAGAGAGGTTGTTTTATTTTGCTGCCTTTTGTAGGTCATCCGTACAAATTCTAGATCCTCCTCTTTCTTTAGTGTAAGCTGTCAGATGTCCCACTGAGCCATCTTCTAGATGGCTCATTGAAAACCTCACCATGTGTTTCTGAATGATGTGAACCCCATGAGGGGAAAAACATGAATTATGCCTTTTTACAAGAACAATTGCCTATCTCACAGGATTCAGAGGTAAATGTGTTTTCCAACACATTAAAAAAAAATGAGAAATGACAAAAAATGCATCATTTCAATTCAATTTAACCAAATAAAATTAATTCATCACACTACAGAAAACAAAAATGTACTGCAAACACAGTTTCCCAGCAAAGGAAAAATAGAAATCATAATAATGCTTTAAAATTCACTAGTAATGAGTCAGTAATTGTTGCTGTTATTAATACTTGAAAAGATAAGCAAAACATATAAAATTTAAATTAATTTATCTTCGATTTGAGAAAAATAAATAAAATTATTATAGAATAAAATGCCGTATAATAAAATTTGAACTGGATTTTGTCTGAACATGGAACCCATTCAAAGCAATAGAATTTTTCATGCTTTTGAAAGATGACTTTGTGATAAGTTTTGTATTGTTATTTCACTTTATGTTTTGTGTGCTTGTATGTAAACGTGTTCAGTGTCCACAGAGGCCAGAAGAGGGTGTGACCCTTAGAACTAGAGTTATAGAGGGTTGCAAGTATGTGGATACTCTATGTGTATACTGTGAACCTGACTCTTCTTGAAATGAAACAAGTGCTGTTAACTTTTTTTTAATTTATTTCATATAACCAAGTCCATTTAAATGAAAACAAACATTTATATACAATATTTGGGAATTTGGGCGTCATTGTTTTCAAACTACTTCCTGCTGGTAAGGGGCGCTGTCTTGGGAGATTCTAAGAAGATGCAGAAATCCTGGCTGTAGTCTCTAAGGCTGCTTTGTCCAGCTGTTTTGAATGTAGGATCACCTGGTACTCTGTTTCAGGCGTTCTGGCTTGATCAAACCACATTAGTCTGGAAGGAATCCACATCTTTTCATTTTCTGTGGAAACAAAAATAGAAATCCTTTCCCCCGGTAACTTGTCCTTGAACTTAAATTTTGGAGTCAAATCATTTTTTTATTTAATTTATTATTTTACATGTCAATCCCAGTTCCCTCTCCCTCATTCCCACCCTCCCTCCTTCCATACCTACCTCTTTTCCTCCCTTCCTTCCTTCCTCCCTTCCTTTTACCCTATTTGCCCCCTCACATGCACCCTAATCACCCCTCTCCCATCCCCCCACCCCAATTCCATATGTACGGAAATGCCATCCAGTTGGAGTCATGTAGATCTGACAGGTCATGTGAAGTAGGGACTAGGGCTTCTCTCCTGTCTCTAGGTTAAGGCAGTTATCCCTCCAAGGGGGATGTGTTCGCAAGGTCCTTTTGTGCTCCAGGGATACATTCTGGCTCCACTGTCTGAGGTCCCTTAGACTGCTCAGTCCTTCTGGCTGAAACCCATATTCAGGGAGGCCTCAGTCAGTCCCATGCTGGCTTCCCAGCTATCAGTCTTGTGGCCCCTTAGCTCCTCCTTGTTCAGGTAAGCTATCTCGATGTGTTTCTGCCACCTGGTCTTGTCCTCTCCATCTACATCTGGGTTCTACTTTGACTCGGTGTTTATGTGTGGGTGTTTGCTCCTGTTTCCAACAGGCATTAGTTGAGGGCTCCATGGATAAGTTAGTTGTTGATCTCACTCCGGGAAGGACATTTATAGTAGCCTTTCCACAGAAGCTCAGATTGTTAGTTGGCAGTAGTCTTGTAGTTTTCTAGACCTTTCTTTGTGTTCAATTTTATTTTCAAACCAATATTGGCTCCCGCTTTTATGTTCTCTCTCTCTCTCTCTCTCTCTCTCTCTCTCTCTCTCTCTCTCTCTCTCTCTCTCTCTGTCTCTGTCTCTCTCTTTCCTGTCTTCTGTTCCTAACAGGGCTCAATCTTCCTGTTCGCATGTGTTTTCCTTTCCTCCCTCTCGATTTCTCCTACTTCTCTCTCCATTCGCTGCCCCCCCAACTTCCACTGTGCTCTGGGGGACTTGTCCCTTCCAGGTTCTGTGAGGGACTTTATATGAATCTCTTAGAATACACCTTGTATCCTAGTTCCTCTGGTGGTGTGAATTATAGTCTGGTGATCCTTTGATCTAACTTCTGATCCATTTCCCCAGTCTCTTGGTAGTAAGTTTTTTTAAAATACTAATTTTACATCCATTTCTTCTAAATTGTCATGGAAGTATGATAATTATAATTAAAAAGTTATGTAATTTGAAGCTCCTGGTGAATTTTATTTCTCATATTCAATAAAGAGGCAAGAAAAAGTTAACTTATGTTTGACTTGTTAATGTTTGCTGCTTTGGTCAACAATTAAAACCAAATCTTAGAGTGTAATTATCCATTTTGGTTTTGGGGAGCACAGTAGATAGAAGATACATTTGTTTATTGTCTTGCATAAGGGGAAATTAGCACATTGACTATTTAAATAATTTGTCTCTTTGGCTTTAAAACTTAGTGGTGTCTTATTCGGCCTTCATGATGAATGAGTTCATGTCTTTCTTGTGACAATTGAATGACTGGGAACCTATTATACCTTCTGAATGGAACCAGTTATCGCAAAGAATGTAGACGAATGGGTATCAGAAACATTAGTCACCACAATAAGATATATTAATAAGTTGATAACAGATATGAGACATCACTGTGATATGTTTCCAATTGCATGCATCACATAATTAACAAACACTAAATTTTTATCATGTTAAGCATATCACATTTGCTTTAAAACAGGGACATGATCTATAGCTCAATAATATTCAATATATACATATATATTTAACATCCCTTCTTTGCTCTGCATTTATACCTTCTAAAAATTGTTTTCTGCATCACAGACAGAATGGTATATCTATTGAACTTTCTTCTATTCATCACAAAATGAGTCAGTCTTGAGAGGAAAATACTTAGGTTAAGATATTGATTCTTTTTTTTTTTTTTAATTTCTTTGAGGAAATGATTCCTTCTAAAATGCGACTAAGTGATGGGCTGATGAGAGACAATGAGACTTGATTTATTTCTGACAACTAATTCTCTTTTTTTGAGAATTTGAGTAAAAGTGCAATTATTTATTTTTAATGACAATTACTCAATATACTAAACATTAATGTGAATCTATGTGATTATTTAAAGACAATTTAATTTGAAGTCTGTTTAATACTTATCTTTATCTGATGTGAATTGTTCTCCATAAATCTCTGAAATATCAATCTTTAGTGGTTTTTACACACCTTGCATGAAATGATCCTTTCCCTGACTGGTTTGTTTTTGTTTTCTGTGTGTGTGTATGTGTGTGAGTGCGTGAATTTTTTCATTGTGTCCATAAATATCTGAAGTGTCTGAAGTGATTAAGAAGGAAGTGCCTGCAGCACCCACTCATGTCCCTGAAAAAGCATAGGTGCCCCCCACTAAAGGTACAGCAAAGCCCATTGAATTCTGTAACCCCCACAACCCATTGATAATCTTTTTGTTGTTGTTGTTTCCTTCAATATGTTTTATTTTACATATTGATCTCAGTTCCCTCGCTCTTCCTCCCTCCCTCTTTCCCTCTCTCCCACCCTCCCCTTCCTTCTTCCACTTATAGGGTGATGCCCTCCTGGAGAGATCATCTAAATCTGTCAAGTCATTTGGAGTAGGGACTAGGCACTCTCTCCTGTCTCTAGGTTAAAGAAGAATCCCTCGATGGGGAATGTGGCCCCAAAGTCATTTTGTGCACCAGGAATACATCCTAGTTCCACTGTCTCAGGTCCCTTAGACTGCTCAGGCTTCCAGCTGAGACTCATGTTCAGAGGGTCTGAGTCAGTCCCATGCTGGATTCCCAGCTATCAATCTGGGGGCCCATTAGCTCCTCCTTGTTCAGGTCAGCTGTTTCTATTTGTTTCTGCAACCTGGTCTTGTCCTCCTTCTCTGCATCTGGATTCTAGTTTGGCTCAGTGTTTAGTTGTGGGTATTTGCTTCCATTTCTATCTGCTACTAGATGATGGCTCTGTGATGATGAATAAGTTAGAAGAAACCATCCTGAATGAGGTAACCTAGTCACAAAAAGAGGAACATGGTATGTACTCAGTCATATATGGATTTTAGACATAGAGCAAAGGACCACCAGCCTATAATTCAAACCACCAGAGAAACTAGGATACAAGGAGAATTCTAAGAGATTCATATATGTTCCCTCACAGAAGGGGAAAGGGACAAGATCTCCTGAGCATATGGGGAGTGGGAGCGGGCTGTGTGTGGAGAGGAAACTGGGAGAAAGAGAAGGGGAGGAGAAGAAATATTAGATTAGATTAGAAAATTTGAGTCAGGGGAGGAATAGAAGAGAGAAGAAAGAGAGAGAGAGACAGAGAAAGAGAGAGTGAAAGAGAGAGAGACCATAAAAGAGGGAGCCATTATAGGTTTGAAAAGAAAAGTGAACCTTAGAGAAATGTCCAGAGACTTACAAGACTGACCCCAACTAACAATTTGAGCACAGTGGAAAGGCTACCACAAATGCTCTTCCCTTTCACTGATTGTGTACTAGAATTTAGATAATCTGTTTTTCTGGTTGTTTTTTTAAAGCTTTGTTGAAAATAAAATAGTGTAAAAATAATGAGATGAAACTATTATTATACTTTTTACTGAGATTATATTTTACAAGGTAAGTGGAGATACAAGCACAATTATGAATCCCGTAAGAAAAGTAAATTAAGGGTATTACTTTTATTTGTATTTTACTAAAGTAACCAAAAGTATGCATACATGCAAGTGTGTGTGTGTGTGTGTGTGTGTGTGTGTGTGTGCTTGTGTGTATGCTTGTGTCTGTCTGTGTTTAGATCAGATTTTATCTGTTCATCCTTGGCTAGCCTCCAAGATTGGATATTACACCCTCACCTTTAGAGTACTAGCCTCAAGGCTTACAACAGTAGCTGATTGTATACTACAGTTTCTGACTGGGCACTTTTCAGGTATGTTGGAGGTTGAGATGATAATTCAGTGAAGGATAAGATAGGTGAGACAATAGTAAAGAATAAAATTAAACTTAGGGTTTTGTGGTAGAAAAAAAAATCAACAGTCATGTAGAAGCCACAGGGGCAGTTATCGATGCAGTTAAAAGTGTTAGAGCATCTATCAAGTTAATTGCATTTCAATTTCAATTAAACAATGAAACAAGAGTAAAAAAAGAGTAATATTAAAGGACTAAACCTGGTACATGAAGTTAGGTTTTAATAAGTATTACAGTGAAGTCTTGCTATGCTTTAGGCCAAGAACCATCATAACAAAAATGTGACAGGCTGGAGAGATCACTCCACTGAGAGAGTACTGGCTGGTCTTCCAGAGGTCCTGAGTTCAATTCCCTGCAACCACCTGCTAGCTCACAACCATCTGTAAAGAGATCTGGTGCCCTCTTCTGGGTTGTAGGAGTATACACATACACACAGGCAGAACATTGTGTACATTATAAATGAAAGTAAATCTTTTTTAAAGTATTAATGTGATATAGGAGATTTGTTACGACTGAAATTAGAAAGTACATTTTAGAAGGCAAATAATGGTAATCAAGATGATATTGTGGGATTCCAGGTCAGAAAATGGATCTGTGTTTGTGTGAGTACACCTGAAAATTAATATGAGGAACAATTAGCAAGTACAGTAAAAATAACATGATTTTGGATTTCCAGATGTAAATGAACAAAAAGGTAAGATGATGCTACATTCTTATTTTATTAAGTCAATGGTTAAAACATGCTTTTTTTTTTTTAGAAAAAAAAAAACAACAACAAAATATTTCTTCAATTTTGGCTGCTTTGTTTCTTATTTTTCTTGGTGTGATTATGCCTATTTTCCAGGAGACAATTTGATCTCTGTGTTGGAGTTGCCTACAGTGATCTGGAAAGCAGAAATAAACATTAAAACTTAAGAACATGATATCAGGAGTGGATATTACTTCCAGGAATGAAACATAGAATGATAAATAACTCTAACAAAGAATCGTGTGTATCTATCAATATTTAAAGAGAAGAAAATATTAAATTCAAGGAGATAACTCAGACTTTTTACACATATGTACAGGAATTATCCCAGCACCAATGAGTCAATAAACAAAAGTCTAATTCAATTTAATTAGCAGGTCAAGTATAAAAATTATCTTCATCTCATGTAAGGAGGAAACTTGCTTGTTAGGTTTTAATTTTTTTTTCTTAGTAAAGTTAAAGATAAAATGTACTCATTTCCATTTGGTGGACATTGTTGTTATCTGCATTGTCTTTGTGGACATGGCTGCACACATTTTAATTTGTGTATTAGAAAGTCTTCTAAATTTGTAGGCAGTTATTAGGAAAATCTGACTTTTTCATTGGTTTCATCCTGTTCTTCTTTTGAAATTGTTTTTCTCTATTTATTGTGACCTTGCCATACACTGTAGTCAAGGCAAGTCTGGAAGTAACTATGTAGTATATGTTGAACCTGAACATGTGTAATTCTTTTCAAATTCCTGAGTTCTGAATTTACAGGCCTGGATTACTTTGTCTCATTCTTCACATGTTTTAAAATTTGTTAATTTTTTAATTACTTTAAATTATGTATTTTTTAAAATTTGTGTTTGAATAAGAATGATCCTGAAAACTAAGTTACAGCTAAAATTGTGTGTTTGTTCCCTTACAAAGTGAAAAATCAGAGCTACAAGCTCACATTTTGTATACGTAGAATATTAATTGAATGTGAAAAAAATCATATCTTTGATAAAGATATGTATGCCTAAATATTTCAATAGACTAACATATCTGTAGATATGTCTATTTTATTCACACACTTTATGAATAGAAAGAAAAATGAACAAAAAGAGGGCATAGTCAATTATTTTGCCAAAGTTTTGATAATCTTCATTACCAAAAGATTTACGAAAGAAATATTTAACACTATAGTATCAGAGTAAAGAATGTGTTCAATTGTTCAATTCAGTACATAGCTGTCATCTACCTAACGTGCTCTCAAACAGATTTTCTATAGATTTTGTTCATAGTAAATACTAGTAATAGCTGTAATAACAGGATACATCTGGATTATTTCTGATAGGCATTTTAAGGTAGCATATCAGGTGATAATGCCCAAAGAACAGAAGTCTATGTTCTGATAATGGAGAGGAGCATCTTAAAACAGTATTTTGAGCAGCTATTAGAATTGGACTACATTTGGAAACACTGTTGCATAAAGATAAATATTGAACTTATTCTCTGCTGTGTTTAGGTACTAATTATAAATGATAATTGTGATTAAATGAATTTAAACAATAGTTATGTAATTTATGTTAGGTGTTATCTCTTTAGTCAGCTTTGCACTTTTATAAGAGAAAACAGCCATAACACCTTATTTTAATAAAGTAGTGCTATTTCAAGTTTTCAAAATGAGAACATTGAACTATATACCACTTAATTAACTTTGGAAATGAAGAATTAATGAGCACAGTGGCTTTATCTTTCATGAAGGTTAGAAAAGTGAACTAATAGCATATCCACTGCTGTAATTTAGCCACTGCATCCATTTAGCCTAGTTGCCATTAATTCTACAAGGGTTATAACCAGTACACCTTAGAGAACTAACCTAGTTTCCCTCAGTTCTAAGGTCGAAAAGGTGACCCATTATTAAAAATGGCTCTCAGTGGGGCTCAGCATCATTGCTTAAAATCACATGCTTTCTTCTTCTCAGCCCAATCTACTGAGAAGTAGGAAAATGATTAGTTAGATAATTGTAAATCGTAGCAATCCCTAGAGATAGTAGATTTTATTAGTTTCTGTTTGTTCTGTAGATCAAAGTGTGATAAGACTTGGGTCTAAAGACACATCCTACAGTAGATTCATAGACATCACATTTGTTTTGGTAACTTTTAAAGATTAATTACTGATACTTCATCTTCTCCTCAGATAGAGATACTTGACCATTCATTACCTAAAGACTAGATATCTCCATGGTGTAGCAAAGTATTCCTAAAGTTGCTTTAATAATTACAATTATTTGGATTCAAATTATACCGTAGACACATATCCGAAAAAAGTGGGTTTCTAACTGCCACATTGGATACACAACCTACTCATTCTTAGTATTTTATTATTATTTCAAGAATTCACACTTGAAGTCAGCATTCTAGGCAATGTATGAAAGAATTAAAAACATCTTAAGAGTTCCTGGAGACAGGAATTACCTAAGTCTATGTGGCTTACCTTTATTGAATGATTATAGAAAGGCATTTAGGAGAGAACTGAATAATTATTTTTTCCTACTGTAATCAGAAATCTCTCTTTTTATAGTTCTGAAATTTGACTTCCAAATTCATCCCTGTTCTAGTGTTTCTAACTTGGAATTTTATGATTCCCTAAAATTACTTAAGTGTGATGTTCTCTCTTTCTATAGACTATTTTCCATTCAGAAGCTGAAGATAACTCCAAACCAACCACCTAGTGGCTGCTACCACCTGTTTCCTGTCAAATGAATGTATTATATAAAAACAAGGTTTCCATATGCCCTCCTTCTGCTAACAATTTGTCAGTAACCCTAACATGTGGCCTCTATTTTCCTTATGGACCAACACATATTTACAATCCTTAAGTACCTGAAAAACTAAAATATTTGCAAGTCAAATCACTCAGGACTTGTCTTAAAAGGTCAATTTATAGCATTAATGTGCATTTGTTATGTCAGTGAAGCCAATGAATTCACCTGTGTCATAAAGATTAACAAAGTTCAATTCCCTAAATTCTTTGCAAGCAACATGGACAGAAAGGATATAAAATCAGTAAGTGATATTTAATAATTAAATTTAAATGAATAAAAGAAAATTCAAATAATATATCTATGAATATATAATTATATGCATATATGTATATAATGTACATGTATGTATATAATTATATATATATATAGTCTTGCAAATTAACATATACTGAAAAAGTATTAAGATATCACCCAAATGTTTGATATATGTGTTACAATACATACAGATATATAGTGTATGTGTTTGAAATTTTCAAATTTTATGGGAAAAACTTAGGGCTTAATATAATGTAGAATTATAGTGACTGATATGTAATCTCTAACACTGTAATCATTTAACTCTAAACATTAAATTTTATGAAGTTATAAATTCATAATAAAAATGAATACTGCAACATAATCTCATACAGTTTTATGCTACTGTTCCTAGTGGTTACATTGTAAATTATATTACAGTGTAATATTTAGGGATTTAAAACATCCCAGTTAGAAAAACAATTATATCAAGACTAACACCATATATAGTTTCCATGTATAATATGATTATATTAATACATACCACTCCTTCCTTCATAGGTGTTCAATTTTTTTAGTGAGTGCTGTGATGTTTTTATATATTCTAATAATGTATATTTTGATTATATATATTTAGTTAAGCCCATTTCCATGAAAACATACAATGAATGTGAACATATTCTTCCCATGTCTTATTAATCTTTCTTCTCATATCAACATAAATTATCTTCGTTTCCACTTAAATTTGCTTCTATTTTCATATTATACATAATTTTATCAAATATACTTGTATGTATATTTGATATTGTATCTATAGCATCAACAACTACCCATCAAAGAGTAAATATACAATTTTAGTCTTTCTGAGATTGACTTCTTAATGTGATCATCTCTAATCACATTTTTTTACCAAACAAGATAAATGAACTTTTCCTTGTGGTTGAAAAAGAATTCCTATGTAGTTGGATAATTAGATTTATTCCATAACTTAGCTACTGTGGACTGTGATTCAATAAAAATTGATGTGTAATTACCACTGGAATATGTTGAGCTGGTTAATTGTAAAATAATATTAAGAAGTGGTATAGCCAGTTCATAAGATAAACTTCCTTAATAATATCTGAGCCATAATTTAGTAAATATTTTATTGTTTTGTCATTTTAACATATAATAGAAACAAATACTATAATGGTTTTATTTTTTGATGAGTTTCCAAAATATTTTTATTCATACAGGCTTCTGCCTAAGTTGATAGTTGATACTGTCATATTGCTAAGGCAAATTTCATGTGCATAATGTATGCAAATTTTTTCCACTTGAAGGGCAGGTGAATTCAAGTTTTGTGTATTGCATAAGAAGTTGCTATGAATATTCCTATATTTGTTTTCGTATAAACTGAAAAAGAAGATGTTGCTTTCCTTGGATTCTATCAAAACATAAGTATTGAGAAGTTTGTAAGTACTGCTATTTCTATGTATTTCCACCCTAACTTATAATTTACTTTATGTCTATATCATTTAGCCAGCTATATAACCATCCATTCATATGTATGTATATACGTGTGTATACATATATATTTATATATACATATATATGTGTGTGTGTGTGTCTGTGTGTGTATACATATATATCATATCTATATGATATATATGCATTTATCAAATATCTTTGTACTCATTTAGGAAACCTACAGAGATAGATAATTACTCTTTAACATTTACTTCTTTTGGTTAATGGTGTTGATTGTGCTTTTATATAATTGTAAAAGTACAAATTATTATTGACTTAAATGGTCATATCATCTAATTTTCAAGTAGACAAATAATTTTTTTTTTTGTTTGTTTTTCTGATCTGATTTTTTACTCATGTGTGTGGTTTTCTATTATTTGCCTATGAACATAGGGATTTTTGTTCCTAGCTTTCTGGTAGTGTGGATTATAGGCAGGTAATATTTTACTCTGTCTAAATCCATATATGAGTGAGTAGAAACTGTGTTTGCCTTTTTTTGACTGCATTACCTGAACTCTCTGTCTTTTTGTGACTACATTACCTCACTCAGGATTGTTTCTTTTAGTTCCCTCCCTTTCCCTGTGAATTTCAGGATTCCATTGTGTTTTGCTGCTGAGTAGTACTCCATTGTGTAAATGTACCACATTTTCTCCAACCTAGATTCCCCTCAACTGAAGAAAAGCCAGAAAAACTTGGAAGAAAGGAGGACCCTAAGACTGACATACATGTTCTCCTGGAGAAGGGTAAAGGGAAAAGATCACCCAAGCAAACTGGGAGCATTGGGGGGGGGGGGGAGGAAAGAGGTAGACGTGAGGAAGCAGGACAATTGAGTCAGGAAAAGAACAGAGGATAACAAGAAAAAAGAGATAATAGAGGGAGCCATCCCAGGTTTAGAGGGAAATCTAGCACTAGGGAAAGTTCCAGAGATCTACAAGGAGGATCCCAACTAATAATCTAAGCAATAGTGGAGAAGATACCTTAAATGCCCTTCCTCAATAATGAGATGGATGACTACCTTATATGCCATCCTAGAGCCTTTATCTACCTTTATTTAGTAACTGATGGAAACAGAAGCAGAAACCCATAGCTAAATACTGAGCCAAACTCCTGGAATCTCATTGCAGAGATGGAAGGAGTGATAAGCAAAGAGTTCAACCAGCCTGGAGAAACCCACAGAAACAGCTGAGCTGAAGAAGGGAGAGCTCATGGACCCCAGTATGTCAGCTGGGAAATCAGCATAGGACTGACTCTGATCCCCTGAATATGGGTGGTAATCAGGAGGGCTGTGCAGTCTATGGGACCTCTGGTAGTGGATCAGTATTTATCCCCTAGTATAGGAATGGACTTTGGGAACCTATTCCACATAGAGGGATATTCCCTTAGCCTAGTCACATGGGAGAGGGCCTAGGCCCTGCTCCGAATGATATGACAGAGTTTGAAGACTCCCTATGGGAGTCTGCTCTCTGGGGAGCAGAAAGGAACTGGGATTGGGTTTGATGGGAAGAACAGGGAGGACAGGAGGGTGCAGGAACTTGGATTGACATGCAATATAAGCCTGTTTTAAATTTAAATTTAAAGATTTATGAAAAGAGAGAGAGAGAGAGACAGAGAATAACTTAAACCACAGACACCATAAACTCACAGTTTTGGGCTTGAAATCTACTCTTGGGGTAGCATTATATTTGGGTTTTGATGTAGATTTTTTTTTTGACTTGCAGACATCTGTCTTCTCATTCTGTCTTCACACAGTATCTAATTGGTGCATATCTCTGAAGAGACATCTTTTTTCCTCTTCTTCTAAGGCAACTGATTATAGTGAATCTGAACCATCTTTATGACCTCATGTAGACTTACTTGTCTCCTAGAAACCTTGTCTCCAAATAAGATACAATGAATATTGGACCATATCATAGGAATTTGGGTAGAATTCTGCAATAGAACCATCTGGCACTGTTTTTTTTGGGTTTATAGAATTTTAATTACTGCTTAGAATTTACTAGGTGTTATAGATCTATTTGAATTTCTTATCTGATCTTGATTTAATTTTGGTAAGTGGTGAGTATTGATAAACATCCATTTTTATTTTAGATTTTCTAATTTGGTGGATTAAAGTTTTTAAATAGCCTTATTATTTTTTTTTTTTGGATATCCTTGTTGGCTTTTGTTTTGATACCTTCATTTCTATTTTGTTATTCTCTATCAGATTTTTAGTAAATTTTGATGAGAATTTATAATTGTTAAAGATTTTCTCAAACAACAAATTGTTTCATTGATTCTTTTCATTGTGTTTTTACTGTTGTTATTACTATTATATTTTCAACTGTATGCATCATTATATATTGCCATCTACCCTTTTGCATGTGATTTCTTCTTGGTCTATAGCTTGCAGATGAGCAGTTAAGTTACTTCTATCAGACCTCTGCAAATATTTTTGTAGACAGTGCCATGAGCTTACCTCTTCCAACTGCCTTTCTTGTTTCCTATATATTCTTGTATGTTCTGTATTCATTTTTATTCAAGTATAAAAAACCCTTAATCTCCTTAATTTCCTACTTGAGGAATTTTTCATTCAGACGAGTGTTAAGTTTCCAAGAATTTGAAAGTTTTCTGTTGTTGTTGATATTAAGTTTTAATCCATGATGCTATTATAGGCTGAAAGATGTTATTTAAATTTTCTTGTGTCTATCGAGTTTGCTTTGTATTTAAGAATGTGGGCGATTTGGAGAAAGGTTCATAAGGAACTGAACAGAAGTTAATATTCTTTGCTATTTAGCTGAAATGGTCTACAAATTTATGCTAGTTCTATTTTCTCTATAATGTCAATTAACTCAAATGTTTGATACTCAGTTTTTCCTGGGTGACCTATCTATTAGGGAGAATAAGTTACTGATGTCTCACATTATCAGTGTGTGAAGGTGATTTAAGCTGTATTAGTGTTACTTTTATGAAATGGGTATCCTTGTTCCCACATAGATGTTATACCAATACTCATTAATTATACCACAAAATAGAAACAGATGGTAAAATGCTTGATTTATTTTACAATAGAGTAATTACCCTAATACTCAAATCTCATAAAAACAGAACAAAGAAAGAAATATGGAACAACTTCCATTATGGACATAGATGCAAAATTACCTAATAAAATATTTGCAAACTGATTCTAAGAATAAAGCAGAAATGTCAATTACCCTCATCACATAAATTCTGTGATGTTTCATCATATGTGATTTGGTAAAACTAATCCATGGTATAAACAAACAAAAGACAAAATACACAATAAAAGCATATGTTCATCTCAGAAAAGGCCTTTGACAAGCTCTAACAGTCCTTTATTATAAAAGTCCTGGAGTAGTTAGAGAAACAAGGGACATACTGCCACATATTAATGGCAGTTTACAGCAGCCCTTAGCCAACATCAATTAAAATAGAGAGATATTCAAAACAATTCCACTAAACTCAGGAAAATTACAAGGTTATATATGCTCTCCACAGCTATATCATACATGATGTCTATGCTATAACAATAAAACAACTGAATCAGAAAAAGGAGGATTTAAATTGGAAAGAAAGAAACCAAAGTATCCTTATTTCAAGTTGATATAATAGTATAATTAAGTGTATAAAATTTCATGATAGAACTCCTACAGGTGGTAAATCTTTTCATCAATGTAGCTAGATACTAAATTACCTCACAAAAATCATTAGCCCTATGTACAATCATCAAATGGACTGTTAAAGAAAAAGGGTGAACAGCACATTTCTCAATACCATCAAATAATATAAAATATCATGGTATAACTCTATCAAAGCAAGTGAAGTACTTGTATGATAAAAACATTAATATAGAAAGGAAAAAAATCTGATGAAAATATCAGAAGATGGGAAGATCACCCATGCTCATAAATCAATAAGATTAATATCATAAAAATGGGCACTCTACCAAAAAAACAAAACAAAACAAAACACAAACCACTATAAAATAACTATAGATTCTGTCCAATCAACATCAAAGACATAACACCCTTCTTAAGAGATGTTGAATCAAAAATATTCAGCTGCATATGGAAGCACAAAATACCTTGTATAGTTAAAACAATTCTAAATAATAAAAGAACTGCTGGAGTTCAAAGTGCACCACAGAACTAAAGTAATAAAAACACAGTGATTTTATCACAAAAAAGAGACATGCCAAAGTAATAGAATTGAAGAACCAGACATAAATCTACACAACTATGAACACCTGATTTTTGTTAAGTAAACTAAAAATACAAACTGGTAAAAAAAAAAAAAAAAAAGACAGCTTCTTCAACAAACTGTGCCAAACTGAACAGATACATGTAGAAGGATCCAAATAAATCCATATGTGTTAGCCTGAACAAAACTCAATTCTTAATGGATCAAAGAAATCAACATAAAAATAAGTTCACTGAACTTGATAAAAGTGAACTCATTGGCATATGAAAAGTCTTTCTGAACAAAACACCTTTAGCTCAGGTACTATGATAAATGGGACCTTGTAAACCTGAGAAGCTTCTAGACAGCAAAGGGCACCATCATTTGGACAAAGTGGCAACCTACTGTCCATCCATCCAATAGAAACTTAATATTGAAAATACATAAATAACTCAAAGATCCTGATACTAAGAAAACAAATAATCAAACTTAAAAAGGGGTAAGTATCTAAACATAGAATTCTCAATAGTGGAAATTCAAATGGCTTAGAAACAATTAAGAAAGTGTTTAAAATCCTTAGCCACCAGCAAAATGAAAATCAAGACTACTTTGATATTTCATCTTAAACCTTTTATTTTTTTTCATCTTAAACCTCTTATAACAGGTTAGATCATTTGAACAAGTGGTAGCTTTGCTGAATCTGTTATAAGAGGAACTCACACATTTATATTAGGAATGTAATCTAAAACAGCTACTATGGAAATCAATTCAGTGGTTCTTGAGGAAGATGAGAATTGATGTATGTCATGACACAGCTATAACATTCTTGGACATATACTTAAAGAATGCATCATCCTATGACAGAGGCACTGGCCCTAACATGTACAAAGTTGTTTTGTTCACAACAGCCAGTAGTTGGAAATAAAGTAGATTGAAAAGAAATAAAGTAGACAGAAAAGAGTGACGTATCCCATACTCCGAAATAAAAATATGTTATGTATTTTCTTATATGTGGATATATATATACATATATATATACATATGTATATATATATATATATATATATATATATATATATATATATATAATTAAGCTACCATCTGTAGAACCATAGAGGGTTGGTACAGGTTAAGTGACCAGGAATTAGAGATCTCCTCAATAAAAGAAAATAGAATAGTTATGGGTAGATGAGGAGGTGAGAAAAAAATCCATGAGATAGCGGAAGGGATGAAGTGAATGAGAGAAGGACAACTAACATCAAGGGTTATTTGAGTGGTAATATGGAAAGCTCATACAATAGAACCTTCCTAATTATACACACATATGAAGGTGATAAAAATAAAATCTCCAAATATGGTGAGACAAAGCTATAACTCACAATCTCTTATGACCAAATGAGGCTTCAAATGCTGGGATTAGATTATATTAAATTTAGGTGTTGGACAAAGGAATCCCATAATAATCAAAAAGAGTACCTGCTGTGGTCCACACTATAGATTACTTTACACAAACTGTAAATAAGCCCTTATTGCTGAAGACAGCAATTACACAACTCATTGGAAATGAGATTGTGAACTACTGAATAGAGTTTTTACCTGTACACTCTTATGTTTTGGTATAGGAAGGTACTCTGCATGATATCAAAGAAGAAAGGTAAACATCCAAGAACACTTACATCTATAGTCTACCCTGCCTGAAAAAATGCACTACTAGTACAATGGTGACACAAAATTTTGGACTACATTAGCAATATCTGATTTACTTAAGCTTCTTTCAAAAGGTAGAACATATATAATGCTTGGGTGACTAAGAACCTGAGACTAGATAGCTCTGGGACATAGGCCAAAGTGAAATGTTACTACTTAAGATAGGAGAAATATATTTATTCCTAATGACATGCTGCTACCCCATAGTTAAGTGTCTTGATCACCCACCATCAGAGCTTCCTCTTTAGGAGATGGAAATAAATTCATAGATCCATATCCAGACATCACTGAGAGAGGAAAAGACCTTGGAACCCACAAGGCTACCAGGGATGCTTCCATCAAGCTCAGAGACTCCTCTATAAAAGGAAGCTATTCTAGTTAGGGTTAGTTTCAGTGTGATCAAACTTCATAATGAGGGAAACATGAGGAGGACAGGGTTTATTTGGCTTATGTTTCTTTATTGCTGTTCATCAATAAAAGAACTCAGGACAGGAATTTAAAAGCAGCAGAAATTTGGAGGTAGTAGCTGATGCAGAAGCCACTGAAAATGCTGCTTACTGGCTTGCTTAACTAGCTTGCTCAGCCTGATTTCCTACAGTGTGGCCCCTTCCACAATCGACTGAGCCCTCTCACATCAATCACTGATTAAGAAAATGCTGACATAGCAGTAGTGGAGAGGGTGCCTGAACTGGCCATTTACTATAATAAGATTGATGACTACTCCCATTGTCATCAAGGAACCTAATGGAAGCAGATGCAGTCATCCATAGCCAAGTGGGCCGAGCTCCAGGAGTAGTCCTAAAGAAAGGGAGGAGAGATTGCAAGAGTGGGGGGGGGGCAATGTTGTGATGGGGGAACTCACAAAGGCAACTGACCTGAGCTATTGGAAGCAAATTAACTCTGGACAAACAGGGAGCTTCCATTGGACATACCTAGGCCCTCTGCATATGTGTGAGTGTTGTGTAGCTTGGTATGTTTTTAAGGCTACTAAATGAGAAATCAGGATCTGTCCCTGGTGCTTTGCTGTCTTTTGGTAACCTGTTTGCCATGCTGGTTTACCTCATCAGCCTTGATTCAGGGCGGAGAATCTAGGTTCTACCTCAACCTGATGTGTTATGCTTTGTTCAAGGCCATGGAAGGCCTGCCATTTTTCAAATGAAGACAGAGGAGGAGTGATTAGATAAGAGTGTGTGTGAAACAATGGTAGCAGAGGAGGGCAGGGAAACTCTGGTCAGTATGTAAAATTAATAACACATCCTGTTAGAAAATAAAAATAACTTTTTTAAGAAAAAAAATAAGTTACTTACAGGCCTGCCTACAGTCTGATCTTATGGAAGCATTTTCTAATAGATGTCTCCCCTTATGTGATGACTTTAGCTTGGTCAAGTTGACATAAAACTAGCCAGCACAGAGGATGAGTGAAAGGATTAGAGAGAGGATGATAGCAAGTAAACAAGGAACTCTAGTTGAGCAGGATCAAATCTAGTTTCATATGAATATCCAGCATCTTAGGCAACTTGCACAGGAACACAAAGCTAGCCAGCACAGAGGCTGAGTGTAAGGATTAGAGAGAGAACTATGGAGAATAGCAAGTAAACAAGGATCTCTAGTCTAGTTGAGCAGGATCAAATCTAGTTTCATGTGAATGTCCAGCATCTTAGGCAACTTGCACAGGAACACAAAGCCTTCTGGAATCTGTAAAGCTGAAAAAAGTGAGCTCAGATTGGCTCTAACCAAAGTGTGTTTCTCTCACTGGCACTTTTAAACATTTTGGCTCTAATTTCAGGGCCAGAGCGTATTTCTTTCACTTGCTCAGATTTCAGGGCCAAAGTGTGTTTCTTTCAGCATTGGTTTCAGCATCAGGGTAGGTTTCATCCACTGGCTCTGGTTTCAGGGCTACAATGGGATTCTTTGGTGTGTCCTTAAAGCCTACAGTAGGCTCTTCAATGTCTATTAAACTTTGGTGTTAAAAAGAAGAACAAGAAAAGGAGAAAGAGGATGAGAAGAAGAAGGAAATATCTACACTGCAGCTCCTATAGGTGTGACATCGGGAACATCACTGAAAATACAGACTATATGGTACAGAGCACATGAAATTTGAAGTGGAAAAGCATCTTAGAAATGGCTGCATGCCAAAGGCAGAACACTTCCAATATCAGTTGATGTGTGAATATAGATGGGGAAAATTTCCCAGGATTCCAACCCCAGACAAAGAGTTTGTAAGCCTGCTAACCCCTTTTCAATACATTTATCAGGGGTTTTTGAACATAAAGGAGCTAGAGGAATTCATTGAGAGAAAGTTGCAATACAGCATAGGATTCAGATAAAATCATAGGCTTACTGGAAACTGTTAGTTAAATTTACAAGGAGATTCTAGAACAGAAATAATTAGAACAGAAAATCTAGGGAAAAATTAGCCATAACAGAAACTCTCTCTCTCTGTGTGTGTGTGTGTGTCAGAGAGAGAGACAAAGACAAAAACATAGAGAGACAGAGAGAGAGGGAGGGCTAGTTATTACTGTTGATTAATAGATGCCAAATATTTTATTATTGGACAACAGGAGAAACAAAGTCTGACAATATTTCAGCAATCTGCATGTCTCTTCTGCCTATGTTAGGATTGAATGTGAAAAAGATTCCATCCATTTTAAAATCATTCAATTGTTAAGTCTTTCTAATAGGCAACTAAAAAAAAATACTGTGACTGGGTGAAATAGTCTTCCCTAGGAAAGAGAACACTAATAAATTATCCAATACCAAATGTTCATCTTTGCAAATATTTTACGTTATACAAACAGCTATATTTAGAGGGTCGCGCGCTCCTCGCTCCTAAACGCTCTCCAGGGTGTTTGCAGAAACCTCTGTTCTTTTCCTACGCGGCCACCCGACTGCCAGAAACTCACAATGTCTATTCTCAAGATCCATGCCCGAGAGATTTTCGACTCCCGTGGGAACCCCACTGTTGAAGTTGATCTCTACACCTCAAAAGGTCTCTTCCGAAATGCTGTGCCCAGCGGTGCCTCCACTGGCATCTACGAGGCCCTGGAACTCCGTGACAATGACAAGACTCGCTACATGGGGAAGGGTGTCTCAAAGGCTGTTGAGCACATCAATAAAACTATCGCACCTGCTCTGGTTAGCAAGAAGCTGAACATTGTGGAGCAGGAGAAGATCGACAAGCTGATGACTGAGATGGACGGCACCGAAAATAAATCCAAGTTTGGTGCAAATGCCATCCTGGGAGTGTCCCTGGCTGTCTGCAAAGCTGGGGCCGCAGAAAAGGGGGTACCCCTTTACCATCACATCGCTGACTTGGCTGGCAACCCTGAAGTCATCCTGCCCGTCCCAGCTTTCAATGTGATCAATGGTGGTTTTCACGCAGGCAACAAGCTGGCCATGCAAGAGTTCATGATCCTTCCCGTGGGGGCATCCAGCTTCAGGGAAGCCATGCACATTGGGGCAGAGGTCTACCACAACCTGAAGAATGTCATCAAGGAGAAATACGGGAAGGATGCCACCAATGTGGGTGACGAGGGCGGGTTTGCGCCCAACATCCTGGAGAACAAAGAAGCTCTGGAGCTGCTGAAGAACGCGATTGGGAAGGCTGGCTACACGGATCAGGTCGTCATCAGCATGGACGTGGCTGCCTCTGAGTTCTTCAGGTCTGGCAAGTATGACCTGGACTTCAAGTCTCCTGATGACGCCAGCAGGTACATCACACCTGACCAGCTGGCTGACCTGTATAAGTCCTTCATCCGGGATTATCCAGTGGTGTCCATTGAGGACCCCTTTGACCAGGACGACTGGGAAGCCTGGCAGAAGTTCACCGCCAGTGCAGGCATCCAGGTGGTCGGGGACGATCTCACGGTCACCAACCCCAAGAGGATTGCTAAGGCTGTCAGCGAGAAGTCCTGCAACTGTCTTCTGCTCAAAGTCAACCAGATTGGCTCTGTGACCGAGTCTCTGCAGGCGTGTAAGCTGGCCCAGTCCAATGGCTGGGGTGTCATGGTGTCCCATCGCTCTGGCGAGACAGAGGATACATTCATCGCCGACCTGGTGGTGGGGCTCTGCACTGGGGAGATCAAGACTGGTGCCCCTTGCCGATCTGAGTGTCTGGCCAAGTACAATCAGATCCTTAGAATCGAGGAAGAGCTGGGCAACAAGGCCAAGTTTGCTGGCAGATGCTTCAGGAACCCCCTGGCCAAGTAAATGTGGGTGGAGATCGCTGGAAACACCTGCTGCCTAGACCATGTCCCTGATGTCATCATGGCGGCCCAAGGCCGGCCCAATGCTTGTCCCTCCCATGCCACCGCTTCCTTAGACATCCTTGAAGCCACACCTGACCACCTGGAGCCCTGCTGGAAACCCCAGCTTTGTAATTAAGTGATTGGCTAAGTCGTTGTTTCTGTCACCTTACTTCCAAGCTAGTGTGTGGAGCCCGGTGTAATCTCTAGGGTGGCTACAGGCAAGACCCCACCCCAGCAGCTCTACATACAAAATAAAAGCCTCCTCGTAAGAGCCCAAAAAAAAAGCTATATTTATATATTTAGGAAGATAACAATGCATATATTATATATATATATGTATATATGACACACACACATATATGTGTAATAACTGATGAAAAGAAGAAGCTATGTATTTGAAAGAGAAATGACCGTATATGAAAAGACCTAGATTGTGGAAATGATTTAATGATCTAAGTATATTTTTATCTTTATAATTATTAATTACAAAAGTTCCATATCTCTCTGATCACACAGACTCATATAGATATTTTATTTCAACCTTTACTTGGTTCTGAAGATATTCATGGTTCTTACAACACAAATTATATTTCATGGTAGCTATAAATCTTGTCATCATTCATGATGTACAACTTTGCAGTAATAAAATATCCAAGAGTTATAAACTTATGTGGATTGCACACAGATTTTAAAGGAACACCAAGGAACATTCTCTGTGTTTAAGGGTGACTCCATGTTAGCATCTGAAATATTTGAACACTCCAATCAAGTTAATGCTTAGAAATCTAAAGGCAACAGTAATATGGAGTTACTGATTCTGCCTTAATATTGTGATATTTAGATTTTTGATTTTTGAAAAAAATATACTTTACAAATATTTTTACATTCTTAATGATATAACATATATATATCAAATATCTCAGAGAAATGACAAATACTTGAAAATATAGATACCTTTACTTTTATTTGAGCTTCATATAGAGTTTATGAGCACAAAATCATGTAATAATCCTCATGAATGTGTGCATTTTTCCTTTATGTCTTGGTTTAAAGCAAATTTAAACAAAATTGGAAATGCAAGAAACAAATGATGTAAAAATATCAGGTGAGAAAATGACATTCTGTACACTTCACCAAAGAAGATATACTTAGAACAAATAAGCACATGAAATAAACATTAAAAGACAACTTACTGGAAACGTGCAAATTAAAATTGCAATATAACAACCTCACATGGCAAATCAGATCAGGTTTTGAAGTGTGTGGATAGAGAAAATACAACAGAGACTACTGGAATTACAGGTAATATGGGGGCAATATATCTAGTGCAGTATAAACTTCCAGAATTCTATAAGGCTGACCCTAGGCAATACTCCTAGTAATGGAGCATAAGGAGCCTGAATTGGCCATCTTCTATTAACAGCAGGCAACATCCGGTGGTAGGAATGGCGTACCAACCAGCCAGAAATCTTTTGACCTCTAGTCTATCCTGCATGCAAGATGTGGTGGATCAATGGAGGAGACTCACTTGTGGGTGTTGCTACTCAACAAATGGTACAGCTTGAGACCCATACCATCATGAATAGGAACCCAATTTCCACAGTCTTTGGATGAGCAGAAACAGGAGGCTTGATAGCTGAGAGACCTAGGATAGAAAAAAAAATCAGTCAAATGGCTTCTAATGATTGTCTGCTATGTTCATAGACTGGTGCCTTGTCCAATCATTATCATGAAGGCATCCTCAGGAAACTGATGGGGGTTAATGCAGAGATATTAAGTGGAGAGAAAGAACAAAGCAGAGATTTTCTTCTGGTCCCTACCCTTGGAGCTTAGGGAATCCCACAGGGGAAAAAAGAGGAGTAACTCTAGGAGTTGGGGACATTGAAGATGTGAGAAAAACATGGCTGAGAGAATCAACTAAATTCTCCTCATTGATATTAAATAGGCAGTAATGGATCCTGCATGGGTCTGCACCTGGTATTCTCCATTTATGTTATGGTTGTTAGCTGTATTTTTTGCTTGTTTGTTTGTTTCTTGGTTTATTTTTTGTCTCACTACTGACAGTAGGAGAGGGGGTGTTTCTGACTCTTTCCTACTCTTGGGACCATTTTCCTACTGCTAGGTTGCCTTGCCCAGGCTTGTTATGAAATATATATATATATATATATATATATATATATATATATATATATATATATATATCCTATTGTGTCTTGTTAAACTGTGATTGGTTGATATCTCTGGGAGCCCTGCTCTTTCTGAAGGGAATGAAGGAGCAGATTGGGGGGGGATGAACAGTGAGGAGCAAAGGGAAGGGAAATTGCAGTTGGAATTTTGTATGAGAGAAGAATAAATTTCTAAGATGTCCACCAATAAAGGATAACCGCTGATAATACTAGCCTAAATCTAGAAGATTTGTAAAATTGTGCATGTTTGATAGAATATTTAGTATGGAAGAAACTTCATTAACTGTTTGACTGTACATTAAATTATTTTTCTAATTCTTCAATCATATACTATATCTCTACAGCAGTCTCCTCTGCCTCCTCTCTTCTTAGTATGCTCCTCAATCTCTACTCTCTCCCTGATTCACTCTTCCTACATTTTCCTTCAGAAAAAAATTAAAGCCTTATTTTACCTTTCCAAAAGTGATGTAAATTTAAAGCTTATGTGTAAACAAAATGCAGTAATTTTTTTACATGTTTAATTTTTTAAAAAAAAATATTCTATTGTCATATATTATATCCCGACTGGTTTCCCCTCCCTACTGCATCACACTCCTTCCCCTGCCTTCCTGCTCCCTCTGATCCAATCATCCTAAATTTCCCTTTTAAAAGGGCAGATACCCCAGGTATATGAACCAAAAATGTTATATTAGGCTTCAATAAGACAAGACACCCTTATCATATAAGGCTGAACAAAGCAGCCCAACAATAAGAAAATGGTTCCACAGTGATTCCAAGTGGAGGCTAAAGTGTTAGAGGCAGCTTCTTCCCCCAACCCCCCACAAACACATTGTTAGGAATCCCACAAGAAAACAAATCTACACAACCACAACATACATGCAGTATGCCTAGGTCAGTCCTATGCAGGCTACTTGGTGGTCACTTCAGTCTCAGTGAGCAACTATGGGCTCAGGTTACTTGACTCTGTGGGTTTTGTTATAGTGTCCTTGACCCCTCTGGCTCCTACAATCCTTGCTTTCCTTCTTCTGCAGAATTTCTTTAGCTGTTCCTAATATTTGGCTGTATGTTCTCATCTGCCCTTATCATTTGCTGGATGAACCCTCTGTGATGAAGATTATGATATTCTGGTATAGTGAAATATTATTAGGAATTATTTCATTCACTATTTTTGTGATTATGTTGGGTTTATCCTAGGTTTCTGTGATATGTAGTCTCCTATTCCTGCCACCCCATACAGTGTCAGTGGTAGATTCACTCTCTTGTCGTGGGTCTCAAGCTGGACTAGCCATTGGTTGGCCATTTCCAAATATTCTGCACCACCTTTGACCCAGCACTTCTTGAAGTCAGGACAAATTGAAGGTCTAAGTTTTTGATGGTTTGATGTTTCCACCCCTCCACTGGAAGTCTTACCTGGCTATGGAATTTGACTGGTTCAAATACCTAATCATACCTTGCATTACTTGTAGTCTTAGCTAGAGTCAACATTGTAGATTCCTGGGAGTTTCCATTGCGAGGTTTCTGCCTCATACCTGAAATGCTCCCCAATTGTGGTTTTCTTTCCATGTCATCTCTTCCTACATCCCACCATTTGGTCCCTTCTCTTCCCATCCCCAGATTCCCTACCATAGTCTCCAACAATATTTATTCTATTTTTCATTCCGAGGGAGATTCATACATCCTCCCCTTAAGCCCTCAGTAGGAATTAGCCTCTCTGGGACTGTGGATTTTAGCATGTCATGCTTGTCATTCTTTGTCTGTATCTCACTCATGATGATTCTTTTTCCCATGCAGTTGGCTACAAATTTCATGATACTGTAGTTTTAACAGCTAATACTCCAGTCTGTATATAGGTCTTCCTGTATCCACTTTTATGAATATAGATACCATGAATATAGTTGAGCAAATACTATGTGGTACAAATGAGTGTCCTATGGGTATATTTGTCCAGGAGTATTATAGCTGGATCTTGAGATAGATCTGTTCCCAATTTTCTGAGAAATAGCCATACTGATTTCCAAAGAGGTACAAGTTTGTGGTCCCACACGCAAAGGACCTTGGTTGTACTAGATATCACTTTTAGTATTAATATTAGCTATTCTGACAGGTATATGATGAAATCTCAAAGTAGCTTTGGTTTGTAATTCCTTCATGAATAAGGATGTTGAATATTTGCTTGAGTGCTTCTAGGACACTTAAGAATCCTTTGTTTAGAACTCTGCTTTAATCGTGTAGTGGTTTGAATAGGAACCGCACACATAGACTCATGTGTCTGCTTTGCCCACAGATGGTAGCAATATTAAGAGGCATGGATTTGTTGGACTAGGTGTTGCCTTGTTAGAGGAAGCATATCACTATTGGAGCAGGCTTTGAGGTGTCATGTGATTAAGCTATGCCCAGTGTCCTTCTGCTGTCTGGGGATCAAGATGCAGAACCCACAGCTTCTCCTCCAGCACCAGGTCTGCCAGAATGCTGCCATGCTTCTCAACCTCTGAAATTTAAGCCAGTCCTAACTAAAAACTTAATTATATGTGAGTTACCCTGGTCACAGTGTCTCCTCACAATAACAGAAACATGGCAGACAGGGACTGGGGTATTGCAGTGATAGGCCTGACCATGATTTTGTTTGGAAGAATATAGACTTTGGAATTTTGGATTAGGAAAGAAGTTGAATGCTTTAAGTGGGGTTTAAATGGCCACACCATTAGAAGCATGGAAGATAGTGATGCTGAGTGTGATTTAAACCTTGGGGGCCTAACTCAAGATGTTTCAGAGTAGAAAAATAATTTTATTGCTTAGAGAATGTACTTATGATATTTAGGTGAAGAATGTGGCTTCTTTTACTCTTGTCCAAAAAAGTTCCCTGGGGCTAAATTGAAAAGTGTTTCAATCAATAGTATTCATAGAGGAGATTATAAAACAGCCTAGGGTGGACTGTGTCCTATGGTTACCAGTGATCATGTGAATAAAGATCTAAAATGAAGATGCAGAAACTGAGCTGAGAAAGTTACAAAATAAGCGATTGAGAGAACGGGGGCACTAGGAAGTGAAATGGAGTTAATTCTTGTATAGAAGGAGATAAGCATATTAAAGAAAATCAGGATGTTAAATGGAAAAATGAGGAGTACTAATGTCAGGGCAAGAAAAACACCCAGATAAGCTTCCAGCTTGTGAAAAGGGATTAAAGAAAAATTAGGTTCATGCATGATGGTACATGCCTTTTATAGCAGGACTCAGAAAGCAGAGGCTTATGTATCTGTAAATTCAAGGACAGCCTGATCTACAAAATTAGTTTCAGGACAGCCAAGTTCAGGCAGTAAAGGAAATCTTCAAAATCAGAAAGCTAATTAAGATGTAATTGAACAAGGATGCCATGTTACAGCTCCAGCAAGTAGCAAAACTTGACAGCATAATTCCTGTGGTTATATCTTTATAGTTAATGCCAAATAAGGGGGTTACAGAAACTCCCTCTGTGATAAAGGTAAATTGCAGAAGCCAGGAGTATGTCAAGAATATCCCTGAATGAAAGCATAGAGATGCCATTGTGCAAAGTTCTGAAGGTGAAGACTAGGATATCTTTGAGATCGCAAGATGAAATTGATGCCAGAATCACAAGGTATTCGTAGAGGTAAACAATAAACAGGGTATTGAAAGGAGTTCGAAATCTGAAGATATTTTTGACATCAAACAGGGTAATGGAGAGTTTGGAATTTCTTCTGATGGTTTTCCAATTTGCTTTAGTTTAATATTTCCTTACTATGTTCCTTCCCTCCATCTTTAAATGATAATGCACATCTTGCTCCTTTATATTTTGGAAGGATTTAATCTGCTTTATTCATTTGGCGTTTGCATGACTTTTAAACAATACTGACACAGTAATAGACAATCTGGGCTTTGAGAGTTGGGCTAAATGCTTGTTGCATTGTATGGCTACAAGCCTATGGGGACTGGCAAGTGTAATGTTGTGATTTGAATTGGTATGCCCCACATATAGTCATCTGTTTGATTGTTTGACCTATATGAATTTGCACTACTAAGAAGCATGGCCTTTGTTAGAGTAGATGGAATGTTGTCAGAGGAAATGAGTCATTGTGTGGAAGATTTTTGAGGTCTCATATGCTACAATTATGACCAAGGTGGCTCACAGTCTTTTCCTGATGCCTTTTGATCAAGATGTAGAATTCCCTGCTCCTCCTCCTGCATCATGTGGTCGATTTTGAAGAATGTTACATGATGTGTTAAAAGAAAATAGTATATAATCTTGTGTTGGCTGAAATGTTCTATAAACGTATGTTAGATTCTTTTGATCCTTCATTATTCCCCTGTTTACTTTTTTTCTGAATTGCCTCCTTTGAAGTCTTCCACTATTAATGTGTGGAGTTCAATGTGTGATTTTAATTTTAGTATTTTTTTTTCAAATGTAAGTGTCTTGCATCGGGGACATAGATGTTTAGATTTGAGATGGCATCTTGAAATATTTGTTTTCTTTTATGAATATGAAGTTTCCTTTCCCATTTCTTTTGAGTAATTTTGTTTAGAAGTATATTTTGACAGATATAAGACTGTCTATACCAGCTTGACTCAGATCTATTTGCTTGGAAACTCCTTTTCTAACTCTTTACTCTAAATAATGTTTATCTTTAATAATGATATTTTACTTTGTACACAGAACAAGGATAGAGCTTATTTTTTAATCCATTTTTTTAGCCTGCTTTTTTGGTGGGGAGGGGATTGATTCCACTGATAGTGAGACATGATAAACACCAATGATTGTTCATTCCTATTTGGCTGTTTTTAGTTTTGGTGGCGGTAGTGTGTGTGTGTGTGTGTGTGTGTGTGTGTGTGTGTGTGTGTGTGTGTGTATGTGTTATGTGTGTGTACTAACATGCAGTTCCCTTCTTTTGGTTTTGCTTGTGTGAAATTTATTTTCTGTGTTTTAATGGGTGAAGATAGTGTTTTCGTAATTGAGTTCCATTGTGGATATATATTGTTTGACAATTTACTTTGCCTTGCATAACATGAGTAATAAAAATCCAGAGACAGATATTGGGGTTCAACCCAAAGATCAGAGAAGCAAAGCAGCCAGCCACTAGCTCTTACCTCTACCTCATTTCAAAATGGGTGATCCTATTTACGTTGATCCTCAGAGTAGAATGCTCTCCAAATATTCTCAGAGGCAAATGCTCTGAATTCCTGTCTCTTCCTGCCTTTTATTCCTTTAACTTTTCCAATTTTCTTCAAACCCCTTGAAATCACCTCTCCTATCCATTCATCATCATAGTCATAAAATTCTATATTTATGGTATCTCCAATCCATTTCTTCAAAGGTTCTGACCTTGCCTTTAAAGGCCTAATTATCCTTTTGAATTGAAAATTAGCATTTTTCAAAAGCTAGTGATTCAATTAAATTCTAGCTTCTGAATATGATATTATTGCATTTACTGGTGATGTCAGTCTTTGTAAGGAATCCATGAAGGCTTCGCTAGGTCCCTGTGTAACTTTTCTAAATGATTCAATTTCTTTTCAACATCTCCAATTCTGTCCCAAGCATTCAAAGATGCTGCATGACAAAAAATCAAGAGGCGATAATTATATAGACATTTCTTTTCTAAGTAGCATACTCTCTTCTCTAGGATGTTGACCTGGGGAACTTTCTATACCTCTAGCTTTAGGCTGTTGTTCAACAGTCTTATCCTGTTCTCTGAACCATGTAGTCTATTGCAATTTTGGACCGGACTCTAGAACAACTTTAACCAAGTCTATCCATTATAGGGGAAAATTCTATTACAAATTCATAAATGGTGAATGTTTGCCATCTGAGACTGCTACTTCCTTGAATTTCTTTAAATTTAACATTGGCACAGGAGTCAAATTAACTCTTATAAAGCCTCTATCATTTGGCAGTTCCTGTAAGGTTACTGGATATATTAAAGTAGGTTTTCTGAAAACCTACTTTAGTCTGTTCCTCTCTAAACTTATAATGCAATGCTGAACTTGGTTATTCTTTATATTCATCTGTCTTGATTGGAATATCTCTATGGTCGGTTTTAAAGAGGTTTTCTAAGACCTGTATCTTGACACTCATACCCCCACCCCAATGATTTTAGAGATAAACCAAGAGTTATAAAACAACAAAGATCATAAAAATGATAAGTAATAGCATGTCAATCCAGGTTAAGTTAATTATCCCTTCATCTAATCTTTGCATTTTTAAACCATGATTTGTGTAATCATACAGAGATCTCACTACATTGTAATTGTGTTCCCCATTTTTATCACTGTAGATTTTTTATTTAATGTATTATTTTACATGTCGATTCCAGTTCCCTCTCCCTCCTTCCCTTTTACCACCTCTGCCCCCCAACATGCACCCTTACCACCCTCCCCTCCCATCTCCCCACCCCAATTCCACATGCAGAGCAATGCCATGCAGGTGGAGTCATGTAGATCTGACAATCATTTGAAGCAGGGACTAGGGCTTCTCTCCTGTCTCTAGGTTAAGGCAGTATCCCTCCATGGGGGATGTGTGTCTACAGCCATACCACCCTGAACACCCAGTCTCATCTGTGTTTCCCAATTTTAACATGGGAAAACAATCGTTCTTAAACTTGCCCCTTCCGTTAAGAATTCCCAATAGCCTAACCAATTTTCAGACAGTGTCTGAAGTGAACTTTGAGGCACTGCATCTATGAATTAGAAGACCAGCTAGTGGCAGTGAGCTGAGATTGTCAGCCTTAGGACAGGTACTGCAGGGAAAGCCTACAGCCATGGGGACAGGAGAGAGAGAGAGAGAGAGAGAGAGAGAGAGGTGGGATGGGATTAAAAAGAAAAAAAGAAAAGTATCTCGCAGGTGTATGAAGGCAAGGGCCAGCTGATTTAAGGTAGGTAAATCCCTTGGCATTTGGGCATTTGGAGCCCAGGAGTCACTGGAGTTTGGGTTTCAGCTGAAGACTGATTAGAGATGCTACAACAGACAAATCCCAAACTTACTTAAAGACATGGGGAAAAAAATAATACGGCTCAAAAGAGTCTTGGCATGTTTTTTTTATAAGTACAACAAATGAATATTCACAGTATTTCAATTAAAGTGCAAACGACAAGTCATAGATATAAGTCATAAACAATGTAATGGGAAATGTATATGCTACATTATGAAATGCTATTAACCATAAATTAGCAATAAAATTGACAGAACTAGTATAGCTCCAGCACTATGACTGAGTTTGAATATAAGCATGCTTCATACATAAGTTACCCAAAGAGTTAAGTATATAGATTTCCAGTTATGTGTAAATTCCAACTAAAGTATAAAAATGCTGACAGTGGTAAAATATCAGACCTTAGTTCCTTGTTAAAAAATAGGGAAAGGATGGCAAAAGTTTCAATAGACATGAGACTCTACCATGAATGATGAATGTCATCATTATTTTATTTTCTCTGATGGATGAAGATATAATTATGACCATACATCATACTGTAAATTGATATTACTTGTATTATGCTATTTATATGTTAGTTAGTATCAGAATGCTTATCAGAGTAATAACTTCATATTATGATATTTATTAGAATTAGGAATTTGCACACTAAAACACACATTTCTGTTATGGAACCACAATGTGTTCACCTTCTCTTATCTTTCTAGTAATTTCTCAACATGAGTCAATAATATAAAAGGGTCTTCACTAACTTCATTCTGGTCATTAAGGGTTAAAAGGACATCTTTTCTGAAATACTAGTTGCATGATTATTAATTTTTTTTCTATAAAGAATGGATAGTTGGGCTTTTCCAATCACAAAGGCAGTTTACTACTCTTGAATTGCTACTTCCTCCAAAATGAGAATTTGTGTTTTCCTTATTTTCTGGAATAGGGAGATATATAAGACCAAGGACCTTAAAAAATTGCATGTCTATTTAAATTAAGAACATTTCTAAGGAACTAATTCCTCATAATATTAGTAGATTAACAAGACTCTGCTCAAAAAATATTAATTCTCTAACAGGCTGGTAAAAAAAAAAAAGTTTCCTCTCCCTCCCTCTCTCCATCCCTCCCTCTCTCCATCCCTCCCTCTCTCCCTCTCTCTCTCCATCCCTCTCTCCCTCTCTCTCTCCCTCCCTCCCTCTTTCTCTCTTTCCCACCTTCTCAAGCCTCCCGACTACTTTTCATGAGCAGTGACCCATGTTGGAGTGAACTGTGCTTCTATGTGCCATAATTTCATCCAAGCATGCTCTTGTAAGAAAGTATTCATCCACACTCTTATAAGCGAGCCCAGTAAATGTACTGATTTACTAATTTTGGCATGAATAGAGTCATCTTTTTTTTTGATTTGCCATTGGTGACCTACCTTAGATAAATACTCATTTGTTCGTATCACACCAGGAAAAATTATACAAGATTTCAAAATAAATAATTCCAGGTTATACAATTTATTCTTTTTTATAAAAGATAATTCTAAAATTTATTTAAGCTAATAACAATAGAATAGTCTTTTCTCACATCTCCATATTTATGTATAAATTGTCTCCATTTTCTTCCATTCCTATTATATATATATATATATATATATATATGTATATATACATATATATATATATATCATTCAAAATGTTCATATATTAACCACAGAGTTCTAGTAAACCCTTCAAGTCTTTTCTATTTTGATAGTTAACAATTTTATATATAATTGGAAACACTTAGAAGCAATGGTTATCATATGTGTCATGGAATATATAGTTACAAAGTAGATAAACACTAGCTAGAATTTGGTTTTTATTAGATAAAACTCAATAAGTATTGAATATATAATATGTTAAGCTCTAGATACTCAATTTTAAGAAGACAAGATGACAAGAATTCAGTAGAACTAAGCTTTCTTTTGGACTATCAGGTTTTCTCACTTCACTATTGAATGGTAATGTATGGTGGTACAAACTTTAGAGTGATTATATATTGTTTCCATTTATATGTATAATCTTATTCCCTTCTAAATAGATTCCCCATCTCCTTTACTTATTTTAAATTATAGAATTCGTTTTTATTTTTTGTTTTGTTTTGTGTGTGTGTGTGTGTATGAACTCAGTATGAACAACTGAGTACCAGAGCCTGAGAGGGACAGAATTATGGAAATCTCTGGAGCTGTATTTATAAATTGTTCTACATTGCCTGACCTGGCTGCCAGGATCTGAATTCAGATCCTTCCCAAGATCAGTAAGTGCTCTTAACTGCTTAGCTATCAATCTTGCCCCTTTTAGTCACTTTGAAGTACTTTACTGTATTACTCTATAAAGCAATCTATGAGTACTACTGAATTTAGGAAGAATTAATGCATACAACATATTTGAGTTTGAAATATGGCATATATTGCTACTGCGGGAATAATATTAATAGCACATTATGATTAAGTACCTAATAGGAGGGAAACAAAATATCAAAACAATGAGTATTCTTAAAATAATGTTCTTCATTGTGCTTATCGATACTGACCAAAGCAGTTTCCTAGGAAATTCATTTATTTGCCCATTAAAAACTCTGTTTTTGAATGCCTGCAATACTTTGAAAAAATAAAGCAATTTAAATGGGCAAGTGAGAATTTGTCAGTTTCCATCCTGTATATTAAGTCAGCAATATTTTTGTTGACAGAAGGAAATTAATCATTAATGTTGCAATGCTTTAAGAAACGATGGATCTCTGTTGCACCCAAACTTTATTAAAGTGACAGTGGACATATATTAAGTAGAGAGAATATTGGCATTTTCCTAAAGCCAGACCACAGCGGACACATTTACTTGTTTCAAAAATTGTTGAAGTCATTGAAATGATGAACATTACACTAAAATTGCACCAAAGACACAGCTCCTAGCAGAAACAAAATTACAGGAAAAAAGTAAACTTGAGATTTTACCCAGCAAATTGACCATAAGGTGCTGTATTCTTTAATAAAGCATTGCAAACCAAATACAGATGACAGCAACTTATCACATTCTATAGAAGATTAAAGTATTTTGAAACTAAAACCTGAATTTATAAATGATTACTGAGTGTGCATTAGACAAGTCCATTGCTTCAGCGAGGACCACTGTTTTCTTGCTCTCCCTTTCCATTCCAAATCAATCTGTTTTTGTTTTTTCCTTCCTTTTCCTGTATCAAAAGGAAATGTTCTTCATAGCTTTATATAAATACACAAGGAAAGAGATTTTGATAAAGTGGCTACATATGCCTTTATTGTTCATATACTATTATTTCATAAGTAATAAACTAATATTCAAAGAAGTTAGAAAAAGTCCATCAAGAACAGAATGGACTCGTTTTTGTTGCCAGTTTCCCTTAAAGACCATGAATGTGTCGGTGTACTGACTGCAGTGATTTCTACCATTACTTTTCACTTATGCATTTTTGAGTTGCCACTTTCTTCAGATTCCTTTCTCTTTATTTTCAGTCACAAAGAATAGATATCATAATTTTCTCCAAATACCAAATCGCTTTCTCAGCGATTCTGGAAATAAAATATGAAATTCTTATTTTGAAAAGCTTCTCTTCTTCCACCTAATTTCAGGACATTACTCATTGAGTAGCTATTTAAAAAAAAATCTGTGACTATTTTGTGGCATTTCCTTTAAAGTGGATTTTGAATCACCAGTAACATTTCAGAGATTATCATCAAAAGTAGTCATATAAGTAATTATAGGGTAGATAAAAATATATTAAGGAAGTGCAGATTTTAGTCATCCCAAGGTAAAAACATCTTTTAGTTGACTTTATGAACTCCTTCAAACTTGGAAATCTGTAGGGAATCAGGATACTGAACCATGGAAATGGAAATATAATACAGTGTCTGAACATTTTCCTAGTTTTTTTTTTTTGTTGTTGTTGTTTTTTGTTTTTTTAGTTGTTGTTAAATTTCTGAAAACCCACAATCCATTACAAACAACAAATGCTTAAACAAAATCAAACAGATATACATTTATAATTTTTTTTCTCAACTATGGGGTGCTATATCTTTGGGGCGTTATTGATGTCTATGATTCTTTCATTCATTTTCTAGGGAAAGGATGCATGTGTCCAAGATCACCTGACTTTAAACTCATCTATATAAAGGTAGCATTCAACTCCTGGTTTTCATGTTCTAACTTTCTGAGTACTAAGTTTACTGCCTTCACTTGTGTGGGCACCATCACAGGTCTGATTGTCATGCATTTAGATTATAGTCATTAAACAAACAGTATGTCTATAGAAACTTTTGAATTAATGAATGTTGTGTTCCTACACTAGATTTGCCCAATGACTGTGTGTAGAAGATTATGTATAAAGACCACCCTGTACATTCACGGTACAGCAAGGACTTGATCCAGATCAATGACTCACTGCAATGAACATTTTATAGGTCAGATGGATTGTACAAAGGGACCACAGCTCCCAATGCCAATAGGATGAGTGAAACAGTGCTAGAACAATGGAGGAGCGAGGTGCTTCTTGTTTGCTTGTTTTATTTGTTATTTAATTTGGGGCAACAGAATACTGTAGGAGTGACAGGTGGATATGAAGAGACTGGGAGGTAGTGAGATAGGATGTGAAATTCAAACAAGAATATAAAAGGAATTATGTTCGATACATATTTATGTCTAAAATATACAAATTAATATATTAGTAGCTTCTATGTGTTTGGCAGTAATTCTTAAAACAAGTGGTGATGACAGGTCTAGAATTCCTGAGAAACGGACATACTCCAGGGAACAGATCTGGTTTCAAATTTTAAAAATGACATTTTTTTGATCTCAGTAAAGGAGGTTCAAACATGATTTTTGTATTTCTTGTTGACAGTGAATGTGTGGGTGGTCTTTGTGAATAATCTTGTACACTCAGTCATTAAGCAAATCTAGTTTATGAACATAAAATCCATTAATTCAAACGTTTCTATAGACATACCTTTGTTAAATGGCTATAATTTAAATTCATGACAATCGTACCTGTGATGTCAGCCACACAAGTGAGGCTTTAAACTTAGTACTAAGAAAATGAGAACAGAAAAACCAACAGGATGGGTAAGGATATTTAATAAGTACATATGAAGAAGAGTCAAGCTTGTTTGTTCTGAAAGCCTCCTCCTCCCTGTGGATGAGCTTGCACAGTACCAGAAGGTGCTGTATAAGCTTACAAAGGGGGGGGGGACTTGGATAGCACAATCCAGCTGTAATCTCCATGCACCACAACAGTGACCAGCATCAAAATATTCTAAAGATGTAACAGTGGCACATATATTTTCGTGGAAACAGTTGCTATTTAGGTGGGTTTAGGGCTCACTCATCAGGATTAAAAACGTGCCTCATACTTGAAACCCTAGCCAGCTACCCTGGGTTAGTAAGGCTGTGTATTTTGAATGAGAGGCTACCTCTTCAAATTTAGTAGAACAGCATAATTCCGTGGTCTTTTACCCATAGATAAATGAAACCACACCCCTCATCAAAGAAGCCAAAGAGATCACAAAACAAACAAAAACCCACAAAACAAAACAAAATCAGAAACAAAAGTGGATCAAATACAGAAAGAAAACAACTAATCATGGAATGTCAGACCCTACAATTGAAGCCACAGCTTCAACACAGGGAAGAGAAGACAAAACGGTTTGCTATAAATGACAAGGAAAGCTTGTACTTCAATAGGATGGCAGCCTACAAAATATCCAAATGATAACAACATTTAAAAGACAGGTGTAGTTGGAATTTCCTTTGGACCACCCACCAGCTTCCAATTATGGATGCTCAGCCTCATCTTAGGTTTGTCCTACTAGCTCTTTTAAATTAATTTAATATGATTATATTAGCCTACATTTTGATTCATTAAGATCAAGAAACTAAAATAGTTTGATTTGTAATATTCCTACCAGTAAATCTTTGGTAGGAAAGGAAATTTTCTATGATTTCATATAATGAATATTAGTCACAATTTTAAATATTGAAAAGAGACTTTATAGATGTAATGTCTGATATTATTAGAAAACACAGTCTCAAAGAAAATTCTATGATCTTCTGGCTCTTACAAGCTTACCTACTTGTCCACAGAATTCTTTGAACATTAGGTGAAGAAGTTGTTTGTGCATGTATCTATTGGGACTACATTCCACCACTCTTCATTTTGATTAATTGTGGTTTTTTGTAGCTGTCTCTGTCTTGTAAAGTGAAATTTCCTTGATGGAAATGAGCATGCACACAGGGACAGACCTATTTTATGACTCTATAAATATATTTGACAAAACAATTGACCAAATGCCCATACTGTATGATAATAGTAAAACTCTTCTTTTGCTATACCCCTCTTTAGCTAGTTTCATTGCTATAGTCCCAGTTTAGGAAGTAAACCCAATGGTTATATGGTATACTTAATGATAACCCTTCCGTTTAGCTTTCATACACAAGAGGCTGATAACTGTGACTCAGGAAAGAAAAAAGTAATTTAGACATTCTAAGCAATTTGTATCCTCAATATCCCGCAGTCCACGTGAGAGTAATCCCTGGTATAAAAGCATCTGATTGCATATCATTTGCAATCGTTTTTACAATTGTCATGACTCAGTGTTTTCTAGTAAATGCAGAAATAGCTCTGAGGTTAATCTTCCATATCAAAATAAAATGAGCAGCCACCTGCTCTAATGGCTTCTCACTGCTCTGAATGGGTTGACAGGCCAGAAGAGCAGCTGGAGAAGGAAATGCCTCCCAATGCCAGTGGTGTGTTTACCTAACACTACTTCAACTAATTCTACTTCAGTGTTCCAATGATATTTATCACTGTCTACTATAAAAGCCATGTATTTGATTAAATAATTTTTTAAAAATTCTTTCACTTTCAGCAGCTGAGAATTTAGTCAGCAATTAGATTTCTAATAACTTTTAGCTTGTGTATTTTAGAATTTACAAACAAATATTACATTAATATTTTTCTACATTTTTTATTGACATTTGACCATCTTTTGACTTTAAAATATCTAGTAAATATACATCATGTTGTAAAACCTCTGCTTTTCTTATATGATGGTTCACTATTATCTTCTTATATGATGGTTCACTATTATCTCCCCAATATTGGTTAATTTAGGTGATATTAAATGATTGCACACACAAACACACACACACACACACACACACATATATATAAATATATATTTAAATATCATTGGAATTTAAATGGTAATAAATTTCTACAAATAATGGTTTTAAAACTCCCTTGAATTGCTTGACAAGTAAACCAGATATGCAATATGACTTTCTGCCATTGATTTTGATTGCTCAATATTAGATGATAAGACTATTGTTGAATACACTACACATGTCATTTGCAGATCATAGACAAGCAAGGTTTAAATGATCAGGCAACTCTTCTTTATTAGATAGTTTTTGGAGTGCTGCAAGATGCTATTATTCCTGCTAGAGAAGAAAGGAGAAAGCTGATTTTTGTTTGTTTGTTTTCTGAGCACTATATTCTACATTCTATAATATCTATATGATGTGAGAAAAAAGTGTCAAGTGGTAATATAGTTCAAACAGTGTTTATAGGGTTCACCAACAACTTTCATAATTGGATTTGAAGTCTATCTAATAGTATTCATAATTAGTATTTTTTTAATATCATAAAACCTGTGGCTAGAGAAATCACAGGTCCATAATTGTGTATTTCTCTCAACCTTTCAAATAAAAATTTCTTCTTTGCAGTAACTACTGGTAAATTCTCAGACCCATATTCAAAAGAATATAGTTGTGATAATAGGTTATTGTGATTACCAAGCTACTGATGGGATATATACACACAAACATACATATGCACATGCATGTAAACCCTCCTGCAAGAGCTCAAATCACATTGTGGGAATCAGAGTCATAACAAAATGTAAGGGCTGAATGATTTGAGAAGTTTTGTACTAGGGCATTCTCTAAAGATACCATGAATAAATTCAAAGAAGTTGTTTACTACATTAAGATGTGCACAATATTAGGCCAAATAGAAATTCCAACAAAAACACACATTGGTGCTCTAGGGTGTCCACATTTACTTGAGGAATTATTAGTAGTTGAGATATTGGCAGTTGATGGCTACTAAATACTAAGAGCCACTTTACATTGGTGGGGCTGATAGTGACCACTAATAGGTTTTGGATGTTTCAGTACATAATACCACATCCATTCACACAGGAGTAGTGTACTTTTGACATGGTGGCTTACTAAGATACAAGAAGAGATAGCATTGTGAGGAATATGTGCTAGGAGTATCCAGGTAAAGTAGGAGAAATAGAGTTGGTCACACAATGAAGATATATTACATATATAGCTAATATATTTATATATATATATATATATAATATAATATATTATATATGAGATAATTAGTAAACAAAAATGCAAAGGCTGCAATGCACTTTAATATTTTATTTTCCAGAAACTTTGAATCAATATCCATTGCACCAATATGACAGAAACATCTACTAATATACCTGTTTGTAAATGCTTAATAAGTTGTTATTTCTAACTTTCCAGCTTAGTGGAAAATTAATATCACTTTATTATTATTAGCCTGCCTTAGGAAAGGAATTAAAAATCAAAAAAGCACAGTGTGAAGGTTAAAACATTAACCCATATGCCAGGGCCCATAATAATGGCTCTGCTTCATAGTGACTCAAGTTCAGAGAGTTCAAACTGTCCTTACTAAGTCATAAGACCTAAAAGTGTAAGGTGTGGCTACAGTAGGATGGTTGATCTTGCCTTGGGTGTCTTATCTAAATAACAACAGACTTGATATGAAGTGTGGTTACTCTTATCCCTCAAGGCCAGATAATGAGAAACATTGGATCTAAGGAATGGTTACCAAATCCTTGGAGAATGAAGGAAGAATACATGATGTCATAGTCCCCTTTTTGATTAAGGTATTTAAGGTGAAGGATAAACATGGCACATTCAGTATTCACTGAATTTCCCTCTTGATTCTATCATGTGTCTCTGTCTTCCTCTTAAGTGTCTTTACCTGCCCTTTCTAAAGCAACACTCCCCTATCAGGTATGAAACAAGGGCAAGTTGTCTGGTTCTGACTGTAGCCCCACAAAGTCAGTTTCCCATACCCATTTATCAATAATGTATTATAAGTAAGCTCTCTATTGTAATAAAGTTTTTCTCATGAAACTGTAATATGTGTACTGAAAAATTTTAATTAGTAAGCTTAAATCCTGATCCTTTCTGTTATCACTTATCTTAAATAACCAAATTATATTATTAGCTTGTGGTATTTTATATTATAAGTTTTAATATAAACACATTTGAGTCTTTAAAATAGGACCCTAGCAAAAATGTGATTTTTATTCAATTAATTTCAATCAGTGACTCATGTTAAAATGTATTTACTCATTGATATGAAAATAATACATAACTTCTTTCCCAATTTCAATCTGCTTGTCCCTTTCTCCCTACTTTAGTATTATCTTTTATAATTTCCTTTCTTTAGAACAATATGTTCTTTTTTATGCTTCATTTATCTTCTTTTGTTTTTTTTTTTCAAGATGAAGGAGGTAATTCTCAACTCCAGAGCATCATGGTGTAGAGATTGGCCCAGTTATTTGTACATTAAATTTATTCTGTTTTTCTATAAAATTATGGCCCGTGTACAAATATACACTTTTATTTGCATGTTAATAGCTCTTTAAGAAACATGTGTATACTTTAATTAGGTTGCAGATGTATTATTGAATTAAAAAAATACAGTCTTGTCTAAATATTACATAGTTAAAATTAAATCTCAATTATTAAAATCTATCAAAGAGAACTCCCATGTTAAATGCATGGGAAAAATAGAGACAGCAATTAACGTGTCTCAAGGTATATACTACACACTCAGACACTAGTGTCCTAGAGAAGTGTACTCTTCCAAAACATAAAACACTAAAAAGAGAAAAGTCCATTCCAAGGAGTATTATTCAGTATGGGTAGAAAATAAGGATATATTCAGGAAGCGGTATCCTATACTAAATTGTTCAAGGGTTCCTCCTACTTTCTCTTCTAAGAGGTTCAATGTGGCTGGATTGATGTTGAGGTCTTTGATCCATTTGGACTTAAGTTTTGTGTATGGTGACAGACATGGGTCTATCTGCAGTCTTCTACACACCCTCATCCAATTGTGCCAGCACCATTTGTTGAAGATGCTGTCCTTGCCCCATTGTATAATTTTAGATGTTTTGTCGAAAATCAGGTGTTCATAGGTGTGTGGGTTAATATCAGGATTTTCAATTAGATTCCATTGGTCTACCTGTCTATTTTTATGCCAATACCAGGCTGTTTTCAGAACTATAGCTCTGTAGTAGAGCTTAAAGTCAGGAATGGGGATGCCTCCTGAAGTTCTTTTATTATATAGGGTTGTTTTGGCTATCCTGGGTCTTCTGTTTTGCCATATAAAGTTGATTATTATCCTTTCAAGGTCAGTGAAGAATTGTGGTGGGATTTTAATGGGGATTGCATTGAATCTGTAGATTGCTTTTGGCAAGATTGACATTTTTAATATGTTTATCCTACCTATCCAAGAGCATGGGAGATTTTTCCATTTTCTGATATCTTCTTTAATTTCTTTCTTTAGAGCCACAAAGTTCTTATTATATAGGTATTTTACTTGTTTGGTAAGTGTTACACCAAGATGCTTTATGTTACTTATGACTATTGTAAAAGGTGATATTTCTATGATTTCTTTCTCTGTCTCTTTGTCATCTGAAAAAAGTAGGGCTACTGATTTTTTTGAGTTTATCTTGTATCCTGCTAGTTTGCTGAAGGTGTTTATCAGCTGTAGGAGTTCCCTGGTAGAGTTTATTGGGTTGCTTATGTAAACTATCATATCATCTGCAAATAGAGACAGTTTGACCCCTTCCTTCCCAATTTGGATCCCCTTGATCTCCTTTTGTTGTCTTATTACATTAGCTAGAACTTCTCATACAATATTGAAGAGATATAGAGAGAGAAGGCAGCCTTGTCTTGTTCCTGATTTTAGAGGAATTGGCTTAAGTTTCTCTCCATTATATTTGATGTTGGCAGTTGGTTTGCTGTACATTGCTCTTACTATGTTTAGGTATGTTCCTGTTATCCCTGACCTCTCCAAGACCTTTATCATGAAAGGGTGTTGAATTTTGTCGAAGGCTTTTTCTGCGTCTAAAGAGATAATCATATATTTTTTCTTTTTTGTTTGTTTATATGGTGGATCATGTTGGTAGATTTTCGTATGTTAAACCATCCTTGCATTCCAGGGATGAAGCCTACTTGATCATATTGGATGATTTCTCTAATGTATTCTTGAATTCAGTTTGCCAGTATTTTATTGAGTATATTTGCACCCATGTTCATCAGGGATATTGGTCTGTAGTTTTCTTTCTTAGTTGTGTCTTTGGAAGGCTCGGGTACCAAGGTTATTGTGGCCTCAGAAAAAGAGTTTGGCAATCAACCTTCTGTTTCTATCTTGGGGAACAGTTTGAGGAGTAGTGGTATTACATAACTCCAGGGGCACAGACACTGAGAGAAACAATTAATAAATGGGACCTCTTTAAACTTAGAAGCTTCTGTAAGGCAAAGGACACAGTAGACAAGACCAAATAGCAGCTCACAGACTGGGAAAATATTTTCACCAATCCTATATCCGACAAAGGGCTAATCTCCAAAATATACAAAGAACTCAAGAAACTAGTCAACTCAACACCAAATAACCCTATTAAAAATGGAGTACAGAACTGAAGAAAGAAATCTCAATAGAGGAAATCAAAAAGGCTGAAAGACACTTAAGAAGATGCTCCACATCCCTAGCTATCAGGGAAATGCAAATCAAAACAACTTAGAGATTCCATTTTACTCCTGCCAGAATGGCTAATATTAGAAACACCAATGATGACTCATGTTGGAGAGGATGTGGAGAAAGGGGAACACTCCTCCACTGCTGGTGGGATTGCAAACTCATACAGCCATTTTGGAGATCAGTATGGTGGTTCCTCAGGAAAACGGAAATTAGATTACCAAAGGACCCGACAATCCCCCTCTTAGGCATATACCTAAAGGATTCACATCCATGCAACAAAGACATCTGTTCAACTATGTTGATAGCAGCACTATTTGTAATAGCAAGAACCTGGAAGCAACCTATTGCCTCTCAATTGAAGAATGGTTAATGAAGATGTGGCATATCTACACAATGGAATACTACTCTGCAGAAAAAAAATAATGTTATCCTGAAATTCGCAGGCAAGTGGATGGCACTTGAAGAAACCATCCTGGATGAGGTAACCCAGTCACAAAAAGAGGAACACAGTATGTACTCACTCATATATGGATTTTAGACCTAGATGAAAGGATCACCAGCCTATAATTCACACCACAAGAGGAACTAGAATACAAGGTGTATTCTAATAGATTCATATAAAGTCCCTGGTACTTTATATATAAAGGAAAACATGTGCAACCAGGAAGATTTAGCCTGGTTAGGAAAAGAAGACAGGAAAGAGAGAAAGACACACACACACACACACACACACACACACACACACACACACACAGAGAGAGAGAGAGAGAGAGAGAGAGAGAGAACATAAAAGAGGGAGCCAGTATTTGTTTGAAGATAAAATTGAATACAAAGAAAGGTCTAGAGAACTAGAAGACTGCTGCCAACTAACAATTTGAGCTTCCATGGAAAGGCTATCATAAATGCCCTTCCTGGAGAGTGAGATCAACAACTAACTTATCCATGGAGCCCTCAACTAATGCCTGTTGGAAACAGGAGCAAACACCCGTACATAAACACTGAGTCGAAGTAGAACTCAGATGAACAGGGAGAGGACAAGTCCAGGCTGCAGAAACTCATAGACAGCTATCCTGAACAAGGAGGAGCCAATGGGCATCGAGACAGATAGTTGGGAAGCCACCATGGGACTGACTCAGGCCCCCTGAATATGGGTCTCAGCCAGAAGGACTGAGCAGTCTAAGGGACCTTAGACAGTTGAACCAGGATGTATCCCTGGAGCACAAAAGGACTTTGTGAACACATCCCCCATGGAGGGATAACTGCCTTAATGTAGAGATAGGAGAGAAGCCCTAGTCCCTACTTCACATGACCTGTCAGACCTACATGACCTCTACTGGATGACATTCCCTTACATATGGAATTGGGTGGGGTGATGGGAGGGTGGTTAGAGTGCATGTGAGAGGGCAGAGAGGGTAAAAGGGAGGGAAGGAGGGAGCGAGGGAGGAAGGGAGAGAGTGAGGAAGGTTGGGAGGGAGGGAGGGAGAGGGAACTGTAATAGACATGTAAAATAATAAATTAAATTTAAAAAAAACTGCTTTGACTCCAAAATTTAAGTTCAAGGACAAGTTACTGGGGAAAAGGATTTCTATTTTTGTTTCCACATAAAATGAAAAGATGTGGATGCCTTCCAGACTAATGTGGTTTGATCAAGCCAGACCACCTGAAACAGAGTACCAAGTGATCCTACATTCAAAACAGCTGGACAAAGCAGCCTGACAGACTACAGCCAGGATTTCTGAATCTTCTTCGAATCCCCCATGACAGTGCCCATTACCAGCAGGAAGTAGTTTGGAAAGAACAATGCCCAAATTCCCAAATATTGTGTATAAATGTTTGTTTACATTTTAATGTACTTGGTTATATAAAATACAAAAAAAAGAAAATAAGGATATATATTCTGAAAATTCTTGTATAAATTTGTGTCTAGTTGATACCCTCAACTTGAGGTTAATAGGAGGATAGCATTTACACTTTAAAAGAAGGTAGAAAAATATTATGATGTCTTTTAGATATCATACCAATACTAGCAAGCCTGATGTTTTAAAACATAGGCAAACTTCTATTACAAAAACTTCAGATTATGACTGCTAAATGTTCTAATTGATTAATAAAAGTTTATTTTAAGAAAAAATTGAGATAGCCAATGAAAAAATCCAGAAAACTATATTATTACTGCATATTCAATTCTAACCAAGGACTATAAAAAAACAAACAAACAAGAGCTTTTCATAGAAATAAACAATTCCTTTGTCCACAGTGTTCTTTTGAGTCATGAGTACAAGTGTGTTTTGTAGATATAGCCTTTGAAACTAGGCTACAAATCTACATATTTTGAATGGTCGTGATTTTAAGCAGTTGTCTTTATGTGCTGAAATTGCCTGTTTGTAATTTTTTTTTTTTTTACATTAAAGGAAATAACTCTAGATTGGGTCTAAAGATGATAACTTTAAAGATTTCCAGAAAATAAAAGATTCTGTGAGGATTTTATAGCTAAAGGTGTTAAATAAATATCACAGAATCCATACAGATCAGTAACATTTACTGAAGGTAGCTTTATTAGTGCTCATCATAAAATAAAGCAGATGAGAACAAAGTTACTTTAGAATAAAAATAACTCAAGATCAACTCAAATAAGAGTCTTTATTACTAGGGAACATAGAAACAATAGGTTATATTCTTTTCAATGTACTTGAATCTGGTAAGACAGATAGTTATAACTTTATTGTTTGCTATGATATTATTTATGTGGCTTTTAAACATCACTAATGAACGGCAAGGTCTACAAAAAAACAAAAGTAATCAGAAAACACTTTTATAATGTGTTATTTACTTCTGCTCCAGGATAGATGATGAGTAATAAAGTTGATGAATAATAAACAATTTTTAGACTATTACATGGTTTAAAATTTCAGTGCAATAGACAGTATTTAGTACAAAACAATATCAAAGAATTTCTAGACTTTCATCTCATGATAATCTTTCAATCATCTTAATTAAAAGAACACCAAAACCACTTCATCAAAAAAAATCACATTTCCTTATTCTTTGGTTTTAATCAGTTTTGTCAGTTGTATAAAGAAATTGCTTCAAGCCCTAAACTTTCTCTGTCCTGAGCTGTTTTAATAGGTACCATACTCCAAATTTGCTCATCTTCTGTACATTCCAGTTTGCTCACAATTTATCTTTAAATGAGTAAGTATAAAGCATAGATCATTTTAAAAGACTCATGATCTGCCATTGGCCTCGAGCATGATGTATTTGTTTTTACAAGGTTGAATATATGCTAAATAAGGTATCTTCTGATTCTCTATGCTGGTTCTTTGAGCTATATCTCAACTGATGTGAGATGTCATTCTTTAAATATGCTTCTCTTTTTGGTGAATAAATAAAGCACTGTTGGACAATAGGGAAGTAAGAAAGGGACTAGGAGAGGTGGAAGATTCTGGGAAATGTAGAATGGAGTCTTGATGTGATCTCAGGAAGAGAGGACACATGAGTCTGGTGTTTTTGGTAAGATAGGACCATGTTTTTTTTTTTAATATATATATATATATATATATATATATATATAATATTTAAATATATATATTTAATAATAAATATATATTATATTTATATGTAATATAAATATAATATACACATATAATATAATATAAATATATTGCAAATATAATATAAATATAAATATATAAATATAAATATAATATAAATATATAATATAAAATAATGTAAATATATATTTAATAATAAATATATGTTATATTTAAATATAATATATATTATATATATGTAAATATGGGTTAATAATTAAGACAAGCTAGCCTATGAGAAACTCTAGACATTGGCCAACAGCATTATAATTAATACAGCATCTCTGTGTGTTATTTGTTGCTGACATGGCAGTGGGGCAAAGCTTACAGGAAAGTGTTAGTAAAATATAACCTCCATCCAAGCTTTCTCATTTGGAATATTTAAATTCATACTGTTTTAATACTTCAGAGTCTTTATATAGGTATTCTGTCACTGGAAAAAAGGACCAGAGACTGCTGTACTTATTAGCTATGTTTAGCTGAGTCGTTTTGGAAAGTCATTTATCAGAATCTTTCTCTGTCCTATGAGAAGTCACATGATTTTCCCTACTTAGCAAACTTTTCTGCTATCAGCCTCAATAATTGCCTGACATGATTCAAATTCCTGCCCACTCTAAGTAACATACAAAAATTATGGGTCACTTTAGATACTATTACATCTAGACAGAACTATCTTTCCTAATGCATTATATATGCAATGTTGATTTCACAAATTTTAAAAAAAATGTTTCTTATAGGTATATGCAAAAGTTATAAGACTATTAACATTGCAGCAAATATTGTTCATTTCTTTGATTTTTAGTAACATTTTGATGTAATAGATTTAGTAATTATTAACTAATGTAATCTGAACATTTGTTATCAAATTTATACATGATGATTTATTTCAAGCTAAAATGTGACCACAAATTTCATTTTATTAATTTTTTAAATGGAATCCTTTTCCTTCTACAGGGTTGTCTCATCCCGCTGTAATATTAGAAAATGTGCCTAATCTTTTTGTGACTTGTTATACAATGTTTAGTAGATAGCCTCTGAGGCCTGTTCTTTTCTGAAGGGAAACTGAGGAGCAGTGTATATGGGGACGAAAACAGGTGGGAGGAAGTTAATGAGCTGAATGGAGGGTTGAGAACTGAGGCTGGGACATAATATATGAGGGAAGAAAGATAAATTTAAGAAATATTTTGTATCATATTTTCTGATCATGGATACCCCTCCCTCATATCATCTCATATCAACCACATATCTCCCCATCCAACTATATACCTTCTTTTACTCTCTGTTTTAACAAAACAAATAGGCAAATAAAAATAATATCAAGCTACAATAAAACAAACAACAAGCAAGTAGCCGAAAAACCGTCAAGCAAGAACAAAGAAGCAAAAAAAAAAAAAAAAAATGCACGCAAAAATAAACATAGGTGGACACACCACACACACACACACACACACACACACTACACAAAAGTAGAAACCATTCTATACAATCAAAAAAGTCCCCTAAGGTAGAAAATGCCAAAATAATGCCTTATGATATAAATATCTGGAAAAATCACCACAGAGTTGGCCTTCAACTGGTAGGTAAGTGACCTTCCCTTTTGTTTGGTTTTTATCCTCATTGAGACAGCAAGAAAGGAAATATTTTTTACTTTGTAAACAGTAGTCAAACAGAGATAGCTACTTTGTTTAGTTTGTGCTCATTTCTGATTTTATAATGCATTAGAGCTCATCATTAAAGTAGGCAATCTAAAATGTGTTAGTGAATTTCTATTTAAGGATCCCTTCAGTTCTGTACCCCATTTTTTAATAGGGTTATTTTATGTTTTGTTGACTAGTTTCTGGAGTTCTTTGTATATTTTGGAGATCAGCCCTTTGTAAGATGTAGGATTGGTGAAAATCTTTCCCCAGTCCGTGGGCTGCCATTTGGTCTTGTCCACTGTGTCGTTTGCCTTACAGAAGCTTCTAAGTTTGAGGAGGTCCCATTTATTAATTGTTGATCTCAGTGTCTGTACTCCTAGAATTATGTTCAGGAAGCAGTCTCCTATACCAATTTCTTCAAGGGTACCTCCTACTATTTCTTCTAAGAGGTTCAGTGTGGCTTGTAACAATTAAGTTTTTACCTCCTGCCACTGGTCTTGTCCCACTGCCACAACAGCACCAATTAACACACAGAGACTCTGTATTTGACATAATGCTGTTGGCAGTTACTTGTTTCTTATCAGCTAGCTCTGTCTTAAGTATTAGTCCATTTCTGTTAATCTATATATTTCCACGTGGTCTCATCTTACCAGAGAGCCAACTGGTGTCCTGCTCTCTCCAGACTCTCCGTCTTGACTCCTCCCTCCTACTTTCTCTTTCCTCCTTGTCTTCTAGCCCCGCCTATCTTGCTTTCCTATTGGCCAACAGTACTTTATTCATTAACCAGTATGAGAAACATATTTACAGAATGACATCTCCCATCAGTGGCTGGATTGATGTTGAGGACTTTGATCCATTTGGACATGTTTTGTGCATGACAATAGACATGGGTCTATCGGCAATCTTCAGCACACCATCATCCAATTGTGCCAGCACCATTTGTTGAAGATGCTTTCCTCGCCCCATTGAATTCTTTTAGCTGTTTTGTCGAAAATGAGGAGTTCATAGGTGTGTGTTTATATCAGGATTTTTGATTCGATTCCATTGGTCTACCTGTCTAGTTTTGTGCCAATACCAGTCTGTTTTCAGAATTATAGCTCTGCAGTAGAGCTTAAAGTCAGGGATGGTGATGCCTTCTGAAATTCTTTTATTGTACAGGGTTGTTTTGGCTATCCTGGGTCTTTTGTTTTGCCATATAAAGTTGATTATTGTCCTTTCAAGGTCAGTGAAGAATTGTGGTTGGATTTTAATGGTAATTGAATTTAATCTGTAGTTTGCATTTGGCAAGATTGCAATTTTTACTATATGTATCCTACCTATCCAAGAACATGGGAGATCTTTCGATTTTCTGATATCTTCTTTAATTTCTTTCTTTAGAGCCACATAGTTCTTATTATATAGGTCTTTCACTTCTTTTTTGTTACTCCAAGGCACTTTATGTAGTTTGTGGCTTATTGTAAAGGTTGATGTTTCTGATTTCTTTCTCAGCCTCTTTGTCATCTGAATAAATTAGGGCTACTGATTGTTTTGAGTTTATCTTTTATCCAGCTAGTATGCTGAAGGTGTTTATCAGCTGTAGAAAGAATTCTCAATAGAGGAAATAAAAAAGACAAAAGACACTTAAGAAAGTGCTCAACATCCTTAGCTATCAGGGAAATGCAAATCAAAAAACATTGAGATACCATCTTACTCCTGAAAGAATGGCTAAAATTAGAAACACCAATGACAGCTTATGCTGGAGAGGATGTGGAGAAAGGGGAAAATTCCTCCACTGCTGGTGGGAGTGCAAACATGTACTGCCATTTGGAGATCAGTATGGCGGTTCCTCAGAAAAATGGGAATTTGTTTACCACAGAACCTGGCAATTCCCCTCTTAGACATATACCCAAATGTTCCACATGCATACAACAAAGACATCTGCTCAACTATGTTCATAGCAGCATTATTTGTAATAGTAAGAACCTGGAAGCAACCTAGATGCCACTCTACTGAAGAATGAATAAAGAAGATGTGGCACATCTACATATTGAACTACAGAAAAAATAATGAAGTCTTGAAATTAGAAGGCAAGTGGATGGCATTTGAAGAAAGCATCCTGAATGAGGTAACCAAATCACAAAAAGAGGAACATGGTATGTACTCACTCATATATGGATTTTAGACCTAGAGCAAAGGGTCACAAGCCTATAATTCATACCACCAGAGGAACTAGGATACAAGGTGTATTCTAAGAGATTCATATAAAGTCCCTCACAGAAGGGGGAAGGGACAAGTCCCCTAGAGCACATGGGAAGTGTGTGGGTGGCAGCGAACGGAGAGAGAATTAGGAGAAAGAAAAGGGTAGGAGAGGAAAGCACATGCAAGTAGGAAGATTGAATCAGGGTAGCAATAGGAGACAGAAGAAAGACAGAGAGAGAGAAAACCTTAAAAGGGAGCCATTATTGGTTTGAAGAGAAAACTGAACCTAAAGAAATATCTAGAGGCCTACAAGAGTACTGCCAACTAACAATTTGAGCAACCGTGGAAAGGTACCATAAATGCCCTTCTCAGATAGTGACATCAACACCTAACTTATCTACTGTCATGGAGCCCTCATCTAGTATCTGTTGGAAACTGAAGCAAAAATCCATAACTCAACACTGATTCTAACTAGAATCCAGATACAGAGGGAGAGGAAAAGACCAGGTTGCAGAAACACATAGAGACAGCTGACCTGAACAAGGAGGAGTTAATGGGCCCCCAGACTGATAGCTGGGAATCCAGCATGGGACTGACTCAGGCCCACCTGAATATGGGTCTGAGCTAGAAGGACTGAGCAGTCTAAGGGACCTCAGACAGTGGAACAAGGATGTATTCCTGGTACACAAAAGGACCTTGGGGACACATCCCCCATGGAGGGATACTGCCTTAACCTAGAGACAGGAGAGAAGTCCTAGTTCCTACTTCAAATGACTTGACAGATTTACATGGCCCCACCTGGATGGCATTGCCCTGCATGTGGAATGGGGTGGGGGGATGGGAGAGTAAGGTGGTCAGTGTGCATGTGAGGGAGAGAGGGAAGGAGCAAGAGGGTACTGGGATCGACATGCAAAATAAAAAAAAAAATAATAAAAAATACAAAAAAGGATCCCTTAAAAACTAAAATTCAACCACCACATTTACGGAAAGTAATATTTAGGATTTTATTTACAGAAGGAAAGTTTTAAAAATGTGATTTAAAACTTTATGTCACTTTCTGAAATTGAACATGGTAGTAGGTTTATGACAATATTTTTAATTCAATGATTATAATATTAAATTGGAAAGTATGCATCTTTCATCATTTATGATGACTAATGTAGTTCAAAATATATTTCCAAAACTATCAAAGAGAGTAGACTTTTAAACACATTTAATACGCCTGATTGGTGTGAGACATGCCGCCTAGTCTTGTATCCATATATTACTACCTGTCCAATGTGTTTTCTCCGGGCAAGGCACCTGTGTAAACAGAGGCTAGCTTGGCAAGTACCAGTAGTCCCTGGGACATTATACGAATTTACAAATTTCATGGAGCTTGCAGGCTCTGTTCTGTCTCACTATATTGATGATTCTTTGGGTGATTTTTAGTTTATATTTTTCCATCATACATGTAGTAGCAGTAATTTTTCCTGGAAATTCTGTTCCTTTTCCAATATTTTTTTCCCTACACATCAACAGTAGTTTAATGCTTCTCAAATCTCTTATCTGGAATTACTAAATACACTCCCAATCTTGTTATCTTCTCTGACCCTATAGAGATAATTAGGTACAGATGAGAAAACAACACTTGGAACATTAGCCATGTCTTATAGTTCTAGAAAAGAGACTAAGGCATACACACACAGAACAAGGAAAAGGCCGCAGGAGCAAATATAGGGCCAACTGTTGAGAGTAAGTTCTCTTAACACCAGGGATATAAAATCAATGGGATCATCTGGTATGCTCCAAGAGTAAAAATTATAATGCAAAAATGTGGGTATAGAGATTCAACTTTTCCATACACGGGAATTTACATTGGTTAAAGAAGCATGGTATTGTTGGATGGGAAAAGAATGCCTTATCAAAGTCTACCTTTTACAGAGACATGGAATCATTTTGTAGAAAAAAGAACTGTATAAAACTATATCTTGTAGACATGAACAGATTGTCTGGATTTGAATATTGTTGTCCTTAAACATTATGCCTATGTGTAATACTTTTTAACTTAGTAAGTGGCTACCCACTGACAAGTACTGAGAGAGCAGGATGGGTCTGGATCAATATTTAGTTAAGCCTGCTGAATTCTGTGTCTAGAATAAGGATAAGTAGGGGTTGAGAACTTGTGTTTGGCAAAGCATGAAGGGAGGCATGGGGGCTTTCATAATGATGACAACATATTCCTTAAATTGTGATACATTTCCTAATATCAAAAATATAAGCTAATGATAAAACTGTTCATGCTACCAAGGTACTATGCTACCATGCTACTATGGCCTGAGCTATTTGGGGCCACGTGAGTGTAATCCACTTAGTGGTCATCAGTTTCCATGTGCCAATGCCTGTTCCCCGTCTCAGGACCTGAACCCCAACTGAGGCTGGACCACAGTACATGAGTTTGATCAGTGTTTATTAATATAATTAATGAAAAGGACATGCATTTGAATCCATGTGTATTTTTTGCTGAGGCTGAGTTTACAGTTTTCTAGTCTAGGTGAGAGAGAATTTCATAGAAGGGAAATGTTGACCTAACACATCTATGTGGATGTTTTTGAGAATGTTCTGGGATAGTGGGTCTATAATATGGATGATGCTTAACTTTCACCCAATTATTAAATGAAAAATAATTAAGATTATGGTTGTTTGTTCTGTGACCTATAAACTAAATCTTAAGTAAAGTTATCATATTTAACTAGTATAACTAGTAAAACTAGTAACATAGTATAACTAACTTATCTGTTCTCATTCATAATCATCTGATTATGAGTCATGGAACACAAATGTATAAGTGCATTGCATCCATTCAACCATTTAGTAGTTTTAATCTGAGAGTCAACTGGATGCAATGCACCATTTCTTCCGAGACTTGAAGACACAAAGCAAATATAAATGTATCCTAACCACTGAAGTGCTATGTTCCATTGAAATTGGTTTGTACAATTACCATCAAATGTTCCCACAAATATGCATACTGACAATTAGAGAGGATAAATGAGGATAAATACAGCTATATGACTAAATCATTTCATAATTTGTTTGGAAGACAATGATTATGATTAATATTAGGATGAGAACTTTCAATTGCAAGCATTGCATACAACCAGTTTGGAAAACTGAAATGTGCTCAAATATCATTTAAAATAAATGAATCATAGAGAGAGTAATTCATAAGAGGGTAGCAAACAACTTAAGGCATAAATTGCTAAATTAATGTAATAAAAACATAAAAATTTCCCCATTTTAGCAGTATATTTTTTATTTCGTGTGAAAAATCTCAATATTTGTATATATATATATATATATATATATATATATATATATATATATAACGATCAAGAGGGTTATTTGGCTCATGAGTCTTCTATAAAGTGAAAATAGCCTGGTACAGCAGCTGGTGACAGTCCTGTTGACTGTGTAACACCATGTCAGAGGAGAAGGAGGCAAACATCTGTTGCAGAATGGCTATTCAGAGGAGACCAATCTCCTTATGATAACCTCTTCTATTCTCAGAGGAACTATTTCAGCTCAAGGATAACTACAATAGATTCTCCCACCAATGATGCATCCATGGCTAAATTCCTTCCTCCAGACACTTGTTCTCAACTATTTCAGTGTGTCTCTACTCAAGTCACACTGGGGTCTTTTCCTCTAGCACTTGAGCATATGGGGAACATGTTCATTCCATATCCAAACCATTATAAATAGTAATCCTTGAATAGTTAAAGGAAGAAAACCACAAAATTAAAATTCAATCATACATATGTTATAATAAATACATGTATAATATAGGGTGAAAGGAGCTACAGAAATAAAATAATAGAAGGTTTTAGTCAATGAACAAAATAATTGAAGAAAACATATCAATATTAAAGCTATGATAAAGTTTAATGAAATATTTTAATTTTAATTCAATTTAATAAAAGAGATCAAAAATTTAGAACAAAATCATATAGAAAAGTTACAGTGTGATTTTACTTGTATACATATAAAACTTTATGAATACCAGAAAATATATCTCATAAAAAATGGACAGAATTATGAGCAAAACTTTATGGGTGTATTTTGTTGAAAAAAAGATGTTGCTATGTAACTCATGATGGTCTGAAACTCCCTATGTAGTCCTGTTTGGCCTCCATACTCATGTCAGTCTTTTTGTTTCAGCTTCCCAAATTCTGGGATTACAAGAATGCATAACCACTGCAGCTGTGCATATTTGCAGATGTGTAGGACAACTAAAAAAAATTCCATAGGCAATGTAACATATTGACATGACTAGCACATATAAAAAGAGGCACAGACAAAAAGATGAACATGAAACAGAAAAAATGGTGCCATTATCAATAATATATATATATATATATATATATATATATATATATATATATATTATATACACCTCACCAGTGCTGTCGCTGTGTGAGGTTATTGCTGCTACACAGTCCTTCGATCCTCTGCCACTATGGCCTGCAGACCTAGAAGCCCACCCAGGTATGGGGGCTGCCATGATGCCAGTGAAAGCCGGTGTCCCCTGCTAGATGGAGTCTCGGCCGGAAGCCCAAGAACTCTGAGGAAAGCAAGCGCCAGATTGCAGACTGTCAGCCTGAAAGCTTTATGACTCCTGAAGGCCCTAAGCCCCATTCTAGATGTTCTGACTAGGCAAGTACAGTTGAAGAAGATGAAATGAGGACCAGAGTTAACAAAGAGATTGCAAGATACAAGAGAAAACTACTCATAAATGACTTTGGAAGAGAGAGAAAATCATCATCAGAAAGTTCTGATTCAAAGGAGTCTATGTCTTCAGTGCCAGCTGATGTGGAGACAGATGAAAGTGTTTTGATGAGTAGACAGAAGCAGATCAACTATGGGAAGAACACTATTGCCTATGATCGATGCATTAAAGAGGTCCCCAGACATCTTCTACAACCTGGAATCCATCCTGGGACTCCCAACAAATTTAAGAAGTATAGTCTTTGGTCATGGGATCAATAGATCAAACTGTGGAAGGTGGCTCTGCATTTTTGTGATCCTCCTGATGAAGAAGGATGTAATTTGCAAGAAATACAACCTGTAGACCTTGGGGAAATGGAGACAGAATTTACAGAAAGAAGCTCTGAGTCCCAGACAAATTCACAGGACAACTTTGATATGTATGCTGGCACACTCACCAAAGTCAGACATGTACACTGCCAAGTGGAGGATTTGGATACATGTTTAACTGAACCCTTGTAAGACTTCTCTGCCATGAGTTAACTGCCACCTGGTGGCAACTCTTGGAAAAATTTGGCTCTGCCTGGCCATCTGGAAGGCTGGCTAAGCATGAACTACTGTGCATTTGTATTTGTTTTCTCCATTAAGAGTTTATTTTTTCATGATAAATTGTTTTTCTTGCCTTATTTTTTATGATGAGTGTTACACATGTTTTCAATTGTAAATTAAGCTAAATCTGGTGAAGACTAAACCATATACCACCCCCCCCAAGTTACAATGACAGCAGGGTACTTGGGGTTTTTCACAAGAATTTGAGATTTCAGTTGCTGCTTTTCAGATGGGTTGGCAGTGGATTTTAACCATGTGTTTATGGAACTAATCTAGGGTCAACTGTCTTTACAGGTAACTGATGGAGTCTTCTCAGTCAGGCAGCTCCAGTGACTTTGTAAAAGCTGATTTTCTGATCTTTATCAATGTGAATGTGGTTTTCTATCATACAGAGCTCTGAACAAAAATGTTAGGCTATTATATTAATGGGATTTATGTAAGTTATATAGTGTTAATTTTGAACTTGTAATAGCACTAGTGTGAGGTAGTATTTATCATGTGCTTATCATGTGCTCTGAGAATTGAGGAAGAAGAGAGGGATTTAGAACTTTTTTATGATCAGTTACTTTCATAAATGATAATGTGTACACATACTCTGTTCATGTACTCAATTGTAAACTTGTCAATATTTGCATTTCTATTGCTTTTGTATGGGATGATAATTGCAAAAATAAAGATGTTTTAACTGAAAAAAAAACTAAATTTAAATGACAAAATTTTATTTATAAATTCAGTATAAATATGTTTATCAGTCAATTGAAAATAAATAATGGCCACTATCAGGAATATTTTAAGGTAAATTGTAACGAATACTGTACCTTTCAAGTTTTTTACTCTTTTTCTATGGATAAGAGGAAGTAATTACTTTACATGTAATGAAAATATTTGATAATATCAAATTAAGTAGCCCATCATTTTATGGCCCATATATAAAGCAATCTGAGGGCAGAATAGTGATGCATTTGCCTCACTGTCTTTGGGCCTTCATGCAGACTGTATTGAATACATTTCTATCAGTGTTGCTCTGAACTTTGATGCCGATAGATCTCATTTATTTCAGCTTTCCAATTTTTGATGAAGACTAGCCACTCTCCAGGAATCCAGCATGGACAGACTGGTGATTACTGAGGCATTTTGCCCCATGAGCTGAACTGTTCCTGTGTACTCAGCTTTTTAAGTACAGAAGCAGTTACTCTCAAATAATTCAGTCTGTATCATGTAAGACAATGTGATAGCTTCCCATTGTAATAATATCCATTTTATCAACTAATTTCTGTCAGAGAATCCTGTTTTTTACAGCACCCAACAATATGATAATAAATGATAAATAATAATGATGTCAAGCCAAGCAGAACAAATTACAAAAAAATTTAATCTTATGACCAAACATAACTTTTAGGACACAAAGTGATTTTTCTCTAGGATTAATGAAATTGTCATAAAATTTAGGATAATAGTTGGTAGTAGCAGTGCTTACCAGTGCTTACAAATATTAAGTTCCAAGTAAATAAGCATATGTTTTAAAAATAAGCAGGGCACAGGTATAAATATTGTTATTAATCAATGTTACATTGTAAAGGAAAATAAAGTTTAAGATCTTAATATTGAATACAGGTTAAATAATGAATGTGGTAATCAGTAGAGTAATTTAAAAATAATTGTGGAAAGAGGAGAAGAAATGTGGGAGAATTGACAACATATTAAATCAAAACATGCTTTAGAATTTTCTGTACTCTACTGGGTTCAGAAGAACAATCCTCAAATGAAAGCTATGTGATTTCATTTCACAGTAGGGAACAGTAATATTGGGCAAGTACTCAATGTGATATATTTCTAAGCAATGAAGCTTTTGGAATTAAAACTGCACATTCTATCTCTATGTCATTGGGCCTGCTGAAGTTCACAGTACAAGTGAAAAAAGAAAAACAAAGCCTACAGTTTTAACCATGGAACCATCTTTTAAGCCCCAAAAGCTTGTGTGTATATATATGTATATGTATATACATATATGTACACACACACACACACACACACACACACACACACACACATATATTTGTATGTGAGAGAGAGAGAAAATCAGATTATTCCATTAACAACATAACTATCAACTGTGGCTACAGATTTGCGCTGGACTTCTGATTTAGTTAGACAAAGATTATTTCCCAATCCTCTTCACTCAATTGATTGTAAACTCATCTTCAGGGAAGATTTCTTTTATGAAGGCCCACTTGTCAATTGAACTTGGAATCTGGTTTAGAAACCAGAACCTGAATGTTTCTACCATGTAAAAGTCAATAGCTCTAGAATGAGCACTGAAGTTGTATATTTCTGTGATATATATGTATTTACTTTTAAATGACATTTTCTTAATGTGAACACAAGTACAACATTAAAAATAAATAATAATAATGCAAATGCTTTATTAAATTCATTTAACCCTCAATTCAAACAGTATTACACTGATTTATTTTTACTATAGTAAAACTACATAGATAATGTAAATTCACAAACATTGTTTTATATGAGAAAAAGAAAATAGTAACTTACAGTAATTATAAAAGATTTAATTTTCCCCATTATCAAACACTTAGCAAGAAAAATATTACTTAATTGAAGATTAAGGTTTTTGAAAACCCCCATTATTGAGTATGCATCTGTAGTTATCAGTAAATGTTATTTCTAATGAAAATATTATTTGTTGAGGTATTTGGCCTTGGCCTTTGTTTTTAGAGTTGAAATATGTGCATATGCAGAACAGTCTATTCATCTATGTAAGGTCCAGTACAGTAGAAAATGAAGCTGGACTAATTCTTAAATGGAATCCACTAAAGAAAACCGAGAGTCAGGCAGACAGGTTGGAAAGTATGTTCACATACATAACTCAGCTGGCATTGAAATGAAAAATATTCCCCTTGGCAGATGAACAGCCTAGAGGTTGTTGTGTTTGTCATGGTGGGTGAAGGTTTTTTCTAGCATACTGTAATAAGTTCTGCACAGCAATGGGAAAAGATGGATTTAGTATTTTACATAAGCCCAGAGCATCACACATGTTTTAAAGATTTAGAAAATTCTATTCAATACATTCACATTATTATTTTCTCATTTTCTCTGACAATATTTTACATAGTATATTTGATGTGACAATAATATTTACCAACACTTCTTGTAAACTGTTTGAAAAAGAAATTACCCACGGGGGGAAAAATCAAGTGTCAGATGGTAAGGATTCTAAGATATTAGTTCTTCATGACACACCAAACACAAATATGACTAAGGTAAGACCCAGTTAGAAATCTTCATAGCTCACCCTCAAACTTACTCTATTCCATAAAGGGAATTGTTCTCCAGGGGCATCTACTGAAAGCATGTACAAAAGAAATGAGGTTAGTTTTATTAATTTACTTTCTTCACAACTGAATAGCCATAGCTTTATTCCTTTATCCCCCTTGGCACTACTTTGTTCCTTTCTTTAATAACAGTAAATGTGAAAAATCAGGATATGTTTTATTCAGCTCATTTCACTGTGAGTTGCTTCAAGGAAGATGAGATTTGAAGCCATTCACCATAATGTATAGGATATCTGGATTCACTTTACTGATGGTGCTGTACATCTACAAATGGCTCACTATGGGATGCATTTTATTAGAGCTTTATGTTCTGAACGCCTGACTCCCTGTGTGTGGCACTAACAATTGTTGAGAATGGATTTCTGAGATGTATAAGTAGTGTTTCTTTTTTCAGTGTTTCCTTATTTGTGTAAAAAAAGTTCTTTACAAACATCATTAGAGGAATGAATGTTTGTAATATTTAAGTAAATTTCTATTGTGTACATGTACACATATTTTTTACAAAATATCTATTTAGTGCTTAACCTGGACACACAACTCTTTGCTTCTCTGTCTTTCTCATCTGGAAGATTCTCACCTCCCACACCTCTTCTGCCTTATGATTATTTGTTGGTAAATAGAATAACAGTGACTTGGTTTAAACCTACTTATCTTAGTCTTAGCTGGTGCCACAGGAATGGATATATCACTAGGCCATGGCCTGCGTGACTGGTTGGGTGCTGACTTGAGGCTATGGAGCTAAAGAAGTTATTAAAAATGTTAGTATATTTATGTACAACTGAGTGGATGTAAAAACATCATTTGTTTTCCCCCTGTGTAATACCAAAAATAATTAGATTTATCTGTTCTGCCAGCTCCCAAATAATTACATGGAGACTTATTATTTACTAGGAAAGAATGAAAGTTTGGCCTTAGCTTAGGGTTGTTCCTAACTAGTTCTAAAGCTTAAATTAACCCCTTCTTTTTATCTACTTTCTGGCATGTGGATAGTTACCTCTCCTTTATACTGTATTCCTGGCTTGTTTCATATCTTGCTGGAGAATGCCACCTCTGTTCTTTCCAGGGTTTCTCTCTCTCCCCAGTTCTGTCCATATTCTTCTGCCTAGTTATTAACTATGCAGATATTTATTAAACCACCAAGATGTCTTAGACAGATGAGACAAACATCTATATATCTTCACAGTGTACAAAAGGATTACCACACAACATGACATGATAAACTCAAGTAGAGGAATTTCTGTCTTATTAAAATGAAAAACTAAAAGTGTCTTGATTTACTAGAAAATAAGAGACCATTATCATTTATTTTGGTGTGTGTATACAGGGTGGTTATACTCTATTTAGTTTTTATATTTCTTAGTTATGGATGTTGACTAGACAGGACACAAATTTATTTATTCATTACTTATATATTTATTTGTGTTTTAAAAGTTTATTTATTTTGCATAGCAACCATAGTTTGCTCTCCCTCATTTCCTCCTCATCCCTCTCCCTACCTTCATTCTACCCCCATCCTTTTCTCCCCAGCTTCCATAAAATACCAGTAAGGCCTCCCTTCGGAGTCAACAAAGTGTGCCTTATCAACTTGAGGTAGAACCAAGCTCCTCCCCTGGGAAAGACATCACACCATAGGAAATAAGTTCCAAAGAGACAGGTTCTAGTCCTACTGCTAGGAGTCATGTAAAAGATCATACTACACAACTGTCACCCCATTGAAGAACACCTAGATCACTCCCATGCTGGATCCCTTACATTCATTCCAGGGTGTGTTAGTTCCCACAAATTTATGTCAGCTGTCTCTGTGGGTTTCCCTATGATGACGTTGGCCCCTTTGCTCATATAATCCTTTTTCCCTCTCTTTAACTGGACTCCCAGAGCTCAAACCAGTGCTTGGCTTGGATCTCTGCATCAGCCTCCATAAGTTACTGGATGAAGGTTACTGGATGACAATTTGGGTAGTCACCAATAAGATTACAGGGGAAGGCCAGTTCAGTGACTGTCTCCACTACTGCTTGGAGTCTTAATAGATGTCATCCCTGTCTAATCCCAGGAAGTTTGCCTGGCACCAGGTTTCCTCTGACCATGTAATGGCTCCTTCATCAATATATCTCTTTCTTCTCTTCACCTTTGTCCCTCCCTAACTGAACCATCCTAATCCCTCATGTTCCTATCTCCCTATACCCAGCCCTGCTCCTTCACCCCCTGTTTTCCCAGGACATCTCATCAATTTGCTCTCACAAGGGAGATCAATGTGTTCCCTCCTAGGGTTCTCCTTGCTACCAAATTTTTGGGGGGCTATGGATTGTACACTGGTTATCCTTTGCTTTATGTATAACATCTACTTATGAGTGAGTACATACTCTGTCTTATGGTTCTGGTTTACATCACTTATGATGTTCTTTTATTTTTCCTAGTTCTGTTCATTTGCCTGCAAATTTCTTGTTATCTGATTTTTTACAGATGAGTAATTCTGCACTGTGAAAATATACCATTTTCTTTATTCATTTTTAGTTTGAAGTGCATCTATGCATTTTCATGTTCTGACTATTAGGAAAAATGCTGCTATTAACATAGCTGATCTAGTGTCCCTGTGGTATAATTGAGCATACTGTTGGTATATGCCCAAAAGTGATATCACTGGGACTTGAGGTATATTGACTCCCAGTTTTCTGAAAAACCACCATACTGATTTCCAAAGTGGCTGTACAAGTTTGCACTCCCACCAGCAGTGGAGGCTGTTCTCCTTACTCTGCATCCTCTCCAACGTAGGCTATCATTATTGTTTTTGATCTTAGTCATTGCAATAGGTGTAAGATGGTATCTCAGAGATGTTATGATTTACATTTCCCTGATGGATAAGGGTGTTGAAAAATTATGTTAAGTATATCTCACACATCTGAGATTCTGCAGATGAGAATTCTCTTTTAAATATGTACTCTATAATAATGGGATTATTTTGCATTTTGATTTTTAGTTTCTTTCTTTTTTTTTTTAATTTTTTCCTGAGACAGAGTTTCTCTGTTGCCTTGGAGCTTCTCTGGTGCTCACTCTATAGACCAGGCTGGCCTTGAGTTCACAGAGATATGCCTGCCTCTGCCTCCCAAGTGCTGGGATTAAAGGCGTGTGCCCCCACTGGGTAGGGGCTCTTGAGTTTCTTGCTAACAAATTGACTCCACTAAAATTGGGAGCAATACAAGGCTATGTATTCTAGGTTCTAGCTAGAGCAAAGAGGCAAACAAAGGAGATCAAGCTGATTCAATTTTGATATGAAGAAATCAAACTTTCACATTTTGTGGATGACATCATAGCATAGCAAGTGACCCCAAGAATTCTACCTGGAAATTCTGATAGACAAACACCTTCACTAATGTGGTTGGATACAAGATTAACACACACACACACACACACACACACACACACACACACAATCAGTAGCCCTCATATATACAACAATACCATTTACAATAGCCACAAATAATATAAAACACCTTGAGGTAACTCTAACCAAAAAAAGTGAAAGGATATCCCATGATCATTGATTGGTAGATTAACAGAGTAAAAATGTCAATCTTACCAGAAGAAATCTACAGACTCAATTCAATCCCCATCAAAATTCCAGCATAAATCTTCACAGACTTTGAAAGAACAATACTCAACTTTATATGGAAAACCAAACCAAACTAAAACAAAACAAAAAATCTGGATAGCCAAAACAATCCTGTACAATAAATGAGCACAGGAGGTATGACCATCCCTGACTCCAATCTCTACTATAGAGCTATGGTTATAAACACATTTTATTATTGGCATAAAAACAAACACATAGATCAATAGAATTGAATCAATGTCCCTGACATAAATCTACACAAGTATGAAAACCTGATTTTTTTTACAAAGAAGCCAAAAGTAGACAATGGAAAAAAGGAAGTCATCTAAAAAAATGGTAGTGGCATAAATAGGCAGAAGCATATAGAAAAATGCAAATATATCCATATCTATTGCCCTGCACAAAATTCAAAACCAAATGGATCAAAGATCTCAACATTAAACCTGACAGAAGAGAGAGTGGGAAGAAGCATTGAACACATTGGCACATGAGACTATATCATATATATAACAACAGTAGCATACACACTGAGATCAGCAATTAATAAATGGGACCTCCTGAAACTAAGAAGTTTCTGTAAGGCAAAGGACACTGCCAATAAGACAAAATAGCAGACTACAGAATGGGAAAAGATCTTCACCAACCTCAGATTTGATACATGACCGATATCCAAAATATACCAAGGGCTCATATTTACATTCACTAAAGTTATTGTCTATGATAGATACACAGAGAAATTATTTAGGTCCTTCTTCTAAGAGACATGATATATATCAATTACAGCATCTGCTAGTACATAAATAAAAATTGTACCTGTCCCTTTCTCAGCAATTAAAGAGGGAGAGGTTATTTATGTTTTTTCTTTTTTACAATTCAAGGGAAAACAATTTATCATGAGTAGGAAGCTTCTGGTCACATCATATTTGTAGTATAGAAGAAAGAGAGTAAACAGGGGTGAATTACATCAGTGACTTGTCTAAATCCTACCTCTTAAATGATCTCATAGCTTTCCTCAGCAGCATGACCAGCTGGACACATGGGAACAACAGGTCCACTTTAGAATTAGATTGAACCTTAGAGCAAAATACAATTTTAATTTAATTAACAAAATACAATGTTAAATGAGTTATTGATCCAATATGAATAAAATAATTCATTGAACACTTTATGATCTGTAATCAGGAGGCAGAGCACTTAGTAACAATAATCTGTAGAAAATTTAAACAGGAAATGTAAGAAAGTTACTCAAATTATCAATAGAAATTTTGTGATTTTAACAAGTTAACAAAATAAATCATTAAAGAAAGATAGTAATGACTGAGTTCAATATGTACATTCAAATACTTTGTCTCAAGCCCTATTATACCATTATGAGTTTTACACTGAATATTGAGTGTGGGATGTGATTCAAAATCTCTGTGACCTGCTCATTGCAGTTTCTGTTTCTTTTGTTTAGTTCTTTCTTAAAAAGTTAAACTTAAAAATTAAGGCCAAATTAAGCATATGTATTTTTCTAAATTATGTCTATATTATTACATAATATATAATACACAGTAATAACAACTTTCCTATAGTCTGAAATAAATATATAAAAACACATAGAAGCATGAGTTTATATTTCAAAATATGTACAGATTATTATGAGTTTACAATAGCAGGCTACTGTAAAGTAAAAATGAAGCTATAAAACAGCATTGATAATAGAGGTACTCTCTACAAACCATAATCAATCTCAATCTAAAAATTAATATTGTTTATTAGTGTCTATATACATGTATTCTTACTTATAATACTTGTTTATGTGAATGAACCCTTTTAAATCACCTATTAACTGAAGAAATCATAAAAATATATGTTTACTAATGTAGACTCCTAAAAACTACCTACTATTTTTGTTCTTGACAGAAATAAAAAGGTTTTCATGTTAAATGATGTCATCATTGCTAGGGAAGTTTAGAATTGTTATTTTTGCTGTGTAAATGTTATCAGTGAAGAAAAATCTTTTTTTTTTCCTAGACATTCTAAAATAAACTTACCTAAAGTTTTGAACAGTATCATATAGGAGCAATGCTACAAACACATGGAAAAGTATTGTAGTAAAACAAATAGCTTTTGACCCAAATTTTATCAGATTACTGATGTGAATGATTATGTTAAATTACATATATTTCTAACCATGTGTTGTATGATTATAAGTTAGATTCTTTTATTTTGTAATATGCTATCTTTTTCTACTTTCTGTTGCTGAGAAAAGTATTAACCAAAATCATCTTGGAGAGGAAATGTTTATTTGGTATATTTTCCTCAAATCACAGTCCACTGAGGAAAGCCAAGGAAGGAATTCAAGCAGCAAAAAAACACAGCGGTAAGAACTGTGACAGAGGCCTTGCACTGCTTACTGACTTGTTTGCTTGTTTGTTCCCTTATAGCTGGCTTAGCATGTTTTCTTATATAAGCCAGAAAGGCCCTCACAGTAGTGCTACTGTCAAAAGTTGCCTACAGGCCAACTTGATAACCTGATAGATTTTTTTTTTTTTTTTAATTTTGCAGTTGATGTCTGCTCTTCTGCGAAAAACCTTTGTTGTGTTAAGGGCACAACAAACAATACAAAACTAAGCAACATCTATTTATTGTAGTGACCTCAAATATTGAAAATTATATCAACTTTATTCGATTTTACTTTAGAACAGAGTGGAAATAAAATGAAACAATGCAAGTTTTTTATATGTGCCATGCATGTGATGCATGTCTACATACATGTCTCAATGTGTGTGAACAAACTTGTGTGTTCAGAGATACATGTTCATGTAGGCATAGGATTAATGTTGACTTTCAAACAAAACTCTCCTACTTCTTCACTGTGACTTGGAGGAGACTGCAACTAAGCGTTGAGTATGACTCATCTATCTATCCAGCCTCTTCCAGGGACCCTGGAGTCCTTCTTCTAAGTGCTAGAAACACAGTTAGCCTTCTACTCTCACACACCTATGAAGTAGCTTCTGGACATCATGCCTCTTACTTGCACAGCAAATAATGTGACCTGTGAGTTATCTCCCAGGAACAGGCAAATTCAAATTCAATAAAAATCTGTAGCCCCGTATGACTTTCTGTTCTCTAATACCATATATTGTTTAATAATCACATGTAATTACTAAGCTCTGGAATTTATAGTTCAAGTATTAACTGTCATTTCCAATAGTAACTCAACTAAGTGGATTCACTTATTACAAATGAAATTATTCAATATGTGAGAAAACAGAACAACTTCTCAGTAAAATTCAGCAACCTCAATTCATTATAGGAACAGGATGATAATATTGGAGAATGATTGAAAAGCTATTCAAAGTACAGATTGCTTCAAAATGTCCTATTATTTCAATTTGTGTTAGAAACTCATGTTATATAACTAAAGGGAAAGGTGAGGTTTAGTTTAACAGCGCAGTAGATTAAAATACAACTTGTTTATGAAATGGAATTGAAACAGAGAAGAACTAAACAGATTGCTTGGAAACTGTTCAAGTAAAAATCTGTTCTTTTCTCAGACTTACTTAAATATAATCTGATGTTAAGAAACAATTTTCAGATATTTACTCTGCCATTTAGAGCAAATCACCTTTTATATTACAAAAAAATAAAAAATGCTTAAAGAAGTTCATGAAAGTTTCTTGTTCACTGATACAGAACATGCTAAATTTTCCTGTTAAACACTAGCTTAAAAATCTTATTAAAAATAACTGAATTTTGAAGGTAAATACAAACCAGTCTTGTCTGCTAAATACCATGCTATTTTATTTCTATGTGGAAAAAAATCAGCATGTATTTAATGTTGTGTCACTTTTACTTTATGGTGATTTACTGGTACTCTACATCTGGAACTTAATACCCTCTTCATCACCTCTCTCACCACAGATGATATTGTATGTCCTTAGTTTCCAATTCAGTGTTTTACTCAAGGGTATAATAGGGTTAAAATTGATAAATGCTGTCCTGCTTTGATTTAAATCATTGTAATCCTTCAGAAGACCCCACGTGTTTTTCATTTTCCTGTCCTACATTTCAGTGCAAGTTGACTTTGCAGGTTCAGTCTGTTTTAGTAAATGCTCACTTTTTCCCAAGACCTGTGCAAAAGGAACGTCTCAGTGTAGAGTTAGAGCAACATGTAGCACAAGAGAGCTCTATCTTTCTTATAAATATGTATAAAAATTCTGGTGTGAAACAAAGTTCCTGAGAATAATTGTTTCCACTGGAAGATGTCTGTACATATTTTGCCTATTTTCTAACATCTCAGAGCAAATTCTACTTCTTGCAATAGTAACTAAAAAATTGCTGAGTCTTACTTCAATTATTCTCTACCAAAACAATAATTATCCTATAATTCCATAGTTTTCCTCATTCTCCATGGCCATACAAGTCCCTAGTTCATGACAAATGGGGAAATAATATCATACCAAATAACATTCTTTGATATTTTTTTTTCTGTTTTTTCCTATGTTCCTAAGTGAAGGCAATTTCATGAGGCCATTCTATTTGATTTGCATCCCATGATTCTCTAAGGGAGTTATATTCTGATTCATCTTCTTTTTTAGGCTGTTATTAAACCTTTACAGTTTGTGTACATGTGAAGGCAATAGGCCCTATAACCCTAGTGTAATTTATGAAAGAATATGTTCTTTTATAATTCAAAAAGCTTTTTACATTAAAGTTACAGAAAAGCCAGTAACTAGTAATTGCGAAAGACAACATTTATTAATTTAATAAACTCTATAACATTGCTTATATAAAAGAATTGTGGAAAACTATTTTGTTTTTAATCAAGACAGATTTCCTTTTCATTTACCTTCTCCAAGTACAAATTATCAGCATTTGCCTTACCTGTTAATCATCAGTCTAAGCTATTTAACATTATATATTTCATGGGACTTGTTAGTTTAAACTCTCATAAAATAGGATTTTTAAAAAGGTCTATCAATTTAAGTGTCACATCAGTATGCAATATACCTTTTAATTTACAAAATTTCTTTAGTTTTGAAGTATTTATGTAAATTATCAAGAAGGATAAATTATCAAGAAGGATATTTTTGCTTTATGGCACTTAGAGGATCTTTGTGTACCTTTAAAATTAATTTAAAAATAAAGTTAAAGGATTATAATTATATGCTTGTGTTTATCTGTATGGGAATATGTTCTAATGAGTGTAGGGCCCACAGAGAAAAGAAGATTGTATATCAGGTACCCTGAAGTGGGAAACGTAGTCAGTTTTGAGCTGTCAAATGAAATACTGTGAAGTCAATTCTGTTCTCATGCAGGGGTGGGGAATGCTATTAACTTTTGTGCTGTGGCACTTAAAATTCATCTCTTTTCTTAAAACTACTCCTCTTTAATATGACTTTGGACTTAGGTAACCACTGGTTTTAAATCTGGTACTACATATTTATTTACACTCTTGAGTTTTACTTAAAATGAACTATAAATTTTGTTTGACATTTTAATTCTCATGTGATTTTCCAAATTCCACTCATGCACCAGTGGCTGCTTCCTCTTTATTGTAGGATATTACAGTGCTTTGCCTGGTGAATACATCTGTATATTGACAAATACTTGAATCTATTTTTATATCTTATTTTATATTGTCTTAAAAGTAATGATTCTCTAAAAAATCGTGTTACTGAGTCAAGGCATATTTTCATCTCTATATACCTTTGGGAAATCATGTAGGACTGGACTGGCTAGTTTCAATCACAGATATAAGTCTTATATTCTGAGAAACTCAAGTGTTTTTTTGAACTGGCTTTTCATGCTATTTTCTTATGTTTTTGGTTGTGAGCCTAGCCTTTAACGGCTGAGCCATCTCTCCAGCCCCATGCTATTTTCTAAATAGCAACATATAAGCAAATTTTTCCATTTGTTCTGCATTCTTCTAAACAGTCTGTTTCATTTTATCATCGCAATAGGTTTAGCATAATAGATTCCTTCTCTATTCATTTATGGTACTAACAATTACTTAGCTTGAATGTTTATGTATGTGCTTATCTGCAGTCTGAAGGTCTCTCTTGAGAAAATTCTGCTTAAATGGTTTGTCTTAAAAAACATTTTATTCATGTTTGAGACAATTTTTTTTCCATTGACTGTATAGTTATAAAATCCTGTATTTTGTTGAAGCACGTTTCCATGTTCATACCATGGCTTTGGACAGGTTTAGATCTACCTTCTGAAACACAGAGGCAAAAGCCATTACCATTATTCATTTTCAAAAAAAAAAAAAAAAAAAAAAAAAAAGGAAGGAAGAAAGAAAGAGAAACACAACTGGCCCTAACATTAATAATATTGCTATGGAGTAGAAATGTCAGGAATAAAACCCTAATTAAATTGATATCCTTGAAACTTCTGCTATTGTTGTCTTTTAATTAGCAATGAATTTACAAAATGCTTTCCATTTTGATAACTTTCTGGTAGTCATTTTGTACATCACTATTTTTTGTGCTTGTATCTAGAAGGTGTGACTAGTCCAAAATGATGGAATTTTTCTTCTGTGATTTCTACTACTTTATAGTTGTAAGTGTTGCATTTATTTAAATGACTCTTACAGATTTAATTTTATTTGTGTATATACACATATGTGAGATAGAGTTAGATAGATGACACAGAGAAAGAACTTTTTGTATCTGTGTGTGTGTGTGTGTGTGTGTGTGTGTGTGTGTGTGTGTGTGTGTGTGTGTGTTTACATGTTTGTCTGCAAAGATAAGAAATAGGCTTTAGTTTTCCCCTGGAACTCAAATAACAAGAGGCCTTATGCAACCCAGTATGGGTGCTTGGAATTGAGCTCATGGACCACATTAAAAGAGAGTAATTAACCACTGTGCCATCTTCCCAATCCATAATATCATGATTGATTTTTGTCTATGATTCTGCATATGAAGTAAAGGTCCTCCTTTTAATGTTAGCATATGACTGCCCTTTTGTGAAACTTTATTTCTTTTATTGAATTATTTTCAGTATTATCCTCATTTATGTATTATCCATTTTATATCATATCCTACAAGTTGGTAAACATGATTTTAATTTTGTCTAAAATGTAGTCATACTTATCATTGTTATTTTGTCAAGTAATATTGTGCATAACATATTTTTCCAATTTTATATTAAAACTACACTCATATTTTCATTTCAAATCAAAATATCAGTTGTAATGTAGAACTTCCAATATTTGGGGTTGATATCTTTGTCCATGTCCTCTTCCTTGTACTATTGTGTCTATCATTAGAACCAGCTGATTTGTTCTCCTTGTTACTAAAGGACAATAAATATATGGAAGCCTCAATCAACAAGAATAATCCTAACCCCAATATCACTGTAAATAAAGCAATCAAATAGATACATAAATAAATAACCATGAATAAAAGCCAGGAACAAGCACCTTAACACTCTTACCCCTAGAGATCTCACGTTCATAAGTAGCAAACCACTTTCATACTTGACTTTTCTTGTCAATTCAATATACCTTAAAGTCACCTAGAAAGATCAAACCTCAGAAGAGATTTTTCAATCAAATTTGGCTGTGGCCTAATCTCTGAGAGCGTGCCTTAATTGAAAAATGTTATAGGAACACCCAAGTTACTGTGTAACACCATCATAGGAAAGTGGACTTGAGCTACATAAGAAAGTCAGATAAGCATGCATCAGTGAGCAAGGCAGTAAGTAGTATTCCCCTTTGTCTTCTGCTTGGGTGTCTGCTCTGATATCACTTAGTTATAAACTGTTAATATGGAATTATATTTTGAAGTAATCCCTGCCCTAAAATGGAAAAATGGTGGCTTGATATGGGATTAATTTCCCCCTTCCTATTTCTATATATTTGCAGCCAGAAGAAGGTATGTCTCAGATTAGAGGTTCATCTTCCCAACACAACATCCATATTAGAAGTTGATTTTCCCACTTAAAATGATTTAATTAAGAAAAACAACCTCACAAACATACTGAGATACTTTGGTTTTAGTTATTTCTTCTTGTAGTCAAGTTGACAATCAAGAATACCCATCACAAGTCCATTATTTGCATCTTGACACACAATCATATCTTCATAAGCCATGCTTAGTTTCCCAGTAGAAATAATAAGTGGGTTTTAATGAATTCTAAGATAATATAATTCTTCCTTATATATGACAATCATATATATGATATATATATATATCATATGTATATGATATATATATATATCAAATATATTTATATATATATTCCATTTTAGTGCTTTCACAGGATTCTAAACTATGATAAAGAGTGGGTTTCTGATACTTTTGCCTTCACTTAAACTCTTTTCCTTTTGTTGGTTTCTGGTATCCAACTTTAATGTGATAGTTTTTTTCTTATTATATTTTATTTTGTTATATTTTAAAATGTGAATGAACAACTCCATGAAAACTTTGCCAGTTGTGTAACAGTTAACAACTGATCTGTCAGTTTTACCTTTTAGAAGATGAAAAATCAGTTTTCTCCAAAGAGTGAAAATGTGTGTATCAACTATTGTAGGACAGCCTTCTGTTCAGAAGTAGTTGAGCAAATACAAAGTATTTTTGTGAGCAGTTTATTAGATTAGAGTTTGTGGGCTTTTGTTGTTGTTTTATTTTTTGTTTTGTTGGTTTCAATAGTGTTTTATTTGTTTTCTTGGTCTTGAGGACTCCCATTCATGTATTAAGGATTTTGGGTTTTTAAATTTGAAACTTGTTTTACATATCAACTGCTGTTCCAGCACCCTCCCATCCTCCCCTGTTCCCCCTACCAACCCCTGTCCCTTCCCCTTTCTGCTACCCAGGGAGGATGAGGCCTTTATGGGGTGTCTTCAAAATCTGTCATATAATTTGGAGCAAGGCCTAGGCTTTCCCTCATGTGTCTAGGCTGAGAAAGTATCCCTCTATGTGGGATGGGCTCCCAAATCCATTCGTATACTAGGGATAAATACTGGTCCATTACCAGAGGCCCCGTAGAATGCCCAGTCCTCCCAACTAACACCACATTCAGGGAATCTGGGTTGGTCCTCTGCTGGTTTGTCAGCTATCAGACTGGAGTCTATGCGCTCCCCCTTGTTCAGGTCAGCAGTTTCTATGGTTTTTTTCCAGCTTGGTCCTGGCCCCTTTGCTGATCACCTTTCCCTATCTTCAACTGAATTCCAAGAATTCAACTCAGTGTTTATCTGTGGATTTCTGCTTCTGCTTCCATCAGCTATTATATGAAGGCTTTAGGATTGCATATAAGGTAATCATTAATCTCATTATCAGAAAACAACATTTAAGTTAGCCTCTCTACTTTTCCTTAGATTGTTAGTTGGGGTCATCCTTGTGGATCTCCATACAGTTTCCTAGTGGCAGATTTCTCTTAAAATTTATAGTTGCTGCCTCCAACATGGTGTATCTTTTCTTGCTCTCCTCAACTGGCCTTAAATGTTCAAAACCATTTTGGTGGAAAGTCAATTCTATTTAGAATGGTTTAGCTTAAATTGATTTATCTATTTATTTTGTTTCAATTAAATCAAGGTCTAATGTAGTCAGGCTAGCCTCAAACTTACAATGCTGTGGAAAATAAGACTGACTTCCTAATGCTCATGATTCTACCTGCTACTTTTTAGGATTATACAGGTGGGTTACTTACCATACTTAGCCTCCCTGAAGATATTCATGTATGGGTCATGAATCTCAATAAAAAGTCAGATGAAATGCCATGTTTTCAAAGCTATTTCACTTAACTTTATATTCTCACTTTTGGTAATCCTTAGTCACATTGCTAATTAGACTTAATATATGATAATAATTAGAATATTAGTTGTTGCATTTTACTTTATATTTTGATTGTCTCTTCTTAAATACATTAAAATACAACCTTCACAAGCAAATAAAGTTTATTATGCATTGGTATATTCATAGTATCTAGAATGTAGACTAGTATGTAACATGCTCCTAATAATGAAAATACTTCCATTTGTGTTCTGGATTAACTTGGAAATCATTTTCCAACTTAATGCTGTAAAAGTCACTACCTTTCCTGCCCCAATTTTGTCAAAGTTATAGTTTCTTGTTTTGCTATATTATACAATGAAAACATCATGATTTAATATATTTAAAAATTAATCATGATTGAAATGTGATGTTTGATTTATAACACCTCTTATAATAAACATATGATATGTAATTTTTTGTCAGCCAAAGATAGCACTGTGTGTGAAGTAATAAACAAAAATAATAACATTTTTATTTTTGTACTGCATGAAGAAAACATTGAATATATAGAGAACAAGTAAAATTTAACTATTTAGTAATGCATTTTATCATTTCAATAACATTAACACACAATTCATATTATAGTGTATTCTATTTGAAATGCTATATTCTATAAGACTAATTAAATTCCATAAATAAATAGGGCCTGGGGAGATGTTTCAGTGGCTAAATACTTCAGAAAAGGCATGATGCCTATGGTACAATGCACCATGCCACATTGCATCCAGTTAGGGAGCAGAACTAGATGAAATGATGTTGCATAAATTGTTTGTGTTTTGTGTGTGTGTATTTGCATGTGTGTGTGTGTGTGTGTGTGTGTGTTCAATCCAGTGAGACAACCCACAAGACAATGCCCACAATTAAGATGGGTCTTTTCACTGCAGTTAACTAAATATAGAAACTCATTACTAGGCACAGATGTTTGATTTCTACAAGATTTTAGATTACATAATTACAATAATTAATATTGACCTTAATGTTCACTTTTTACAAATTGAGTTGAGTTTACTTTGATGGATTAAGTAAAGTAATATTTAAATGTTACTTCCAGATCAAAGAACACTAGGTTGAGCTGGTATATGAAGCACTTTTTTCTTTTGATATAAATGATGTAATTTAGAGAATCTTTAATATAAATTTTAAAAGGAATACAAATATGTGAGCAACCCAGCAACTAGAAATTTAAGAACTTGTAATCACCAAGATCCCATGAAAAGACTGAAAACCACCATCAGCAGTATTAGGAGAGCTCATGGTCCAGTTGCCTTGTAAAAGTTGTATATAATAAAGAAGCTAAAAGCACAAATGAAACACACAAGCATCTGTTTAGGGCTGAAAAGAAACAACCAAGGAACATCACTCTGGTTTCATTGTCACTGTCTCCTATTAAGTTTGTTCAATGACGCTAATAACATTCAGTATTCTAAGAAACAAAATCAAAGACATTGTGACGCAGAATTGAGCAAGCAAATCAAAATGAGGGAATTAGAACAATTGGAGTTTCAGTAAGTAAATGATAGCAAAACATTTGGAAAATATAATAGGTAGAGATCAAAAGAGGCATCTAACAGCTTTTTATCATGTAGGTGGGAGATGAAAACAATTCCACAGCACACAGAAAAGCTAAAGGAGAGAAATCAAGAAAGTAGAGAAAGTAATGATATGAGTATTAAAGAAAGAGAAAGAAGGTGAAGGAAAACATATTCTAACAGTGGAATTGAGAGTCATTGGTGGTGATATATAAGACTGTTTCATAGACATCAAAAAATATGAGCACTATTTTTACACTGGAATATATTTTTAGATAATATAATAATTTCAAGTCTATGGGATGAGTTCGTTTTTAACAATTCACAATTACACATATGATTTAGATTATATATTTTGGAAACACAATCTTCTCAAATCACTTCATGAGTTTGTGAATTCATAAATCTTAACAATTTCATAGCTCAATGTGTCAATTTATTAAATAGGAACATTCATGCTGTATGTCTATCACACAATCATATTAAAAGTAAATTAATTAATATGTGCAAAACTTTTCTGATTTATAATGCATAGTCTTGTTTAATCAACATTGCATAGTAATCTATGTAGAGATATTCTCTAGGAAGTAGTAGACAAGGCTTTGAAGAATAAGAATCAGTGGATCGACTGTAAGACATGATATTGGAAACATGGATTCCATATGGAATCATTAACTATTTTGTATGATTTAATGAAAACTATGTGTAATTCAAGTTCATCTACTTCAATAAATAAGTTAGACTGAGAGAGATAATTATTACACGATTTCTATGTTACCAGGAGTTTATTTATTTCTATTTACATATAAAGTAGTACATGGAAATGAGTTGAAATTGCAAGAGAATTGTTTAAGAAGCAGAAGGGGAGGTGCACAAGAGAAATTAATGGAGATGACTCCACCTGAAAAGCACTGATACATATGTATGAAAAGGTCATAATGAAGCCATAATTTCCCACACTGAATATATATTATTGAAAAGTGAAAGCAGTGTAAAATTTCAACATAAAAATAAACACAATCAAACATGTCATAAAAGTATCATCTGGAAGCATGATGAGAAGATGCAGTGTCAATTACTGTAAAATTGGAAAACTAACATGGGCTGTTTGGCAAAAGAGAAACAATAAACATTTTAATCCATGTTCAGTTGGGGGATAAAGAAAGAATAATGAATAGCTGAAACAAAGGTTGGCCATCTTTTATCAGAAATTCTGGTATAGAAAAGAAATTCTAAGAGTATAAATAAGCCATCTTGTTGAATATGAATGAATTTTAGAGTGATAAGTAAATCACTATAGATGATTCTCACATTAAAATCAAAAATTATAATGTAACTTGAACAGGTTTTCTTCTTCCTCTAGCAGACTTAGATCCCTTTCATTCTTGGCTCCTTATCACTTAAGTTATTCAAGAATGCACACCCAATTTGATGTGTAGCTGTCATCTGGTCTAATTTAGAAGTTCTTCCTAAATTACACTAGCCAGATTTACATAAAACACAAGTTCCTACTGAGAGGTACAGGAAAAGACAGCAGAATTTATGGAATAGTACTACTGAGTTTAAAATTGATTTTGGAGCATTATAGGGTTTCAGAGTTTGAAGTTCATTTAAAAGTCAACAAATGAAATATCATATAAGGTCTTTAATCTCAGCTGAATTAATCATCATTATAGCATTCTGTAAGATAATTCTCTCCTTTAAGAACAATGATATCAGTTGTAATTACATAGTTTTAATAAAAATATGAAAGTCACAGTGGTGATACAACTTGTTTTTGTGTTCTACTTGTATGTAAAAGAGTGGCTTTGGTTCCCCAACATATTTCTTTTTTAAATTTAAAAAAGGAAGGTCACATAAGTAGAAAATATGCAAACACTGAAAATAATTGTTTATTTCTATCAAAGTCTATTCTCAAAACAGCTATTAAATACATCAATAGTTCCTTCTAGAATTAATCTCTATGGTCTAAAAATAAGAACAATACATTGAAGTATGAAATTGGTTTCTAAATACATAGCCTAGAGGAATAAAATCATAGTTTCAAAAGTAGTACTCCCTAATGATAAGTTGATACCACAATTTTCACAAAATTGAGATATGTAAATGAGCTAAACATTTGTTGGCACCTGATTGAATAAAAAGAAATGTAGGATGTAGATATACAGGCAATATTTGATTTACAAAAGTATAACTTTTAGCTTACTTTTATAATCTATTTTTTTAATTGTGCAATGCTACCCAAGGAATAGTAATTCAGTGGAAATCCTGCTTCAAAGCTTAGATTTGAGCAGTTTCTAAGGTTAGAAGCATGTGATGTCATTGGCCCAGTTGACAATCAGTCAAATGATCACTAAGAAAAAACAACTGTTACCCCAGAAGGGGACAGGTCACTAAGTTAAGATCCATCAAGAATGGTAAGTGAAATTGAAATCCTGTTTCACTTATGGAATTTCAGCATTAGTTAACTGTGGCATAACCAGATCAATTCAAAGAACTTTTATCTGTTTGTCTGTTTGTCTCCTTTGTAACAACATAGAGGCACCTATAACAAACACATCATGCTCATGCAGGAAAAAAAAAATGCTGCATCATTTCATGGATATTAAAATACAGAGAAGTCCAATTCATGAAAGTCAAGAGTAAGAAAGTAGCTACTAAGGTCTGTGAAGAGAAACAAATGTAAAGATGTTGGCTAAAGTTTCAATTTTCTCTGTTTACTTTTGTTTTTCAAGACAGAGTTTCTAGTCATAGCTTTGTATACTAGACTGACCTCAGACATAAAGATAATTCAAATGTCCCTGCTTCCTGAGTCCTGGGATTAAAGGCTTGCACAGCCACTGCCCTGTCAAAGTTTGTTTTCAAATTTTAATTGTAATATATTTTTCTTTTTTCTTTTCATTTATTCTTCCTTCATACAATACATCCTGATGACAACTTCTCCTCCCACCACTCCTACCAATTTCTCCAAACCTCCTCTCTACGCCTGATACACCCTCCCTTCAGTTTCCTTCAGAAAAGCTCAGAATACTCAGGGATATCAACTGAACTTGACATAAATAGATGCAATAAGGCTAGACACACACCTTCATATCAACACTTGATGAGGCTTCCCAGTAGGAAGAGAAGGGTCCTGAGAGCAGGAATAAGAGTTCCCCGTTCACACTTTTAGGAGTCCTACAAAATCCTAAACTTAAAAAAAAAAAAAAAAAAACAAAAAAAAAAAAAAAAAAAACCATAGCATGCATGCTGACAGCCTTGTACAGAATCATGCAAACTCCATGATTGCTGCTTCAGTCTGTGTTAGGTATGCTTAGTTGATTCTATTGTTCTCATGGTGTGCTTGCCCCGTCTAGAAACCACAATACTTCCTCCAGTCTTCTGAAAGGCTCTGAAATACACCAAATGTTTGGTTGCATGTCTCTGAATCTGCTCCCATAAGCTTCCAGAGAATGCTATTTGAGGACACTTGTTCTAGGCAATGATCTATGAGTATAACAGAGTGTTATTTGGAATCCTTCCACTGACTTTTTTCCTGCCATTTTTAGACCAACCCTACTGGTTGCTGGCAGTCCAAACAATATTGGACCTAAAGTCGGAAAAGGCAATTGTTGGCCACTCCCACAAGCTTTGTGCCACCAAGTTTGTGCTGAGTGATGCACAGGCATATTTAAAAACACAAAAGTATAAGACCTGTAGTTTGATTTAAAATAGTTCAGAGGACTGTCTATGTCATCAAATGTGGATAATTACAGCTAGATGACACTTCAAGAGGGATGTAAATGGAGTTCTTAATTGGCCTAGATAATAAAAAGCCAGAGTTAGACATAGGGGGAAATGCTGAGAGATCAGAGAAAAGGAGCAAGCCACAGGAGACCTTAACTCCTTAGCATCTCAGCAGGAAAGAAAACAATTGTTTCTCCCTTCTTGTATCCTGTTCCTGCCCAGCTACCTCACTTCCTTTCTGTCTATATAGATCTCCAGACCTCTATGGTGAGCCAGTGGCAAGTTTCATTCTCTGACCTTCAGACAAGCTTTATTTGTATGAGTAAGATATCACCATAGAGGGACATATGTAGGCCTGTTTGAAAATTTGTATGATAAAAAGTGAAAAATGCAATGGAGTTGCAGGTATTTTAGTCTGGAGTGCTGTATCAAGGGTGGTTTATCCAATAACTGGAGAAAAATACTTCAACCTGAGATGTATGGAAGAAATCTTCAAGTAAAACATGAAAACAGGGAAGTCTATTCTTTAGGCTTAGATACCCAACCAGTCATCTTTACTTATGTCTCATATATTCAAATAGTCACAAAGACCTTTTGCTTCAAATATTTGCCTTCCCATCCCAGGAATAGTTAGATGGTTTTGTCAGATGTCAGAGAGATATTTGAGTAAGTCTGACCAAAGTGAGTGTTAAAAAGCCACATGGCAGAATGTAGATGTATAGAGACATTATGGGAGATGTCATTCTGTAAATAAGTTTCTTTTATTGGTAAATGTATAAAGCAAGATAGGCAGGACTAGGAGACAAGGAGGACTCTGGGAGATGTAAGAGAGGAGAGTCAAGTTGTAGGGACTGAAGATAAGAGGTTTGCACTCTCTGGTAAGATAAGACCACATGGAAACACTTAGATTAATAAAAATGGGTTAATATTTAAGAAAGAGCTAGCTAATAAGAAACGCTAGTAACAGGCCAACAGATTTATATCTAACACAGCTTTTCTGTGTGTTATTTGGAGCTGACCCAGCACTGGGGCCAGGCTGTCAAAAAAGTGCTAGTAACAGAAACAGGTTCAGTGACTAAGGCTATAAAAGCTAGTTGGGAACAAACCTTAGCAAAAGTTCAAGCTTTCATAATTAAGAATACATCTCTAAGTCATTATATGTGGGCTTGTGGCCATCAGCACAGAGAAGGTTTCTACTGTCTTGAAAGGCTCCTCCCCCCTTAACATTCATCTAAATGGACAGTTCACAAAATTTTAATAAGTCAGGAGAAAGAAAGCCATTCAGGACACTGACCACATTATGAATGAATGAATGAATGAATGAATGAATGAATGATGAATGAATGAATCCATAGTCACTAGAGTAAAAGTTAACAACTAGACTGTTATTAATACCTGCTGGAAGTGGAGTATCAATTTTATCCAGTGGAATGACACTAGATATATCAATTGATATATCAATCCTCAAACGCAAGCCTAGTGCTCAATAGTATTTGACCAATGTATAATCAACTAACACACACACACACAGCAAATGAATAAACAAAAAGAGTGGTTCCCCAGTCATCCAGTTCATAGATGATGATGGCTTGTAAATTCATACTTTTAATACTCTTTCATTTCCTCTGAACTTTGTTTTTGCTCCTTTTGAGACAATTTCCATAACTATTCCTGTGGTATTCCGTAAATGTACCTTGATCTATCTTCACACACAAAAAGAATTTATTAACTGATATAACTGTTTTTATGTCACTCACATATTAGTTAACTTTCTTTTTTCTTTTTTCAATTTCATGTTTCAACTCCTTCCTTGTCATTTGATTGCATTTTAATAGGGAGTAGAGTTCTCCAACTGTATTGATTATGTTTTTGTCTCTGTTAGTGCTTTTGTTTCAACATGGAATAGAGGAGATTTTGAAATGTTTGTTGATTTGTGTATGTTTATTTTTTTCATTCTGTATCACAGTTACAATGTATCATCTTATTCTGAGGTTATCTTACAGGTCTTTTGCATATATATTATCCATGAGATTTCGGTGTGTGAATGTGTGAGTATCTTCATGTATATGTATTCTCTGTGCTTTCTCTTGGTGTCCTTTTCTTTAGATTATTTGTATTGTACTGTTCAGATTTCATTGTGTTTGTTTTATCTTATTTCATTATCTTTAGATACATTTATTTTCCTAAAGAGAGAAAGTAAGAGTGTGGATTAAATGGTAAAAAAGGTGGTGATATTTGGAAGGAGTTGAGGTATAAGAAATCATAATCAGTAAATAGTTATAATAAATGGAAATAAAACAAAAACAAAAGACATATTTGCTAGGTATTTCTCTACTACAAGCAAATAAAACTTAATTATATTTAGTTTCTATTATATACTATTAACAAAATTCTTATTGCTCCCAAAGGACATATTTTCTACTTTATTTTCAAGTCATATATAGCTTTTATTAAATTAACTATCAGTTTATATATATGAACATAACTTTGTAAATAATTTTCTTTTCAACAGAGAATATGAAAATATGTGTATGAGTTTATAAATATCTCAGGAGGAAGTCAATGTTTTACAATAAAACAACTGTCTGGAATCAAGCTAAAAAGCCTCTGAAACATGGCATTCGCTGTCCTGAAATGTTATACCCAATAGTAAATTAGTTTGGTTACCAATACCTATAGTCTTCTGTTTGTACTGAAGGTCACCTGAACACTATAGAACTCATGTTTAGTGTTGTAAACCTAGACTGCTACCTGTGACTGGATTGGCAAAGAAGCCCAGAATGGAGCCTAGTACTTCCCTTTTTCAAAACTGAAGTAATTATATAGCCAAGTGTAGCATTTGTATTTCTTCAGAGAAGCTTCCCGGGCTGTTAAACAGAAACCAAATAAAAAATTCTACAAATGTCCAGTATACAAAGGATATATGATGATGGAATGCTGAAGCACAATCGATAGATATAAAATATAAGTGTCCCTACGAGCAAGCAGGAGTTTGGATGAGAAAGATTTCAAGGGAAAGGCTAGTGCATCTGCTGTGTCATAGGGCCTTCAATAAGCAAAGGGCTCCATCTTTGAAATCACAATAATATGACCGTCTAACATCATATGTTCAGTGATAACACAAGTTGACACATCACCTTGCAAGAAAGAAGTTGAAAAAGGCTCTACCTGTAGATGAAGAGCTCAAAGTAATTAACATCTCATGAGAAAATGAGTAGCCTTCTCCAGGTATTCCTCACATTGGTTATAAAATCCCTATTTATCTAACCTAAATTCACATACATATTAGGAACATAAAATGGATATATCAGATTGTGTGCACACATTTATATGTGTACACAGACACAGACACATGCTGGCACACATAATGCATGTAATGCATATATACAGAGTAACATTGATATCATTTCTGCTTATTTAGTGAACTCACACAGAAATACACAGAGAAAATTAGAAGTCTGTGTGTTGAGTAACAGCAAAAATTGAAAAAAAAACAGCATTCAATTAAGTTAGGAATTATTAAGGGGGAATGGGAGGAGTTATAAGCAGAAGAGTAATGAAAATCATTCCATACAGTTCACAGGAAGAAAATTATTTAATATGTATATTTAAAAATAAATTTTAATATCTAATACAATTTACTTTTTAAAACATTTACTTTGTTAAAAACAATCATGGTGTCCACCTTTTATTTTCATGTTAAAATGCCAAGTATAGAGAATGTAAATATAGTCTATTATTAATGCTACCATAAAAAATAATCATCACTTTGCTGTTATATTTCTTTTATATTAACTTTGGCACATTGATTCATTGATTCGAGTAACCTTCATGCTACAGTTCTTTGATTTTCTACCATTTCTTTTACTACTTTTTGGTTATTATTGCAAACATTAATCTTACTTTTCTTTCTTACATACAGGTCATTTTACAGACTATTTTTCATTTTGTGACTACAACATTTAGTTGTTATATTAGCAAATAAATTGTATGATTTTAGTTGATTAAAAATCATTGGAACTTCATTTTCTAAACATTTGAATTATAAAATGTTCTTAGTGAATGTATAATAGAGTAATATATGTATATAAATATATATATGTACATATATACTGATAAAATTTTTAAAAAACATTATTAAACCTACCTATATTATGTTTCTAAATTTTCCATGTTCAAAAAATAAATGCATTTAGACATAAACTGGACAAATATAATGGTTCATTTTTACAAACCATTATATCTGGATACATATGTTCTTGGAATTTATGTAGTGTTTCTTAGTATTAAAATTATTTGAATAATAGAAGGCTAACAAATTGTTAAGTGAATTGGGTTTTCTAAATTGCACATAAAAATTTGTACTGTATCTCTGTTAAGTTAGCATAGCCTTACCACCACAGATTGTGCATCAGAAATGTAAATTGGTTTTCCACATTCATTTTGTTGAAATTGCCTTGGTTATCCTTTTGGGATACTGTGTAATACTTTTGACAATTTCTTTTTCACTTTTTTCCTTGACTGAAAAAGAACTTTCTGCCTTGAATTTTTCTTGTGTTGCATTGCTTTCTACTTTGCTTTCTACTTCCAGCTAGTAAATAATTATAGGAGAAGTAAATCTGTAAATTTACCTTGTTTAAATTATTCCACTGCCAGAGTAATCATTTTATTTGCACATTACACCTGGCATAATCAATGAAAATGTGTCTCATGGTGCCACTCTGGAGGTTTGTGGCTCACTGTGACTGATGTTACAGACATGTGTTACAAAGGATGTGACTAGAAAATGTTTTTATCATTTTAATTTGCATTGAGTTCCTATTTATCATGTGGTAGTCCAAGCTTTCTTTTAATGTCTACATATTTGGTTCTTCTTCATGGGTACAAGAATATTTATCTTTTTTTAAAAAATAACTTAATATTTTAACCATTTGAATTATTTTTGAAATGTTTCCTAGTATATATGCAACAATTTATTTAAGTATATTTATTGATAATTAGTTACATAGAGTCAGTCTCAAACAGTAAATTTTCCAATTATGAAACCGACTTTGTAAACAAAATCCTACTTTATGTTACATTATAGTACAATGTTTCACACCTACTGTTATTATTTTAACACAGGAAAATACTGCAAAAGGATTTCAAAATCATGGGAATTTCCCTTTAAAATTTTACAAGAAAGAAACATGTTCCATTTAATTATTTTTATAAGTTTATTATTCACTATTAATATGTTTCTTGATGAATATTTCATAGGAGTATATTCATTCTGCATTACATTATTTTAAAAATGAACTAAAAATGGTATAAAAATAATACTTTCTGCAAGGCAGGAGAGCAGAGGGAATTTTCCTGTTTACTCACATGTAGCATCTCCCTGAGCAGTCAATCAAACTGTCAATTAAACTTAAATACTGACTTCCTGTTATGGGGAATGATGGAAGGTTCAGAAAGCAACTGTTAATTTTTTCTCTCAGGTTGGGCCTGCAGCACCAAGTGATAAAAGTAATTATAAACACAGTCAACTTGTTACACTGCTCCAATCACTTATGGTATAAATATAGCAGCCTGCAATATTATTTTCACAGTTACATTTCACACCCTAGCCACACTCTGAGTAAAAACATCCCCATAACTGGTAGCTTCAATGTAGCCCCTAAGGACTTATGGTCTCACTAATAAATTTTAAGGGATATTGTATTTGAAAGACTTGTTTTTTTTTTTTAAATAGACATACAAGAAAATAGAAGAAAACTGTGCTTTCTTAATATTTGTGCTTTTTTAGCTGTTTAGAGAGAAGACTGATATCAATTTATCTTTTATTAGAGCATTTTCCTTACTGTAAATGGGAAGTAGAAAAAACTAACATTGTCTAATTTATATTTTTTTCACAGACACACAAAGGGTTAAATGTTTGATGACTGTGAAACTTCTACTTTTTAAACTTCTGTAATATAATTTTCATTTCCTGATACTCAGTCATAATTTTGTATATACTTCACAACTGTGTGCTAAATGATATTCCTTAAATATGCATAGCTAAAATGAATCCCATATTCTTTTCCTAAGGAGAAATTAGACTTAATATATTTGTTAGTAAAGATGTTAGAGTATGATTTTAGAAAAAAATTACAATTCATATTGGATGGTAAAGATATTCTAGGTTTTATAAAATTGGGTATATGGTAACTAATTTTAACAATAAATCTGAAAGTAAAGCATTTATAATTCATCTTCACAGATGAAAATATGTAAGAATTCCTTAGCATCTAAACACCTAAATTACCAATCATGTCCATTTCATCATAGAAGTATATTATTTCCATTTTTTTTTTCATGTAGAGGTGAATTGAAATGAGGACCTCACACATGCTGTCAAATACTACATGCATTTTCTTTATTTTTGAGATTATAATTATAAAATCTCTCCCTTCATTTTCCTCCCTTGAAACTATTGCATATTCTCCTTTCTCTCTTTCAAGTTCATGACCTCCTTTTAAAATAATAGTTAAGACACAGACACACTCACACAATACACACACACACACACACACACACACACACCACCACCACCACCACAACACATTTCTATAAATACCTTTGCCAGTCTATATGACATTACTTGTATGTCTATTTTCTTGGCAGACCATTTGGTACAGCATAATCAATTGATATAATCTTTCCTGTTGAAAACTCCTTGTCCTACTTTCAGCATTTCTTAGTTACCTCCAAATCTTTGTGAAGAGTTCAGTCCTCATGGTCTCCTACCTAAGGTTCAGGCATTACTTTAGGAAAGGGGACACAAATCAGATAATCAAGGAGTTTGCTACACGATTGAGTCCTAGTAATATCAATCAAATATTTAGTCTCACCTATATGACTGTCATATTTTACTTAACTTTAGTGATGATTAAAGCTTTCTCATAACTCGTCACTCTAGTGACTTTGAACTTATACTAAAATAGGCACAAAGATGTCCTTTATAAATTGATGCTACTAAACATATTTACAAACTCTCATATGAATATTTTTATTAACATTAACAAAAGATTTTTACAATAAAACAATGTATTTCCAAGATCATAGAAATAGTTTTGCTGAATTAAATTTCTTGAAAGTCAAACATTGCCATACATTAATACATTTTATATGTTTATAGACCTATATGATGAAAGGTAAAATTAAAGTCCTGCCCCAAATCTTTCCTAAAGGACAAGCCACATCAACAATAAAAAATAAATAGATAATAGTAGTTATTAGACTTCTAATTGTAATGACCATTTGCATTTGAGTTTAGTTTGTGAAAGTTATGTCAGTTAATTCTGAGGCTTAAAAATTTCTAGAATTGTGTAAGCAGTTTGTAAAGGACATTCTGTGAGCAATAAGGAATTCAGAATTCTGAGGGAAATGTTGGTATTGGTTGTCTGTGTCTTTAGGTTTCGTAAGAAATGCTATATGTCTTGGGGATGTAGGCTACAGATCATTCTCTTTAGATTTTTGTAAATAATCTAATTGTAATCTTCCCACATACTAGAATTCTGATTGATACTGAATGGAATTGTATGGTACAAGTTTTTGGACAGATTATTGTACAAGATAACAAAATCCATGTTGCTATAAAAAACTTTTAGTCAGATATCTAGGAAGTGTAAACAGAAAAATAATAAAATATATACACATTTTCACCAAAGCAAGCATGAGGTACTAAATATAAGACAGGAGTAGAGACAGTTACTGTATTTTTTAAAGAGATGAATGCCATTGAAGAGAAACCACACATATTACAATAATAAGTGGTGCATAAAATGTTGAGTTGGTTATTTTCACTTTTGAAATTCAGTTTTAATAATAATATTCCATTGCAATAATTTATATGGGTATCTGTTTCCTTTTATTTTCTGAATCACAAAAATATTATCTTTACCCTAAAAGTTCTAGACATACCTCTTCCCTATAATCAAATGTAAACCAAATATATTTTCTTTATTTTTTAAATTTTATATCTCTTTTTATTCTCCCTCTCTTCCACTCTTCCTTCCATCTAATCCCACTCCCAGTTTACTCCTCCTCACAGGTAAAGGCACCCATGAGGGATCAACATAGTCCGACCCAATAGTTTGGGGCAAGACCAGAGCCAGACCCTTGGGAGGAAATTTAGATGAGATCTATGGGAGAAATTAGAAACAGGAGGGTTGGTAGGGAGAGAGGAGAGAAATGAGAACAGGAGGGATACACTGGAAGATCATTGAAAGAAATATCCTAATTGAGAGTTCCACTATAAGCTTAAAGGAAACCTGGTGCTAGGGTAACTCCCAAGAATCCACAAAGAGGACCCTCTAGTAGAGAAGATGCCTGAACTGACCTACCTCTGTAATCAGATTAATTAATATCCCAACAAATATATTCCTAATTCAGTTTTATTACCAATAAGGAAAATTGTATTCACTGTATCAATAAGTAAACCCTGTGTTGTATAAGACCTCAATAACAAAGAAATTAAAATTAGCATTCAATGACTAGGACATATGAAACTAAAATAGTTCTTTACAGCAAAGTTCATCATCATGTGAGTAAAGAGCCAACCTACATAATGAGTAAAATATATTTAAGAGCTATACATCAGACAGAAGATCATTATTTACAATACAAGATAATTCAAAATACTAGACATCAAGAAAACAATCTAATTAAAAATGGAGCATGGTAATAAATCTCATCCAGATGTGAGCTACAATAATGATTGGTCTAGGAATCCACTGTCTATTGGTTTTTGGTGACATGGACACTCTGGAGGTAATCAATGACATTCTGAGTATACTGAAGGGCCACCCTACAAGGTTGAAAGCAAATGAGCCACCATTATTGGGCCAAGAATTCATGACTAGAAATGTCATAGCTTCTAGAAGTGAGCCTACTACGATTAGTCTGTCAAGCAGATATAGTATTAAAAGAACTCCTAATGACTTATCATTACACCTATTGCTGAAGACATCTATTAATTCTTTTTTTTCATTTTTTATTTAATTTATTGTTTAACATGTCAATCCCAGTTCCCTCACCCTCCCTCCCTTCCTCCCTTTTACCCTATCTGTCTCCTCACATGCACCCTGACCACCCTCCCCTCCCATCACCCCACCCCAATTCCACATGTAGGGCAAAGCCATCCAGGTGAGGTCATGTAGATCTGTCAGGTTATTTGAAGTAGGGACTAGGACTTCTCTCTTGTCTCTAGGTTAAGGCAGTATCCTTCCATGGGGGATGTGTTAGCAACGTCCTTTAGTGCACCAGGGATACATCCTGGCTCCACTGTCTGAGGTCCCTTAGATTGCTCAGTCCTTCTGGATGAGACCCATATTCAGGGGGGGCTGAGTCAGTCATATGCTGGCTTCCCATTTATCAGTCTGGGGCCGTTAGCTCCTCCTTGTTCAAGTGAGCTGTCTCTATATGTTTCTCCAACCTGGTCTTGTCCTCTTCGTCAGCATCTGGGTTCTAGTTCGACTCAATGTTTAGGTATGGGTAACACGTGTGACTAGGAAGATTGAGTCAGTAATAGAAAACAGAAGAGAGACAGGGAGAAAGACACAGAGAGAGGAAGACAGAGAGAGGGAGACAAAGAGAGAGAAAGAGAGAGAGAGAGAGAGAGAAAGAGAGAGAGGGAGGGAGAGAACATAAAAGAGGGAACCAATATTAATTTGAAGAGAAAACTGAACCTAAAGAAAGGTCTAGAGACCTATAAGACTGCCACCAACTAACAATTGGAACATCCGTGGAAAGGCTACCATAAATGCCCTTCCGAGATAGTAAGATCAACAACTAACTTATCCAAGAAGCCCTCATCTAATACCTGTTGGAGACATCTATTAATTCTAACAACAAAAGCTCCTATGCAGTAGGTGCTGATTACCACAGAGATCTAAAACTGGCCAAGATAGAGAGAAGAAAATACAGCAGGAAATTCAGACCTCGTTGTGATGTATAATGCACATTTCCTCCTAAGGCTCAGAGTTCATATGAAATGACCTGAAAGAGTAGAAGAGACAGAGGTAGTAAATGCTACAAGTAAACCTTATAGCATTGTCACAGCAGTGGGCAGAGCTGCATAATGGGTTTACCCTAGAGATTTACATGAACTCACAGCAGTTTTGAAAATAAACACAAGATATGTGCAAGCCAAGCACAAATCAAATATCACCACGGAGAAGGGAGTGGAGGATTTATTGTCAATTGTTGGCTGATGGAAGAGGATGTGTCAATTTTCTCTATGATGTAGTCCACGCTAAGTCAATGATGCTTGAACCACAGGGACATAAAACCAACAATATATAGATAGGACATATTGGCCTTTGTGGAGATAAATGGTACAGTTCATGTGAAAACAATCAAGTTTCCATGTATGATGAGTTGAAGAATTTTGGATTAGGGGAATGTATAATTAATTTTGTGTGAAATTCTCAAAAAACCAATAAAAATATTTTTTAATAGTTGGTGGAATGAAGCAGCTCTCATAGAAAAAAATACAAACTGCTGAGTAATGTATAAGTAATCAAAGTTCCTGGCAATTATGGAAATAAAACAAAACTAATTTGTAATTTAATCTTAATACCAATCAAACCAACAAAATGAACAAAGAAATGATAAATTCTGTGCACAACCACAAAGAAAAGTAAACATTTATTGTTGTTGGGCATGGAAACTCTTGCAAAACTGTGTAAATCACTGTGAAGTTTTCTGAGAAAAAAATAAAAATAGATCTATAACATTATCCAGCTATATCACTCTTAAGTTTATATATAAAGAACTCTATGTCCCACTACAGAGATAGCTGTTCATCATGTTCCTCTCTACCATATTCACAATAGCCATAAAATGCAAACAACCTCCATTAACTTATGAATAGATAATGAAAATATAAATGATTACAAAATGGGATATTGTACAGCTATTAGTAAAATGGAGTTGGTGCTGAAGAGATGGGTGCAGCTCTTAAGAGTACTGTATGCTCGTGAAGAGAACCAATGTTCTGTTCCTAATACCCACATTATGGCTCACAACTATCTGTAACTCAAGTTTCTGGTGATCTAAAACCTTCTTTGGCCTCCATAGGCACTAAAAACATATGTTGCCCAGTCATACATTCACATCAAAGATTTATACACATCAAAATAAAATACAAAGTTATGAATTTTTCATGCTAATAAATGGAGCTGGAAGCACATTCTGGGTGAGAAAACCCTCATTCAGAGATTTGAAAGGGGTTTTGTGGAGATAAGTTTTCAAGAAAGAGAATTTTAAAACAAGGATATAAAGGGGACAAAGGGAATTAATATCATAGGACAGGTTAAACTGGCAATACATGAAGAGATAGATAACATTTAACATTCAAAATGTATTATGGAGATATACGGAGGTAATACGGACATATACAGAGATAAAATTCAAAATGTTTTACAGTGATATACAAGTCTAGAAGATTAAAAAAAAACACTTGAGGTGCATTAAATGAACATATTCTATAAGGCAATGGCAAGGTGTGTGCTAGATACTATAAACTAACAAAAAGGAATGCCAGTGGAAGGAATGGGTTTCGTGGGGTTTTGTTTGATTGTTTTGTTGCTTTTTGTTTTTAAATTGTTTTGTTTTTTAGAGGAGAGTTGTTAGCTAGTGAACTTTGAAGACTTCCTCCCAAAACATTCAGAATTTGGTTGTAAGATTCTTTGCTGAAAATCAAGTGCTTGAGTAAAAGAACATGGGAATATCAAGTTGATATTGAGAAGAAAGTGTCGTCCTTCTCTACGAGCTAGCTTTCACAGTGCTATGATGATGCTTGGAAGTTACTGGATCTAAATGGAATCAAAAGTCTTACTTAGCTGTGAACATCACAAGCTGCAGTAGTACCTGGCCGGGTGAAAAATACCCACAATTCCAATAGAAGAATGAATATTATGGGATTAACCAGATAATATGATTTATTTCAATTTCACTCCTGCTCTACAAAATGATACCAATACTTGGCACCATTGTGGTCAGGTCATAGATCTCAGGAGAGGAGCTCCAATTATTATTCTGCTAAATGTGCATAACAGTAACCTGGTTCTTTATCAATTATTGCTATATACACAGATTAACGTATTTCTCAACTCATATCAGAAAGCTTGTATTTTCAATAAATTAGGGTTAACAGAGACTCCAAAATTGGTCAAGGTGCAGGGAGAAAGAGGCCCTGAATGCTCAGACTTAAACAGGAAATGACCTCATATTCCTTCAAGCAAAGGTTCAGAGGTCGTTGAGTCGTTGAGGAAGGATACGTTGCCAGGCCGTAAGAACCAGATGAGGCAGATGAATGAAAGAAAACAGTGATGACAATGTATTGAATGAAAATCTCATGCAACTGATAATATTTTTAAAAGAAAAATATGACCCAAACTGTTAACAATATAATTTATTTGTATATTACAGGCAAATTATCATATATGAGATGATTAATTTTATAACTAGATGTGTGAATGTTTCTTAGATGCAAATATCTTGGGTACATAATATTTAGAATATTTTACAAATAACAAATGTCTAAAACTTACTAAAACTTATGAGCGTATATTTTATTTCTTTTATTTGGAATGCATGTGATGCATAAAATTCACATCCATTTGTCTGTTCAAATAAGAAATGACCTTCATGAATTGTGCTGAACACATGGTTTCAAAATAGGTCTTAATATAAGACAAAACTGCCTAGGTTAGCCCTGAGAAGTCTAGCAGTCACAAAATCAATTTTCCCTCCAAACAAATAGCAAAGACTTTGTCCCTTCTCTTTTTCTCATTCAATGGTGCCAAATGCATGGCAATTTCTCTTTATCTAAAAATGTCCCTGTACTTTTCTTTTCTGTAGCTTGAATTCTAGACTGTAACTTAAATCAGCTGCAATAAACAGAGCAAGTGGGGCTTGGAGAAATGGCTCAAGGGTTAAAAGTGGGCAGTACAGCCATATACATGAAAGAAGCAAATCCTGTAAAAGATGAAAAAATAATTGTATTTCTACTCTTTTAGATAAATTCTGGAAGCTTATTCAAAGAGAACCATACTAAATTTTTATTAGGACTATTTATGTTGTGCTTTTAAGATTTATTTTATTTTAATAGTGCTGTGTGCGTTGGTATGCACGTGCATCTGTATGCAAATGTACATGTGTCTGGCCTGTCTCATGTATACGTGTTTGTGTGTGCATCCATGTTGCCCACCAAAGCCCAAAAGAGACATTAGATCCCCTAGAAGTAGAGTTGCAGAAACTTAAAATCATCTGATGAGGAAACTGAGAATTGAACTCTGATATAAGCACATGATTTTCTTAATAGCTGAACCACCTCACAAGTCCCAATTATTGGGTTTCTTATTGCACAGTTGTATGAGTTATAGGAAAACATAAAAGTTGAAGTCATTTCAAGAAATTGATTTTCTCCACCTGACAAAAATACAAAATAAATAATAATGGGTATTGATTAATAATAGAGGTATATCGTATAAGCCGTATGGAAAATAATAAATATATACATTAAAGTAAATATGGGAGATGTCATTCTGTAAATATGTTTCTCATATTGGTTAATGGAAAAAGCACTGTTGGCCAATAGGAAAGCAAGATAGGTGGGACTAGGAGACAAGAAGGAAAGAGATAGTAGTAGGGAGGGTAGTCAAGATGAAAAGATGGAGAGAGCAGAACGCCAGCCCCTCTCTCTAGTAAGATAAGAGCACATGGAAATATTTAGATTAATAGAAATGGGTTAATATTTAAGACAGAGATAGAAAATAAGAAATGCCAGATAAACCCTGTCCTGTCTCTGAAACATATGCTCGCACACACAAACACACACCCACCCAACCACACACACACACACACACACACACACACAGACAGATATACAAATAAATATATAACATGATGCTTCTTCGTGCATCCTTCAGTGTGTATTTAAAATAGAGGTAAAAAATAGGGTTGATGGAATGAAATAAGACATTCTTATTTCATTCTATGCAAATCAAGAAAAAAACTAAAAATAATATTATACTTTATTCTAATGAAAATTAGTCAGTTTTGAAATTATGTTCCTTATAAAAATGGTAGAAAGAATAATTCTTTTGTTCTAATCTAGAATTCAAGAAAGATTCATGCATTACATTTAATAATGATGTTTTTTAATACTCTGCTAATCGAGGATAATTGGTCACGTTTTGCTTTCATGGCCTAAGTATTTTTATGAGGAATATATTCTATCTAATGACATTCAAATTTAGTTTAGTAACTGTGTGTAGTATTCACTTTGCTATGCTATTTATTAGGAATACCTCAAGGGTGATCTTGTGTTCCTGTAATTGTTTGTTTTATTTTTATTCTTTGACTCCCTGGAGGGTGGGTGGAGGGCAGCCACATAGCACCCAAAAAATATTCACAGAGTCATAGTCTTTCCTATGAATTCAGCGCCTTAGTTTGGCTTGCCTCTAGCCAGCTTTTCTTCAATTATCCCATTTATCTTTCCTCTGGGCTTTTATAGTTCTATATTTCTATTTCCCTTTCTTTACTTTTTACTCCATGTCTTGCTGTGTAACTGCGTGGCTGTCCCTTAGAATCATCTTTGCCTTTTCCTTCTTTTACTCCTCCTTTTTTTCTCATATGTCTCCTATTTATTCTCTCTGACTGCCCGCCCCCCATTCCTATCCCCTGCATCCACTTCCCACTCTTGATGTAAGCCAGTCAACATTTGTGATTCAGTAAACACTTGGTGGAATGCATAGCCTTAGCCTCTGTACCTTCCAAAGGGCAAACATCTTCTAAGGAGACAATGTGTGAAGAGGGAGGTTGTAAAAAATACAAAGGGAGTAAGGTGTGTCAACTGAAGTATCAAAATGAATGCAAATGGCAGGGGAAAATGGGGAACAGGTCACTATGTTCATGCTACAGTTCCTTCCTGGTAAAATTCACCATATTAAACAGGCCAGAAAGGAGCACACATGATTAAAAAAAAAAAAAAAAACCTAAGGAGACAATGTGTCTGTTAAGTTTTATAACTATCTCCTTCCAAACCGATAAAAATAAATGAATAAATAATAAATAAATAAAATAAATATAATGTGGCACTTATGAAGGGTAACCTGGCTGTCTGTTCACCCCAGCATGCAGTCCCACCATGCCTGAGCTGAGCTGCCATGGGATTGTGAAATGCTTTGGGACACTGGACAAAGAAAGGCATGCGCTCGCTCTCTTGCTACAGAGGGTGACCTTCAGGCAGTAAGCACTCAGGTGCCCCTTCTCCCTGAACCTGAAACACCTGTCCTGCAGGCAGGTACTGCTCCTTGTGTGTCCCAGAACCACAATTAAAGCTGTCCCTTGTACCAGCTGTAGCCTCTCCTAGCATAAAAATGTATGTGCTTTGGGATAGCTCCTTGTGGTGATTCAGAAGCCCTTCTATAGGCACAGGGAACTTAAGCTGTCCTTCTGGAAATAACCCAAGAGGTGGTTTTTGTTGGAGTTCTTTTCAGGAGGTTGCTTTTGTTTTGTGTTTTGATTTGTGACAGGGTCTCCCTGTGTAGCACTAACTGGCTTGCAACTGACTTCATTGGTAGACCAGGATGGCTTCAATGTCACAGTAATCCTCTCACCTCTACCTTTGTGAAGGGTGTTTTAAACCAAACCTTTGGTTTTCCAGCAGATGAAATGAACACAGAGAAGTTAAAAGTAAACAGATAGGTGATGCCTCAGATAGTCCTAGTAGAGTCCCCTGACCCCCAGCCCGGTGCTCATCCCATTCACTACCTGTCACAACAGTCTCCTCCACACCAGTGAGCCAAGGAAGTCTGTCTGCTCCCTCCATGGTGATGATCCCAGTGTAAAGCTGAGAAACCATCCCCTGAATTCAGAAAGGGAAAGCTTGTCTTGCCACTTGATAGCACTGGGGAGCTAGGGAAAGGAACAGTGAACATACTCTAGGCTTTATGCATCAGTCCTTGGAAGTACCACATCTTAAATGTTCCAGGGCTTCCCCTCCCTCTCCCGCTGTCACTGCAATTAATGAGAAATGGTCCCCTCAGTAAAGAAACTTGCCAGACATTTACATTTGCATCTCTGCCTCAGCTACTAGGAACCCTAGAGAGCTTATCAGAAACCTTTGGCCTCAGGAGAAAGGTAGTTCTAACTGCTTTTCTTCAGTTTTTGTCTTCTCTGTGCTGTTTTGCTCTTTCCTGTGACTGAAAATGTAAAACCATTTTTTTTTTCAGATTTTTTTCTGAGTATTTATCTTTCATATTAAAAAAAAATGAATGCAACACATTTTTGTACCATATAGTAAATGTTCAACAGCATAATCAAATGTCCCACATCTTTAACTAATATTCTACATGTTCTTCACAAGGTAGCAGGACATCGAGGAAATGGGAATTTGTACTACTACTAGTGATGCTACTACACACTCTCTCTCTTTCTCTCTCTCTCACACACAAACACATAATTTTTAGACCCCATTTACATTTTTAATTAATTAATTAATTAATTAATTTTTATTTTACATGTCTATCCCAGTTCCCTCTCCCTACATCCCTCCCTCCCTCCCTGTTATCCTCTCTCCCCCCTTACACACACCCTGACTACCATCCCCTCCCACCTCACCCCCCCCCACTCCACATGTAGAGCTATGCCATCTTAGGAGGGGTCATCTAAATCTGACAAATCATTTGAAGTAGGGACTAGGACTTCTCTCCTATCTCTAGGTTAAGAGAGTATCCCTCCATGAGATCAACAACTAACTTATCCACCATCATGGAGCCCTCATCTATTGCCTGTTGGAAACAGAAGCAAACACCCATAACTAAACACTGAGTTGAACTAGAATCCAGATGCAGAGAGAGAGAGGACAAGACCAGGTGGCAGAAACACAGAGAGACAGGTGACCTGAACAAGGAGGAGCTAATGGCAACCAGACTGATAGCTGGGAATCCAGCATGGGACTGACTCAGACCACCTGAACATGGGTCTCATCTAGAAGGACTGAACAGTCTAAGGGACCTCAGAAAGTGGAACCAGGATGTATCCCTGGTGCACAAAAGGACCTTGCAGACATACATAATGTTTTAATAAAGATTTCAAAAAATACAGTTGGTCCTATATCCTTTCCTTAAATCCCTCCCACATCCTTTCTACACCTTTCTCGTTCAATTATATGGTCTTATATTCTTTCTCTGTCTTTCTTTCCAAAAATATTTCACAAAAACAAACTTAAAACAAAAAAAAGATCAATGAGAGAAAATGCCAAAATGAAACAAAAAGCAAAAAGTCCACAAGACTAACATGGAGTTCATTATTATTATTATTATTATTATTATTATTATTATTATTATTATTATTATTTGGCTGGGTTGGGGGGTTTAGTCAATTACTCTTGGTAATAGGACTTGCTCTTGGTTGTCACTGATATGCTGCCCTGGGATAATGCATGTAGAAAACTGATTTCCTTTAACTGCAGGTATCAATTACAAGTAGCTTCGTGGTACCATGATTATCAACCAACTACAAAACCTGTGCCCTCCATCTGTGGTCTGCCTCCAAGATCTGCTAGTGCCATCTTGGTACAAACCCTGTGAGTACAATCAACCACATTTTAATTGGACGAAGGCCCACTCCTTGAGATGGAAGCCATATCTGACAATGCAAAAGCGGCCAAGGGCAAAAGACTAGCTATATCACTTGATATATCATAGACTTGTGAAAACCCTAATAATATCACTCTGCTAAAAGAACCTGTCAAGAAAATGACACCTAATGACATACTGTGACATCCACAGATCAGTGACTCATTTTAAACCATCTACAAAGAAACTTCTCGAATTAAGTGGTGGTTAACACAGAGACCCACAAATAAGAGTGATATATTTTGGATCACAGAGTCCTAAATTGAATGTCTTTTATCAAACTCCTACTCTCAAGGCTCAGGTATCAATAATGAAAACGAGACAGAAAGAATATTAAGTGTCACATGTAAGGATTTTGGTTGAATGCGCAATATGTGCACAGGTTCAACCCAGACAGTGCCACAGCACTGGGAGAGCTTTTGTCTTGACTTAAAAATAGAGGGATGGGCTTGGCCCTGCTCCAAATGATATGACAGATTTTTAAGACTCCCCATGGAAGGCCTCAGTCTCACTGGGGAGAAGAAAGGGGATGGGATGGGGGTTGGTGAGGGAAACAGGAAAGGACCGGAAAAAAATAGGAGGGCAACTCATAAATGCATATACACAGACACACACACACACACACACACACACACACACACACACACACACACACAGAATGACAAAAACCATTTGAAGTACAAAAACCATTTGAAGTGGAAAGGCTGTGTCCCAGTAACACAGCACCTTAAACAATGTCACACTTCTGAATTTTCTCAAACAGTCGCATGATCAAAATACCAAGTATTGGTCATTCTTTTCCATACAAGCTAAACAAATAAGTTATAATTTGGCAATCAATTATTCTACACTAGAGAAGTATGCTTTTTTTCTATCATAAAAGGAAGGAATAATGCCAAGGCAGTGGTTCATGGAATACTGAATTGATCATTTATTTTGCAGGTTGTTACTGGTTTTATGGAATATTTCTTATTTATAATTGTAAATATGAGCACAAATACTCAGTGTTTTCTGATATAAAAGACAGATATTAATGTCAATGTTACATAAAATTGTGGTTGTAAAAAAGTGTTTTGCAATATAGTTTTGAGTAATGAATAATCTGTATTAAGAGAACAATTAATCAGAATTTAATAGAAATAATAATAATAATAATAATAATAATTTCTATTTATGGTAAATGGATTTGAAATTAATCAATTTTCATAATCAATATAAAAGTCCAAGACAGCTACAGATAGAGTAGTCAGTGTGTAGAAAAAATGGAGTAATAGGAAATGGTGACTTTATTTCAGACTGAAAGGTATTTAAAATATTTGTATAATGATAAGTGGAATGCCATACTAATATGTATAATTTAGAATCTTAATGATAACAGAGCTCTTGTTAAGAATTTCTGCATTTATCTTTGACCAATAAAAAAGGTATGAATTATTTAATGATACCATGAACCCTTGCTCAACAATATTTATAGTAGCATTATTTGTAATATCCAGAACCTGGAAATAACCTAATTGCTCCTACACTGAACAATAGATGAAAAAAATGTGGTACATTTACACAGTGGACTATTAGCAGTAAAAAGCAATGACATCATGAAATTTTCAGGCAAATGGGGAGAACTATAAAAAAAAAAAAAACATGTTGAGAAAAGTAAGCTGGACTCAGAATTGACTCAGAATAACAAACAGGTATGTACTCAGTCATACCTGTTTTTAACCCAAGGATATTAAATTAAACCTAAGGATAACCAGACTACAATCCACAGGTTCAGAGAAGCAGAGTAACAAAGAGAACCCTAAGAGGGACACATGGATCACCCATGCAAGGGGAAATATGTAAGATCTCCTGGGTAAACTGTGGGAGAGGGGGTTAGTAAAGGGTAGAGGATGGGGGATGAGAACATGAAGGAACTGCATGGTCAAGTCTGGGGAGGGATGGAGAGTAAGGAAAGAGATATGAGAGAGCCACTATGGTGTTAGAGACAAACCTGGTGGTAGAGAAATTCCCAGTAATCCACAAGGATAACCCTATCTAAGACTGGTAACTATATTGGAGAGGGTGCCTGAACTGGCCTTCTTCTTATAATCATATTGGTGAATACACAAGTATTCATCATAGAGCCTCCATCCAGTAATTGATGGACCCAGATGCAGAAATCCACAAGCAAGCAACAGGCTGAGCTCAGGTAATCCAGTTAAAGAGAGGGAGGAGGGAATACATGAGCAAGGGATGTCAGGATCGTGATGGAGAAATCTGCAGAGACAACTGAACCAAGCCCATGGAAACTAATGAACTCCGGACTGACAGCTGTGGAACCTCTAGCAGATAGAACTGAATATTGTGCCTTCAAGTAAGTTTTAAGGTCCATGTAGACTTTTCAATTCTATCTCTGATCATTTTCTTGTTAAGGTTTAAAACAATGATGATCTTCCTTTTTGTTAGGCTACAAAGAATAATATTATTTTCGGGGAGTGTAATCGGATCCTCTAAGGATATGCAAAACATCTGTAGTCTAACTTTGGCAGAACCAGCTATTGATTCAACATTGTTTTCATACATTTTTATTCTTCAAAATTTCCTGCATTATTTTACTTGTATGTGGCCTTTTATTACATTTAGTAGAATCCTTTCTGTTTATAGAAGACAGAAAATAATTGAATGAGGTATATATGCGAATAAGCAATCTGAAATAATGCCATTGCAGTATTTTTCAAAAATGGTTCAAAGTAGCCACATCGCCATTCCTATTAGGTTCATGTATTCATATACGTGTCTATTTTTATCTTTCTTCTGTCTGTTTCTCTACATTTGTGCATGAGTACATGTTTGTTTGTGTGTGCATGTATATAATAATAAATTTGAGAATTGTTCATGATCTACACATATCTTCATGAGTATGAATCGGGAAGCTAAAAAATACATTAAATATTTAAGAAAACCATTTCTTCAAACAAGTTTTATATGTCGATTTTTGTCATTCCTCTATGGCACATCACTTTTGTGTGCATTATTTGTCTGATAAGTGTACTTTAAAAAAATTCCAGTATAGCTTTGATGTCACTGGTATAAACACTGCTTTGATGAGTAAACACTTTGTTCCTGTTAAATGTAAAAAATTCCATATCTGAAGGCTGAATGAAGCCTTGTATCAACCTGGAAACTGCTTTGTGTTTCCTTGGCTTCTACCTGCCATGCTTGATGCTTTGAAATATTTATGTTCCTCATTGTTCTGTCAAATATAAGACATCCTTGTTAACATTTAGACATAATTCAGGACACATTTTTTTATAAGCAACCTGTTAAATATTTATGGCTGGTGCTCATTACTTATAAAACTCTTCACGTATGCACCCAGGTTTCAATTGTTAATGAAGAGTTTAGACAAGCCTTCCATTATTGCTCTGTTCTTCTATAGATTAACTTTCTCAGGTTTCTCCATGCTAATATTCTGAGTTGTTTATCGCTTGTTTTAGAGAAAATTTCTCTCCCTTTGAAACTAAATTTATTTTGTGTTAAATTTTCTGGAAAAGTATATTTACGGAGTTATTGAAAAGGATAACATGAAATTAAATCCTTCAGATAAATGCATGCAAACACATGTATACAGGTGTGAGTTGTAAAAATCTAACAGAAATAAGAGTTTACTTTTGAAGAGGAAATATTATTAACTGAAAAGTATTTATATTTATGACATTGCTTAATCTTTTATGATATATATGGCTAAGAACAATTCCAAAAGTTAATATAGTTAGTAAAATATTTTTATTTTTGAGTTATTTGCAGTTATATAAATGTAAAGATATGAGAAATTCTTAGGCAAATTTTAAAAATTTAATTTTGCTCCAGTTAAATTTCACCAAATTTTATTTTTCAATATGCATTTTAATGAAATTAAATAACATCATTTAACTTAAATAATAATAATTTATTTTCTAACTAAGTTTGTATATTTATATCATTTTGGCATTATTAAACCCAAAATATAACTGTGTTATATTTATTCAACTAAGATGAGCTAATGTGTAAATTCATTTTTAACTTTGTAAATCTGAGGAAAATTTTCCACATTAAAAATTCATAGTACTTTCCTTTAAAGTGTAATCATCCTTTAAATTATGGTATGTGTTAGAGTCCATGTATCTGTTGTAGCAACATAGGATCTAAAGGTTGTTACACATTAAAAAATGTCTCACAAATGATATGACACACCTTGAAGACTACCCATGGAAGGAAGGACTCACCCTCCCTGGGGAGCAGAAAGGGGAGGGGCTGAGGTTTGGTGGGGGTAGTAGGGGAGGAAGGGAGGGTGAGAGAACTAACTGAATTTGACATGGACAACAACCTTGTTTCAGATTTATATAAAAAAAGGGGGAAAAAATAAACTGTCAGACAGCACTATCTTTACAGTGAAAGAAAACTCTTTATGAAGTAATATTTCACATGTGGTGCATATACACAAAGGAATTCCATTTAGCTATATAGCATAGTAAAATTATGCAATTTGCAATCAATTTGATGGACCTAACTCCAGAAAGACAAATGCTGCATGCTTTCTTCTATTTATATTACCAGCACTAAATCTTGAGATATGACTACAGAACCAAGAGTAAGAGTAACTCCAGAAACAAGGAAATTGAACGTGGATGGGATTAAAGAGAAAGTGTAAGAGAGACAGGGAAGGGGAGTGGGTATATGAGCTCTTGTGGTTCATATGTGAATGTTAACTTGGCTTATTCTGATATGTTTTCCTTTTTTTTATATATACAAAAAAGGGGATATGCTGTGATAACTTACTTGTACAAATAAAGCCTGTCTGAAGATCAGAGAATGGAACTTGCCACTAGCTAACCATAGAGGTCTGGACTCCGTACAGACAGACAGAAGTGAGATAGTGGGGCAGAAATAGGATAAAAATAGCAAGAAACAGGAACTTGCTCTATTGTCTTTTGAGGTGCTAAGGAGGTAAGGTGTGGCAGTCGATTGCTCTTTTCTCTTTATCTGACTCCAGGTTGTTATTACTTAGATCAATTAAGAACTCCATTTACATACTTGGAATACACATAGTTCGTGGAATTTTTCTGTATGTGTTGCATTTGTGTTAATTGACCTCCAGTGAGTTAATGATTAACATGCTCTGTTGATTGGTTTTTTATTGTTTGCTATTTTTTTCTATTATTTTAATTTATTTTTTGTCCTACTTTACATATTGATCCCAGTTTTCTCTCCCTCTCTTCCTCCTTCAATTCTATTATGATTTTTACTAATTGATTTTATTATCTCTTACATATTACATCCCTTTGTAAGTTTAGTCATTGTTATCTTCATTTTGTTCTCTGTTTCTGCTGGGTTCCTTGAAACATTAAACATTGGATTATAAATCTAAGACATAAACCTACAAGTCTACAATAAATGTCGCAATCTGGCTCTGTTCTATTCCCTTGTGTTCTATTTGTTCTTTCTAGTTAGTATGCACTGGGAATTTTTTTCATTTTTATTGTTTTTTTATTTTTTGAAAAAGGAATGTAATGCAGTGAATAAAGAAAGTGAACAAACTAATATTTAGGAAAAATTTGTACTACAAAACACAGCTATTTGCTACTGCACTCTCTGAATCTGCTTTTTACATCCTTTGTTGCCTTAAGATGTCTCTAGAGTTTTCTCTCTGGACATCATTTTTATCACACAAGAGCCTTGGTTTTATTGTTTTCCCCCCATTAGGTATGACAGGGCTTTAGAAGCGGAAAGAGCTGTGGAAGTCCTTTTTCTCATGAAAAATATTGTTTAGCAATATTCCAGCTTCTTAAGCTCTGGAAATCTGTTTCTTTTACAAACTGACCTTGTGAAAAAGAGATTACACTCAACAAAATTTACAACATGTAATTTTTTTTTCATTTTTTTTACTGCAAGCATCGGCGTTTGTCTCTGATCTTCACAGGGAGTGCCTAGTACACTTGTAAAGGTTAAAGTATAAATGTACATAATCACTTCTAAAATGGCCTCACAGGTACTTTCAACTTGCCAACTTGTCTACTGTGAAGTTTTGGCAAATGTTCAATTGGAGTTAAGATTGTCTCCCTTGATCTCTGTTCCAGGAAGAATTTTTAGTCTTATACTCTGTTCAAGTGTGTTTTGATGCTGTTTCCTCCTTTCTTTGTCATCAAGTCAGAGGGTAATGGTTTGTTTATATGTATGACCTCAGTTCATATAAGTAAGAAGAGAGTTTAAGTCCATTTACCTTTTGTTTTTCTCGTGTGTGGACAGCATCTACACATTCCAGCCTGGAAACTAAAGGTACCTTGTAAGTACTATTTTAAACAAACAAACAAATAAACAAAAGACAAAATAATGAAATTTGCAATTAATGATTGCTCCAATACAACGGTGTATGTATTTTGAAAAAGATATTTCTGTCGTAGATGAACAACACAATGATTCCTTCTTATGGAATGCCCAATAATGGAAAATGGCAACCAAAATAATATAACCCTGTAGCATGTTACAAAATAAATGCCTTATCTGATTAAAGGGTTTTGTTTAGGATCTATGGCTATTATAAGTTATTTTATTTATAGTTTTCTAACATGTACATGTTATTTGATGTCAACCACATAATTACATTATAGAACAGAAACAAGTAGTAGCAATAGTACTACTATTGCTGTAAAGCAAGTTTCCTTTACAGATCACTAACCTGTCCAGAGGTTTCTTGAATGTACTATAAATATCAGAGACGGTCACCATCCATCACAAAACATGAATATCCAGAAGGCTCCTGGCTCAGAAGATGGAATCCAAATCAAGATCTGTAAAGAATGCATAGCTCACATTTTTAAAGAATACCTGTGAGCACTGTAGAAGAAATATAGACAGGCTGTAAGGGTGATAGAATCTTGAAGAGTGCTATAATGGGTAAATACTGCATACACAGCAAAAACACATGTTGTGTTAGCAAAGCACAAATGCACTGTTTAGCTCAGCTGTAATCTTCATTTACTGCCTTAGGCAGCACAAAGCTAAAATGAACAAATATTTTTGTGGGACCTGTTGAGATGTAAAAATGGGCAGAGTTGAGAACAGGACAAAATGAAAGTCTGAAGGTGCTGAGAGGACCATAAAAGCAATCAAAGCTATTCTCCAGATTAAGCATAGGAGACAACATGGAGGTTTTGCAGCTGTTACAAATGCAATTTAATTGGGGCATTTTGGAGGCTAGAAAAAATTGCTATGATATAGAGATTTATCATTTTTCACTATATACATAATTTATAATGCCTTACCTTTGGGAGAATAAAAATAACATCATTTGTAAACATGCTTCTGAGGTTTACAGGTCAATGGCTTTTTTGATCTGTCTTTTATCTGTTGGGTTTATAGTGTTTCTTGCATTTTTCCAAAACTGTGGGAGTGTCTTTAATTTACAAGGAAATAAACAAGATGTCAAAGCATTGCGCTTTCTGGCCATTTTTCATTTTTTGTCCTCATTACCCATGAGTATATTAGATCTAATAGGCAGCAGTTTTCTTTAAAAACGGTATCATTTTTCAGCTCTATCATTAAGAGAACCCACTCATTTAAACTGAAAACAGAGGCTTGCAATTAGAGATGAAATATCCACTGTGTTTGGCCCTAATTTCAAGTCCTCACCAGGGATTGTATAAGAAATAATGGGAGAAACTAAAACTGTGTATAATAGGGAATTGTGGGAGTACACAAATCATTAATAATACCAAAACGTGATGTCAAGTAAATGGCACCAATCAGGACATTAGAAATGTGAGCAAACGTATTAACATTTGAGTAACAACTTTTCAGGTCCTGGATAGCAGTGCATGGCACAAGGCCATTGGATTCCTAGTTATGAATTTAAAAGGTTTTCAAGGAGAAGTTGATCTATTTTCATCGCAATTTACAATATCAGAAGTTAAATGTTACAATAATTTGATACCAGTTAAGAACAATGTACTGGGAAACCAGCATAGGACCTAACAAGGCCCCCTGAATATGAGTGCCAGTTAGGAGGTATGGGCAGTCTTTGAGGCCTCTGGCAGTGTAACCAGTATTATCCCTAGTGCATGAATGGACTTTGGGAGCCTATTCCTCATGGAGGGGTACTCTCTCAGCACAGATAAAAAGGGGAGGGCCTGGTCCATGCCACAAATGATATGACAGACTTTGATGATCCCCCATGGATGTCCTCAGCATCCCTGGGGAGTGTATGCAGGGTGGGATCTGGTGTGGATGGGAGACATGGGAGGGAGAATGGACTGCAAATGATATGTAAAATAAGATTGTTTCTAATTTAAATAAAAACTTATATAGTAAATCCACAATATTCAATTTCAAAAAAATAATAAAAGAAATGTTCTGAAGTTTAGAGATATTACTTTGGTGAATTTTATGCATCTTTGGTAATGAGTATTTTCTTGTGTATGAAAATAATATTTTTTACTAAAAACTAAACATATGTTTTGCCTGATGGTATGACAAGAAAATGAGTTTTGGAGTTCCTCACCATTGTCTATTTAGCAAGTGGTTTATGAAATTTAAAATCTCTTAAATCTAAATAACCGGAAGTTTGAAGAGAATAGGAAAAATATCCATACATATTTATTTGGACTGTTATACAACTTGAGTTGTTGTTAAGTATATTGGATTAAAATGCTGTATATGGAAAGATTAAATAACACATTGTGGATTAACCATTTAAAAGAAATGTAAAAGATGCATAAATTTTATTTAATATAAAACAACAAAAACAATGAAGAATTTAAATTTAAAAGTTAATATGATGTAATAGGAGAGGGGAAGCTGAAATTGGATAAGATTTTAAAAAGTCCATGAATCAAGTATTTAGGTAATGGTACTGATAAAACAGGTTGTAAATTTTTATAATGCTGTATTTGATAATTATGAAGTCACTTTCTAGGACTGCCCTGACCTGTGATTTATATTATCACGGGACAGCACATATCTAACCAAGCTGTATTCATACGTCTTTATGTCACACAGAAGTCCTTCTCTTCTGAAGCAGATTTCCACAGATCCTACATCAGTTGTCAACGTGCTACCCTAGCATCCGTGGCTTTCCATGTCAGTTCCTCAAAGCTGGTTTTACAGGGCCTCAAATCTGCATACGCATTTCTCTTGCCAATCTCCTCCTTTATGCAGGTGCTCTTAAAACGCAATGTTCCCCTCCCCACAACCTTTCATTTATAAGACTTCTCATATGCTTGCAATCAAGCATATAAAGGGGAAAAACCCCAAAGAATACTCTATAATCCTTAACTGCAGTAGAATCCTTGTTGCTCACATATAACTCTTTTCTGAGAGTCTAGTTAGTAGTATATATCTAAGTAAACTGTCAGAATTAGGGAGGGTGTTTTGTTGGTTGTGGTTATTTGGGGTTCATATTATCTGAGATATGATATACTGTATTTGTGAGGTCAGTCTGCATTTTATTTCTTTCCAAACTCAAAATGTTTTAAGCTGTTGGAAACTTTCTTATAATTGAGCAGTTTGTCAAATGCTATTGGTCATTTTGCTTCATCAGTTGTTATGGCTCCTGAAAACTTATTCGAATTGAATCTAACAAATAGTAAAATGTGAAGTGGTCTAATATTAACTAGAGTAGAAATCATCCAATTATCTTGTTTGGCTGCTATAAATATAGACAAGGACCTGCCTATGGAACAGTGTTTTCCATGACATAAAAAAATGCTGTTCCCATGTAAGGGACCTCCAATTACTTTGAAAACTGGTACCCAGTCAGAAAACCGAGTTCAGGATTTAGAGGAGCACTATTTTAACAATATTACAGCTCTCCTGCAAAATGAATCCTTAGCAAGAAAAGATGTTACTAATGTGGATCTAAATAACAAAACTTCAAAACAGTGATCAGTATGAATGAGAACATCTGTTTATATCATTTACTCCATGAAGTGAAACACAACAGTCTTCCTTATTACAACAAAATATGAAAAGCAAATGATCACACTGGAGCTGGTTGTCAAAGCTTCTATACCCAGCATATCTTTTAACCATTAAACAATATACTATCACAATTCTGAAGAGCACCAAGTAAAAATCAAGGAAGAAGAAATACACATTGAAATTAGATGATATGAGTCTAAATTTAGGACACACAAACACACAATTTCCCTGATTGATTTTTGTGGGAAATCTTGCAAAGGCAAAGTTCCATCTGGGTGTACCTTCACTATATAAAGCCTTTTGATGCTTAATAGTAATATCTACACAGACGTTTCCTTCAACTTACTTTTATTGATTCTTCTTTGTTTTCAGTGGTTGTTATTGGATTGTATGTGGTTTAACTGAAAATGGACTAAAAGTGATTTTGCAAGATCTGTATTTTATTCCCAGCCATACTCCCAACATAGCCAGACTCTAGATCTAATTTAGGAAGCATAAAATTGACTTCTGAGAGGATAGTTAATGATCTTGTGCCTCTGTGAATGTCCAATTTATAAGCTGTTCACTGAGCAAATGAGATATATGTATTTTTTTTCTCAAATGTTTGTAACCTGGAAGCTTGACCAATTCTATTTGGACCATTTCATATTAGTTTCTGGTATCAGTATAGCAAGGGATACAGCAATGATGAAATTGATTCTCATTCATATTCATAGTTTTAAAATCACTTAACTTTAATAGTTCAGATACACCTGGAAATCTCACACAGTGGCATCTGCTCGTGCAAAACATGGAAAAAGCAGGCTATTATTCTAAGATGGAAGTTATAATGATGTTTACAGAAGATTTTTAATATTAAATACTAGTAGTATTTGATTGAAAACTTATAACAATTATTGTCAGAGAATTTTGGAAAAGTGGAGACATAATATTAACTAATTCAAATTTTGAGCATGGGATTCTTAAGACTTTAAATCAAACAGGACTTTTACCTAAAATAACTTGTCCAATTTATAAGTATTAATTAATTGATACTTGATCTGTGGCAATATCACTATATTACTGTAGTCCATGAATTTTTTGTTGCCATTTGTGCATCATTTTTATGGTCATAAACTGTTCTCTTTCATTTGTCTATGTCAGAGGTTACCACTCTCCCATGATATGAGACAGTGCTAAGAGACATTGATTATCACAAGAAGGGATAGGAATTATGCAAATGGAATCAATGGATATATTTGATAGATACAGATGAACATTTCACAAAACACAGAACAGTTTCTTATATTGAAGAAATTTCTATTTTAAATGGACTGCTGGGCTCACAGTGAGAAACCTTGCTGTACACCATTCTTTACACAATCACAACACTTTCCTCCTACTCTAGTTCTTCTGATTTCTTTTATGAGACTGCCATCCTGCTCACACTGCTCTTCCCCACTGCTTTCAAGATTGCATAGCTTTCCAGGTCAAAGGAATGCCAGTGGGTAGCCTAGAGTCCCTTCTCCACTACAGTGACCATGTATTTACGGTTGACATGGGGTGATTGTCCAGCTATCTGAAATGTCTTAGAACTCATTCTTAGAAACAGACACAAGAATGACTTTTTACTTTTCTGGAAACTTCCAATTTTGAAACTTTTGGAAAATTTTTGAATTGGTCGTACACAAATTACTACATGATGAATAAGATGTAAGAAGCCAGAGGGGTCTTATATAATACTAAATATTTTCATTATGTTCCAATACTAGTTGTAATTAAACCATGGGCAAGTAACTGATAAAGGATTGCAATACATAGTTCTCACATGTAATGTAAAATTTAAGTGTTGAGTAAATTCATATTCAAGCCCTGTAGTTAAACCTATATACCTAATGTTTTTAATAAAGATTAAAATTACTTAACATAAACAGCCTTCCTTCAACTCATTAAGATTTAAAGTATGAATAATCACTACTACTATCAGTTTTTCAATGAAATACTTAAACATTATTGTTAGCTAGCTTTGCATCGGTGCTTTAAAGTATTAAGTGTTATGTATTTATATTGCTATAACTATATCTACTGTTCTATTAGGACCACAGGAAGTGTATTTTGTGCAATTTGTCTCTCATAGTTACTTGTAGAAAATTAAAATGCTGCCTCTTTCTTTAAAACTTCTCATTTCTGTATTCTAATTATAAACAAAAGGATATCCTTGGTTTTGTTGTTGTTATTGTTTTTTTTTTTTCTCTAATGTTGCCCGTAGACACGTTTTCAATATTTCAATTAAGTTTTTGGTTCCTATTTTTCCTCCATCTCACTACCAGCTATCATTATCTCTTGAGCATCCAGAGCGATACTGCATCTCAACTTTTTGGACAGCATTTCCCAGCTTTCCTCATTACTAAAGCCCCTTTGTGTTCTTTCACAAAGTCAAGTACTACTGTGGTCAATTTTATGAGTTATTGCCTCCCCAAATTGTCATTTCCACACAGTCATTGTCTTTATGGACTTGCTTTCCTTCAAGTGCTTTTGACTGAGGACTAGTAATAATGAATAATGAATTTTTTGCATGGATATCAATTAATTCTTGGGAATTGCAACATTTTCTGCTCCTTGATATATAACCAGTTTGAAGTGAAAACTGACACTAAAGAAATGTCCAGAGACCTGCAAGGATGACACCAACAAACAATCTGAGCACTAGTGGAGAGACTACCCTAAATGCCCTTCCCTGATAATGATATTGATGACTACTTTATATGCCATCCTAGAGACCTCATCTATAAGCTGAAGGAGACAGAAGCAGACATCCATAGCTAAAAACTGAGCTTGACTTCTGGAATCCACTTGCAGAGAAGGAGGAGTGAAGGGCAAAGGGGTCAAGACAAGGCTACAGAAACCCACAGAGACCGCTGACCTGAGCAAGGGGGATATCATGGACCCCAGACTGATAGCTGGGAAACCAGCATTGGACTAACAAGACTCCCTGAACATGGGTCTCAGTTAGAAGTACTGGGAGTTTCAGGTACCTCTCACAATGGAACCAGAATATATCAATGGTGTATGAAAGTATTTTGGGAGCCTACTCCCCATGGAGGGATACTCCCTTAACCTAGAGACAGGAGGGAGGGCCTAGGCCCTACTCCAAATAACTTGACAGATTTTGATGACCCCCCTCCTGGAAGGCCTCTCCCTCCCTGTGAAGTGGATGGGGAATGGGATGGAGGGGTTATCATGAGGATATGGCAGGATGGAAGGGAGAGGGAACTGGGACCGATATATCAAATAAGAAAAATATTAAAAAAGTAAAATAATAAAAAGAAAATTAAAAGAAACTAATATTGATAGAAAAAAACATTAGTTATTTATCAGAAAAACTTGACAAGGCTATTAGCCAGGTATCTAGGATGGGTATGAGTTATTACAGATTTAAGACTTGGATATTACTACCGCAACTCATTTGCCCCCCCCCCAAAAAAAATGGATGTGCACAGGATATCAAACTAAGAAACAGCTCCATGGAGCTGAGATTAAATCTTCTGACAAGAAATAGGTAGCCAATGATAACCAAGATGGAAGATGCATAATCCCAGTTTTTCACAATAAATATAACCTGTGATTTTCTTAACAAGAGGCAGTTTTCCTTTGTACAGCCAAAATTATTTGTTACAATAGATTTAATTATTTAACAGCCAACAACAAAGCCTTTAAAAATGATTATGAGGGAAAGAAGGGTAATGTTCTTGCAAATAAACAGACACAGTAATGCAGACAAATGTTTTTAGCATAGCCAATCACAGATATTCATGAATGGTATGATATTCTCCTTCCTGGACTTAGCCACATATGAAGTGTTGATAAGTTACTACCCATTCTTTGTGTGTCTCTTCTTGAAGAGATTTTAGCAAGTCTAGCAATTAACCAGAAGAAGGAAAAAGCTATATTGTGGAAGATGTTATTCCTTCTGATTATTATTCTTTCATTTGTGTACTATGAATTTGAATCTGTCTTTATCATTTGTAGATAATAGACATCTTAGGTGGTTTTTCAGAAATAAGTCTTCTAAAATTTCTGAAAATATAGTTGTTTCCTTGTAGTATTTTTTTCATTATTAATGCCCATAGCAAACATTTGTTTGCTTGCTTAAGGTCCTAAAAGCAAGAAATAAACAACAAAACTAATACCTGAGTAGCAGTCAGGCTTCAATTTGATGGAACAGCGCCTTAGACTCTCTGAACCAAACTAGATTATAGGAACTAGTTTTCCATATCATGCCCAAAATCTGTAGGAATAAATAGTAAAAAAAAAAAAAAAAAGCAATAAAATCTGACAAACAGAAGAGAAAATGCCAGTTCTTTTACTATTTCATTCAATGTCCAATAATCCTGCACCTCACTTCACATGGTAAATCAAATGATTCATTTTGTTCTGTATCATATTAACAGTAGTATATTCTTCCAGTGTGTTGCCTAAATATTGTTCTAAATAATGCATTTTGGTTTTTTTCAAACTTATTCATTTATTCATAAGCAATTTGCCTATGGCTAATGAAGCATGTGGTAAGTCCTATGAATTCTATAAGCATGAAGACAATACTGTGATAGTTAAGCTTTGAAATACGTCCCTAGATAAAATAATTTATTAACAGAAAACAATGATGTCAGATTAGTCAGTTGGTATACTGATGGACGGCAAACATTGATGTGCTGTAGTTATTGTGTCAATAAATATATTCAATGTAGCTCTACACATGGGACAAAAATTATTCACATTTTCTATGATACACTTCATCCATTAAAATAATTTCAATACCAGGAGATGTTTTCACATGGGTCATAGTGACCATTTATCTACAATCTACATGTTAGATATTTACTTTAGCAATATAAATTTTTCACATCATCAAACATTTTACACATTATTAATGATAACATTTATGTGTATATACTTTATAAAGACATTGTAGCTAAAAATTAGATTGCATAATTTGCACAGCATAGGCCATCTTGTCCATTAGATTCATGAAACCATCTTGAACACAAGAAAAGGGTTATATTTTGTGAGTGTACTAATGGACCACTGACGTCATCACAATCTCTACTCATTTCTATAAATTCACCTAAAGATGTGTTTGTTATACTTCTAATCCTGTTCATTTCCAGGTAACTGACCACTTCCTCAAGTATTCAAGAATCAGTGTAAACTTTAATTTCTGGAATATATACTGGAGAATCTATGGAAGGTCAAATACACTTCTCCCATAATTACCTACAAGAAGGACTTATATTCCATTCTCCCCTTCATCTGTAAACCAGAGAAATTCATTTTCTTCCTGAGCTATAGAATCCAAAAATATTATACATGTGTTCATACATCTAAATTAAGGAAGCTACTCAACATAAAAAGGTTTGGTATAGAGAAACTATATCTTTGTAAAAGTACATTCTTCTTTAAAAACTTTAAATATTAATTAAATTTTCACTATAATGTATTGTTTCTTCAAATGCACAAACTTGGAGTTGAACTTGACAGATGACAACAAATTTATGGGAAGAATCTTGGTTCACAATCTCCTGAATTCCTCATATGAATCCTCTTAAGCTCTTTTGTAAGAAAATAAAACATGAGTGGCTATCATTTGATGCTCAATTTGTATATTTAGCTAACTAACCCTTGCTCTATGTTTGAGAAATTTCTCCATATTTATTTTCAATAAATAGTGTTAGTAACCAAAACTAAATATGAAGGAAAAAGAAAGCATCTTCAACAATAATGCTGGCATAACTGGATGCTAGTGTGTACAAGACTGCATTAGGTCCATATCTATCACCATGCAATAAACTTAAGTCCACAGGGATCAAAAACTTCAACATAAATGCATCCACACATAATCTCTTAGAAGATAAATTGGGAGCAACATTTAAGGTAAAGGAGACTGCTTCCTTACCAAAACACCAGTTGTACAAACATGAAATCAACAATTAATAAACAGGACCTACTACCTCCTAAAATTGAAAAGCTTTTGTAACACAAAGGACACATCCAACAAGACAAAATGGAAGCCCACTGAATGGGAAAAGATATTTAAGAACATTTTACGTAATAACCAGAATGTGGAGCAACCTAAATGCTCCTAAATTGAAGAATAGATGGAGAATATATGGTACATTATTTACACAATAGAGTACTACTTAGTGGTAAAACACAATGCTCACAATTTTCTCTGGAGAAGGGGTTAGGGACAAGATCTCCCCAGCAAATTGGGAGCATGGGGGGAGGGGAAAGGGATTTAGGGAGAAGAGGAGGATAGAGGTGGGCATGAGGGAGCAGGAAGATTGAGTCAGGGAAAGAATATAGGAAAACAAGAAAAGAGACACCATAATAGAGGGAGCCAATAAAAGCTTTAAGAGAAATCTGGCACTAGGGAAATGTTCAGAGATCTACAAGGTTGACTGAAACTAACAAATACCCTTCCCAGACAATGAGATTAATGACTACCTCATATGCCATATTAGAGCCTTCATCTAGTAGCCGATGTAAGTAGAATCAGACACACAGATAAATAAGGATCCAACGTCCTGGAATCCCATTGCAGAAAGGGAGGTGTGATGAGCAAACTGGTCAAGGCCAGGCTGGACAAACCCACCGAAACAGCTAACCTGAAAAAGGCGAAACTTATGAACACCAATCTGGTAACTGAGAAACCCCGGAATGTGGGTGTTAGTTAGGAGGACTAGGCAGTCTATGGGGCATCTCTTAGTGAATCTGTATTTATCCCTAGTATACAAAGAGGGAGACTCTCTCAGCCTAGACAAATGGAGGAGGGCCTAGACCCTGCTCCAAATCATGTGACAGGCTTTGAAGACACCTATAGAAGGTATCACCTTCCCTGGGAAGCAGAAAGGGGATAGGATGGGGTTTAGTGAAGCAGACTGTGGAAGAAGGGAGGATGCAGAAAATGGGATTGGAATGTAAAACAAGCTTGTTTCAAATTTAAATAAAAATTATCAAAAATGAAAATTCAAAAAGTATAATAATTAAGAAACAATTTTGATTTGTATCTTAAATATGTTTTCTTATTTATTGCTGTAATTCAAAATGGGAGTAATTTAGTGTATAATTCAGATAAGTAAATTATTGAAAATCACCATTTAAAAGTTACAGAAAGTGTCAATAGAATGAATTTGATCTGACAATATCTTGAAACACATAAAATTAATATATAATATTCTCTTATAAGAGATTTAAAAATTTAAATTTTCCTAAAACATTAAATGATGACACTTAATCATATTTCTCAATCATTGTAAACTATGTAAGTTATATAAAGTTTATAATCCTTTATAACATTTTAAAACTATTTCATTTTGTAAAGTTTATGTCACACATGACATTGATACTTTCTATTTAAAATATTACTTTCATCTTCATTATATCATAAGAAAAACTACATAGCAAAGTAGACAACGACCTGTACAAATGTGTTGTGTATAATTACACTGAAGGTTTTTTTTCTTAATTCAAAACTAGCAAAACAAAAAACAAAACAAAACAAAAAAAAAAAACTTCGTTTTTTTTTTTTTTTTTTTTTTTTTTAATTCTAGTGCTTAAGTATTTCTTCAGACTGTGCCTAGGTGTTCATTTCTATGTTATCTGTATGTATGTATGAGTGCTTATATGTTTGGGTTTATTAATGGTTTACAAGTGAGAAGATGTTTATGATTGGTATTTGGTGACTTACTGGTATATTCTTCTCTGGGGGGGACTATCTCTGCAGTCTCAGCAATTCTCAGTTGCCTGTGTTTCTTTGCTTGGATCTGAAGCCTTTTAAGCTTTCCCTGTCGATGTTAGCATATTGCTCATAGATAGGTGTAACACTCACCCCTTATCAGCAAAAGTTCTCTTTGCAATAGCAAGAGACCATCACAGAAAAAATACAACTGATCAAAATTTAAAAAGTTGAGAGTTGTGAAAACCTCTCCAAACTGATACAACCACAGCACAGTCCCTGGCCCTAAGGCTCAATGAACATTTTAGGAAGAGTCATGGAAGATTGAAAGAGCCACAGAAATTGGCAGTTTTCTGTAATAAACTAGCTTTCTAGTTTTGTTTATAGATCTGGCACAGAGTAGGTAGATCACACTCTGATGGATGACTAGAACTGGTTGTACTCAATAGATCTAAAACCCATGAGAACAAAAATTTAAGTGGATTTTGTGTTGTAGATTAGTCTGAGAAGAGTTCGGTGAGAGAAGTAACTATGACCAAAATAGAAAGTATGATTATTGACAATATTGCATAAAAAGATAAATATGTATAGGAACTGAACACAACTATAATTTGAGAAAGATTAAGAAAATTTTAAATAATGTGTTTATTTATGATGTGCCAACAAAATTATTTTGACTTATATTATTTTATGGATTCAGTTTTTCATATTGAGCCTTAATTACAATTAAAATTTTATGGTTCTTTATAAGGCGATTTAAACTTTAAAATGATACAATTGAGGAATTGTTTATAATTTGTACTTGGTTTAGTACTTTATACTTGAGACTTATAAGTGTAAGGATGTGTAAGGATGATAAAATAATCTCTATGTGATACAAAATTGCAACTAAGAAAGGCAAGTAGAAAGCTATTTTAGGATATTTATCCCTCGGTATAGAATGTTTTTTGGATGGCAAAGTATGAAATTTAAATCTTGAAAGGAAGAATTGGAATGAATACTAGTTGTCAATATCACAAAAGATAAAAAGGGACAGAGATGCAAATACATATATGTGTGCCAGTTTGAAATTCTTAATAAAAATAAAATATTTAAAAAATGAAAAGTAAATGCTATGAACTTTGACTTGAATAGATGATAAATGCTTAGAAATATGAGATAAAATTTTTGTTATTTTTGAGAGTTCAATGGGAGTGGAAGAAGAAGACAGCATCACATCACTGAATGATTATGAATTACCATTATAGGAGGTGGTATACCTCTTAATTGTCTCACTCGACAAGCTACCATCTGGAAACCTTAAGTAGGAAGTGCAGAACAGAATCCTTTGACAAGCAAATGTAGCAAGTGATGGGCGGTTTTTGGAAACTTATATCAGTGCATGGGAGAAGTCATCCCTTTATTTATATGAAGTCAAATTTCCTGAGGCATAACCAAACTCATAAAGAGGTATACCCACTGAATTTTTAATCATATAAAGTGTAAGACTAGCCCAATAGTATAAATGTCATTGGTTATTTTGACTGAAATATATTCCATTGATACAGGAGTATCTTCTATTAATCACCTAAATAATTTATTAACAATTGTACATTTAAGTGAAATCATATGAAATAAATCAGTAATAAACTTGTCTCTAGTTAGTCATATTTGATTTTTAGTAAAATATATTACATAAAATAACAGTAAACAAATGTTAACAAAATATGTAACATTGTTATACATATATTTGAGTTCCAATAATTCCCACTGAATATTTTTTACCAAGAAAATATTGCATTCAAAGTGTAGAATTATATATTAATGAGGAACATTATGTTTATAATGTTTTTATGTTTTTTGATTGTGAGTGTTCGATTTGCTCCTTATGAATGCAGAAATGTCCATTTTGGCACTTAGAGCATATAGGTGTCCCAGGCTGATTCTGTTAATTATAAGCGCACTACATAATTTTATGATAATATTATGATCTCATTATATCATCTGGACTTACATAAAATAGCATGGTGAAGAAAGTAAAAACTGTAGTATTGTTCTGTATTACATAAAACTCAGAAATGGACAATGGTTTGAGGGAGCCAGTTTGATGAAAAATATTGTTCTTTGTATACACAACAATAATAATATTGACTGGTCTGTAATTTTCATATATAATTATAATAACTAATAACTTTACAAACTCACATACATGTGGGAGAACTTTGAGTGTTGGACATTCTCAATGAGTGATTTAACTATCATTTTTCTATATGTGGAGAAAGAGGAAAAAATTATGTCAAGGTAGGGAAATTGCAAACTCAATTTAGGAAGAAGAATGCTTGCAGCCTTAAAGGCATCCCATCTTATATTTTAAACATTAGATTTCAAGACAGTCACTAATGCCTCCACTGGGATAATTTTCAATGTAGACTCTTTTTCAAAGTTTCTCTTTTCAGGCAGATTTCTGCCAAAATTACACTTCTATAACAGAGTATTAATAATCAGTCCCATGATAAAACGTCATATTGAGAATCATGATACTCATCCACTAAGGACATGTGTTTTGGAGTTTCACCACTAGATTTACTTCATGCATGTGATTTACTGCTTAGTACCTAGTCTACATTGGTTATTTTGAACTAGGGCCACTGGTTATTAAGACTAGATTTAAATTTGGAGCCTGGGGTGGGGGCAGGAAATGGAGGAGGAGAGGGGAGGAGAGATGGGGAGTGGTGGAAAAATGTAAATATTCTTTTTTAAAACAGGGTAAAATATTTGAAAATAAAAATGTGAATTGCTTAGCATATCACCTATACCATACAAGGTAAAAATACAGTAGTTATTGGATTAGTTAGTAGGCTTAGATTTATAATTAAAAACTTATTAATTGCTTATTCCATAATTTGTTCAAATTATTTTTCTAAGTCTTCTGAGATTCATGGATAAAGAACAACCTTCTTAAGTGCATTTCTGGCTTAGAATCTAGGTGGCATGTACCATGTGACTAACACATATGATGTTACTTTTCTATAGAGTAGAAAGTAATGTTTGAATTACACATAAAATAAACTGTTAAAGATTTTGTACTTCTAAGAAATGAATTGTGGGAAAGAGCAGAAAATAGGCAAACATCCCAGAGGTCCACTTTTACTCCAGCTTTACGGTATACCACAGACAAATGGCTTATAGGCACACTTGATTAGCAGTATAGGTGAAATGTGAGTTTATATGAATACAAAAATAAAATTAAATACACAAACCAGCGTTTTCATGACATAGGCATTTCTTGATTTTCTTTCCTCTGCCTGCAAGGTATTAGTTTTATTTCCTAACCAGACTTCAGTGCCTGATGCTTTAAATGACTTTTAATTACATGAATATATGAAATCTTAATGGAAAATATATTACTTGTTTTATGACATGATTACTAATTTTGTTTTTAAAATCTGTTTACGCAGATTATATGTAAGATACTCCTTTTAAAATTTCAATCTTAGAAAAATTATACTGTCAGAGAACATAGCTTTTTATTTAGTTTCTTTGCTTTTGTTAATTTAGTTTTTAATGTAGTATTCCTTTTATAAAGCTCATTGAAAATACCCATGTTCAGAATAGAGTTGGCTTTACACCAAATGTCATATATATTGACTGTATTATTGAGAAACTAGAGAAATATCCAGATGACCCCAACTAACAATCTGAGCAACAGTGGAGAGTCTACCTTTAAATGCCCTTACCTGATAATGAGATTGATAACGCATATGTCATCATAGAGCCTCATCTAGTAGCTGATGGTAATAGAAGCAGACACCCATAGTCAAACAGTGAGCCAAACTCCTGGAATCCAAGTGCAGAGAGGGAGAAGTGTTAAGAAAAGGGGTGGAGACTGCTTCAGAAACAAACAGATACAACTGACCTGAACAATGGGGAGCTCATGGACCCCCAGACTGATAGCTGGGAAACCAGAATTCACCACACCCAGATCCCCTGAACATGGGTCTCAGTTAGAATGCCTGGCCAGTCTAAGAGACCTCTGACAAAGGAACCAGAATGTGTCCTTGGTGCACAAAAGGACTTTGGGAGCACATTCCACATGGAGGGAGGTAGGAGGGAGGGCCAAGACCCTACTCCAAATGACTTGACAGATTTTGATGAGCCCTCCTGGAAGGCATCACCCTCCCTGTGAAAATGGGAGGGAGTAGGGGCCATGGGAGGGAGGGAGAGGGAACTTGGATTGTATGTAAATTAAGGAAAATTTATATATATATATATATATATATATATATATAATTTCTCAGAACTTATTTCTATTACTATATTAACATGATGTTACTGCAGCTTCCAAATATTGTTATTTATACCAAAGAAAATGATGATTCTTTAAGAAAGTAGAGATATAATCTCGATATAATTGTGTTTATTGATGTAAATTTAACCAACAGGAGTGGCTTAGCTTTTATACCAATGTGTAAAAGTAGGTTATAAGATATGAGACCACAGAAAGAAAATAATCCAGGAATAGTGATTTCACATTAAGGAAACCTAAAATGATGGTTTCAAAACCCCATTAGCATTTGCCAAAGTTACTTATTAATCAATTTAAAAAATAATTTGCCAAAAAAATGAAGGTTTAGAATTTGGAAGATGGAGACTGTAATATTGGAGTATTTTAGCGAATGTTAATTACAGCAGCCTTCATCTGAATTAATACAGTGTTTTTTTATTTCAGTGAAAGCTGTGTCACATAGATTATAAATTACATCCAATTTGCTGAGAAAAGACAAGCTCTGATAATCTTTCAACATTATTTCTTTAGTTTATGAAGTTTTATAGTTTTCTCTTAATATTCTGTCTAAGGACCTAATCTAAATGTAACTACTGTTGAGGACAGAAACATAACACATGTATATTACTTGTAAGAGCAGTGGACAATTACAGTTTATAAAAAAAAAAAGGACACTGTTTCTGCCAAATCATAGGATTTCAAAAGAACAAACACAGATTTCAGAGAAAAACATCAAACTTCCCCAGGAATCCAGCAATGCTTGCCAGTTAATTTTAAAAGCCATCCAAGTAGTAGGGAATCAATGAGAAATGGTGCCCTCATTTGATCTTTGGATTCATAGCGTTCATTTTTCAAAACTTTGCTTATTTTATGTTTATTTTACTTCCAAATCAATATGTTTACATTGATTGTGTGATCTCTGTGCTACAAAATCTCTTTCCTTTCAACACTACAGCGCATATCAAGTATAAATTGCTTTTGTTACATTTTCTGTAAAATTGCTCATTGGATAAGAGGAAAGAAGACAAAACTGTAACAACTTTAAATCAAATAAGAATGACAAAATAAAATTCTAAGGGTAATTTAATTGTGGAGATAATGACATATTAGAAATATAAAATTGTAAAATTAAAAACATGGGTTTATATGATGTTCACTTTACTCATCTGAGGTCATTAATATGTTCATGCATTTTGTTTGCTAAGATTTTCTTTTCATTTTCCTGAAAATATTACACTATATGTAGTATTTTATTCTTATCATTGCTGCTTTACTGGTAGAGTAACATTAAGTCAGTGTGCCTGAGCAGATGACTTCATGTCCCTGTTATTGTTACTTTTTAGCCGCTTGCTGTATGGATTTACTTTTTATGAGAAAGATTCTCTCCCTGCTTGAGGATATAATCTCTATTAGTTAATTTTTGGCTTTGGTATTATTCAGAAATTATAACCATGCTGTAACAGTAGCAAGATTTTATTTATTAAGTAAGAGCCTATACTAACCAGAAACAGGTGTTACAAGTTCCCATACTTAGAACCCTGTTAGAGACTAAGGTCATATACAAGACATAGATGTACATTTGAACTATTTTCGAAAGCAGGCAGAGGGAACATGCAAAAGTATTGAGAAAGACAAGAAGAATATTTAGTAAAATGGAGTTCATTCCAAGTTATGATTGATTTATCCACATGGCAATATATTTATAGCAGCAGTTTGAAGAATGTAAGTATGTGGCCATTTTACATTAAGGAGTATTCTTAGATGATTATTAATTATGTTATCTCAGTTTTTAATATACTTCCAAAGGTCTTCTATGGAGTAGGTAATTTCAAATATCTTGTCATTCTCTATTGTCTCACAAGCAAATATATTTAATTCTTAGTGGACTAGAATGAATTGTGGTAGTTGAGTGCTTCTGTGATATTACATAGTAACATGAATGGCAGCTATTAGTAATAAAATATTAAACTGTAGTGTCAATGCTACTTTATTGACACTGATAAGTAATAAAATCACCCTGATTGTATTACTGCTTTTGAAATTGAAAACAGATTCAGGAAAGAATGGCAAATAGCTTGAACAAAGTTTATGACATAAATGCCAAAATCAGAGAAAATATATAATTGAATCAAAATCAATTCTCAATTTTTCACACTAACATGCAATCATGCTCATAGCAGTGGCACCATTATCTGAAAAAGGTAGCCCAAATGGCTGGTGTACAAAGAAAAAGCTTTTTTTAATAACAACATTACAGATTTTATTCAAACTCTCAAATATGATATTTTGTTCTCCCTAAAGTGTTGTGTTATATCTGTTGAGAAACAGCATCCTCATTTACATTCACAGGTGATGATTATTTCATCATTCTGATCTGTTCATTTGACTGGGACATTTTTGCTTCCATTTTCATCCATCTCTACAATGCCGACATTCAGGCAAATGGACCTTGCCAAATATTATCAAGTGTGTTAAGATGCCAGTCCTGTGACTTTTAGGAAGTACTTCTGTCTCAGAACTTTATCATACTTTTTTTCTTTCTTGTACCATAAATAAACCATAAAGTAACTTTTGAACTATTGTATTCTAGCTCCTGTAACATTGAAACTGAATATTGGAGGAAATATTAGCACTCTTCTTGACACATCTACTGTATGAGTTAAAAAGGATACTTTTTTCTGGTAATTACCAAAAAAATCTTTGATGTTAATATTTTGTATATTAAAAAGTGTATTACAATAAACAAATTCATGTTCATATGAGAAGGTAGGTCTCAGCTCAACACGTAGCAAAAGAAAGATTGAAAATCAATGGCCACAAACAAGAAGCAATGCTCATTTAACTGCACCACAGGACATTCAAATATAATTTCACAACCACTTACATTTGTATCCAATTGATTACTCCTATGTTCACCATAAAATTCACTTGAAAGGCCATAATGCTTCCATTTCTAATATATTCATTTATTCATCTAAGAATACAAGGGTTTCACAGCTTTTGAAAATCACCAAAGATTCTACAGTGTGGAACAATAAAAACTGCACAATCACACAGCACTTAAATGGAAACCAGCAACAGTGTACTAGAACTGTGTTTCACACAGAAAGACATAGACATTCAAGTTTTGTAGGCTTAAGGTGTGCCAGATAGTTTCACTATAACAATTTTCAGGAGCAGTGCTTTTTGTGACGTGTGTGTGTGTGTGTGTGTGTGTGTGTGTGTGTGTGTGTGTGTGTAATCCATATAACCTAGATACTTAAGCATTTTTTTTGCCTTTTTTGACTCTCTGGTGAATATTTGGGTATATGTGACTAAAAATAAGAGAATCACCAGGAAATTGAGTTAGTTCTCTGGGGTTATTTGGAAGAAAATGGCTCCAATATAGAGTGGTGCTTTTAGGAGTTATGGCTTTGTTGCCTAGGTGTAGTATTGTTGAAGGAAGTGTGTCACCATGTCTTCCTGAATGCTGCCATGCTTTTCCCCATGATGATATTAGACTAAATCTCTGAGGTTATAAGCCAGAATCAATTACATGTTTTCCTGTAGAAGACTTCTCTTGGTTCTGGTATCTGGTCATAATAAAAACCCCAACTAAGAAACTTTCCAAAAGTGTTGTGTAACTTAGCTAATTGTACATGCCACCCTTCCAGGAGTTGATGTATATATCCCAATTATTTGGGGTTACCTTATGAACATACTATAGGTAAACAGGGTCTCATAATTTAGAATATAAAATATACTTTTCAAAAACTTTTTATTGGGTATACTCTTATTTTAAGCAAAGTCATTAAAGGTTATTTTAAGTTATTGTTTGGAATAAACTTACTAAACACAGAAATATTAATATAAATAAAAATAATTAAAAATAGGACTTTGGGATATTAACAAAAATACATATCTGTTTGTTAATGAGATAGTGTGAGTATTTACGATGTAATTACTAAAGTTACTGTGAGGCTTATTTTCCTAATATATTGCTTTAAGATATGGTACCAGAATTTATCCCAATTTTCTTTATTAAAACTTCATTATAAAGAACTTGCAAACAAGAACGCATCACAGTAAAATTGATCAAATCCAAACAATATCCAACTCAGTGAAGCACCACATCTTCCTAAGTAGATATGGTGACTTTAACTAAGTTGGTTGTGTTTAATTGTCTCCATGAGTGTTTTCTGCTTTTTCTCCACTAACAGTAGATGAATAGGTGTACATTCAGTAGCTTGCAAAAGAGCCAGAGGGGTCTTACACCTGCAGTTTAGGGGGAACTAGGAGAAAGAGAAGGGTATGAGAGGAAAGCACATGGGACTAGGAAGACTGAGTCAGTGGAGGAGATGAGAGAAGAGAGAGAAAGCAAGAGAGAGAAAGAGAGAGAGAGAGATCATAAAAGAGGGAGCCATTATAGGTTTGAGGAGAAAACTGAACCTAGAGAAATGTCCAGAGACCTAAAAACTGACTCCAACGAACAATATGAGCAACTGTGGAAAGCCTACCATAAATGTCCTTCTCTGATAATGAAATCGAAGATTAGCTTATCCACCATCATAGAGCCCTCATCTAGTAGCTGATGGAAGCAGAAACAAAGCACCACAACTAAAGACTGAGCCAAACTGGAATCTCTATGCAGAGAGGAAGTACAAGACCAGGCTACAGACACATATAGAGACAGCTGACCTAAGCAAGGAGGAGCTAATAGGCCCCCAGAGTGATAGCTGGGAATCCAGCATGGGACTGACTCAGACCCCCCAGAACATAGATCTCACCTAGAAGGCCTGGGCAGTTTAAGAGACCTTGGTCAGTGGAACCAGGATGTATGCCTGGTGCACAAAAGGATTTTGGGAGCACATTACCCATGGAGGGATAACTGCCTTAACCTAGAGACAGGAGAGAAGGCCCAGTCCCTACTCTAAAAGACTTGACAGATTTAGATGACCCTCCTAGAAGGCATCCACTACATGTGGTGTGAGGGAGGGATGAGAGGGGTAGGCAGTCAGGGGGCATGGGAGGATGGGAGAGAGGGAAAGAGGGAGGAAGGGAGGAAGTGCGAACTGGGATCAATATGTAAAATAAAAATAATATTATATATTTAAATAAAATAAATTAAAACAATAATTAAGTTGGACAATACAAATCAACAGAAGAAAAGACTCCCAAGAGAAGGCAAATGAAAAAGATACTCACTCACTTGTACATTCATAATCCCACAAAAACACTAAACTGGAAATTATAATATATTCTAAGAGGAGCTAGTAAAGACCAAAGCAGGCCCTGTGAATGTTACTTCATTCTTTCTCTTAATATAATCCAAACATATTTACATTTTACAAATGTTTTAAAATCAGAATATAATAAGTACTTAAATATTAGCAATTTATATGCAGTATTATATAATATATTTTTCTCACACAGAATTCATTATGGATCTAATCTTTACAATATCAAGTATAAGGCAATTGTTTTGATATATGTCTGAAATTCTAGCTATTGGAGAAACTATAGGGAGATGCTCATTGGAGCTCAGCAGCCAGAGATTAATTTGGATCTCTAGTGGATTAGAGATTGTGACACAGTCTGAAAACACAATAAATACATCAACCCCCAAAAGCCCGAGTTGGTGAATTTACATAAAAATGCTTATGCTGTTAATTTTGCATATTTATATTAAATTTAAGTGTATTTTATTTTTAGAGCAATATTATATTCATAACAAATAAAACAAAATTACAAAGAAAAATGTTTCCACTGCTTCTTGATATGCACAGACAATTATTTTACAACTGATGAATCCAAACTGATAATATGATAGCCTATCATTTTCTTTGGAGTCTGTTCTATAAATTACTTGAAATTTTACAAGTGTACAATACTTACATGTCATTATAAGATAGCATGCAATTGTTTTAGTATCGTACACTGCTATAATCCACTAGTATAAACGGATTAAAGTAGAAATACAAGTACTTGCTGATGGGTTGGTTGAGGTGAGAAAGAGTAGACAAAGTGTTAAGTCTGAGGTTCATTTCCTGTGGTCATTTTTTAATATAAATCACAAGAAATTGTATTCACTATGATTCAATAGTCTTAAAGCTAAATATATTTGGGATGTGTATGATGAAAATATCCAAGATTCCAATCTATATATTTACAACTTGAACAATAATGCATTGTAATATGCTTGGAAGTGAACCAAGTTCACTGTTGAAATCCTGGAGAGATCAAATGTAAAGATGAAAGTTTAAGATTTATCAAAGTAAGTATAATATTTAAGTCCATATAATTAAATGACACTATGTACAGAGGCACAAATGGAAGAGAAGGGTATTATTACTTTGTCACTTAGAAGTTAAGAGAACAGGAATATCCAGAAAAAAGATGTCAAAGAAGAAACATCTCAGAAAAAAATGACAAGCTGAGTCTGTAATTGCTTGATATTTTAAATAACTTTAAAATTTTGCATTTATTTAAAATTCCATATTTTATTATAAGGCTAAAACTAAGTCTCCATCCAGAAGTGATTCACCATTAAATCATAGAATAAGCTGAGACATTTTTTTTCTTTTCTTTTAGTGCAATCTGTTAAATATTTAAATGTACAATTCTTATTTATCAACATTTTTTTATTTTGATATGTCAATGTAATTTTGATGTGCAAAATGGCATTATATAGATCATCACATCTCCTAAAAAACCTTTCCACTCTTTTCAGCTATGAAGAGCTAATTGAATTTACTCAGGAATGAAAACTGAAAAGAGTAATCTTGGTAGGGATTTAGAATCATCAGAGAACAATAAGCTTTTGTTTTAAGTTTTAACCACATCACCACAGACATCCTAAGAAATGGTTTTTAAAGCTTAAAATGCAAATTAGTCCTAGGATGAGAGCTTATATGCAAAGCAGAATTTCATTAAAATAGGGGTTTTTAAGTGCTGACAAGTCCTTAACTATGGTGATGCTAAAAACATTACTATCATAAGAACATTTCAGAAGCTGTTAGAGCTCCCAAGTATCCCTTTTGGTGTTCACTTTTTAAAGAAAAACACAAATACACAACCAAAGAGCAGAAGATGTGTTGTTTATCAGATGGAAAGGCTGTTGAAAATTTTGAAATCATTTTGGGATATTATGAAAATTCATCATAACATAAAGAGTTTTCCATATACCCAGAGGGAATGGGAAAAATAGTATAATGATATGAATTTCCTAAGAACCCACTGTGCTTTATAAACATTATATTGTTTTATTAAAAGTGAACATCTGGCAATTTAATGTCCTTTTATAGTGAGATATAGGACAAACTTAAGGGCTTTTCTGGTTTCCTGTTAGGAGGTTAATTTAGTAATTGCAAGAATATATAGAAAATGATAAGAAAATTAGATCTTTGATTGGCACATTTTGTTGTTTTAGTCTTCCAGTAATCATGGTACAGCTCATTTGGTTCATTTTGAAATAACTGCCTTAGCTCTTAGATTCTGAAAGAAAGCCTAATTACAAATAGGCTATTCTCAAAATTTGAAACATTTTCCTTTCCTACCATTGAGTCAAGAATTCTAAGGTGTAGAATTCTGCAAGCCATAATAAAGTGTCTCTTTGAAACCAATGAACTCTTTCTTATCCAGGTTTCAAAACTGAAGAGGCATCACATTTTGAACAAATTATATTTCATGGCTTATTGTTAATTTGGTCTTATACAATGTCTTCATTGACCTTTATTAACTAAATTTTTCATACAATCTAGGAATAGGTTTTGAGACATTTGAATAATTTCGCTGTTTTTAAATCATTATGGAGAAGTGTCTATATATTTCAACAACTCCCTCTCTATCAGCCACTTCTATTCAGACAAACATATCCAGACCCTCACAGAACTCCCCACAATAACATATGAACAAACTATAAAGTCAGATGGGGAGAAAAGAGAACACTCCTCCATTGCGTGTTGATTGCAAACTACTACAGCCACATTAGAAGCCAGTATGGTGGTATCTTAGAAAAGTGAGTGTCAACCGACCTCAATGCCCAGATATACCACTTGGGCATGTACCTAAAACATGCTCCATCCTTCCACAAGAACACTTGCTCAACTGTATTCATAGCAGCTTTATTCACAATAGCCAGAAAATGGAAACTTAGATTTCCCTCCACTTAAGAATGGATTTTAAAATGTGGTACATTTGAATAACAGAGTATTACTCAACTCTTAAAAAAATGACATCAGGAAATTTGTAAGTGGACAATATAATCATGAAAAAAGTAACCCTGACCCACAAAGACAAACATGGCATGTACTCTCTTATTAGAGGACCCTCGATCAGAAGTAAAGGACTATCATACTATAGAATTCAGAAATGCAGAGAGGCTAAGTAACCAGGTGTGCTCAAGTGAGTATGTATGAATCCAGCTGGGTAGTAAAAAAGTAAAATATATAAAAACAGAATAGTATTAATGATTTTTGTTTGTTAATTATCTGAAGTACTCATATAATTTAGGAAAATCATTAAAATTTGAGATATTTTGATGATATTTATGTCATTATTTCCATAAAAAATATGAACACCATTTAGTCTAGAGAATCATCAGTAAGTATTTAATAGAAAAGGTATATAAGAAAAGTGAAACAATGGAACTGAGAAGAAATATTAACCATTCATTGAATTCTGGATTACAGGAGATCTAAACTATTAGATAGCAACTTGTAGCTATTGGGTTAATGCTATGTGGACAGAAAGGATACAGTCGTTTGAAAACATTGATTAAACATTCAGGTACTAAGAGATATCGGGTTTGATGGACACCCTGCAGTTTCTTCAGCTATAAGAATAAAGAATTAGACACTAAATTGCAGTAAAAGACCATAGTTTATGTGAACTCTATGAGGTACAGAAACAAACTGCTTGGCATATATGCTCTTAGTTTCATTAGTAGCACACATGTATTTGGAATAGCTATTGACTTCTATATTGGATATAAGGATTGTTCCAGAAGGTAGAAATTATTTCTGATACCATTTTTTGGAGCAAAGATGCTGTTACTAAACAGGTCATAGGACATAGGGAATAGCCTATCTTATTATTTTTTAATTCAGCAGTGTATTAAACTGACTGTAAATGATTTGTTATGCAGTTGCAGATAAAATTCATAGTCGTTTTTACAGCAGGTAGAAGACATAAAGCCAGTGTAGAGGGACAATGGGCACATAAAATCCCATGTCTGGAATATGGAATATTTGCAGTTCAGAGATTATGTGAGGATAGTAACATACTAGATTGCAATTTCACAAATCTAAGAATATATGGATAGCACAAATTGTACTTCTTGGGTTAAAAATAAATGGACAGAAATGTGGGTGGTTTGGGACAGAATAGCAATCTGAAAGAAATAGAGAGTAAATATTATCCAAATGCAATATACAAAATTCTTAAAGGATTAACTCTTTTTTTCAAATAGTATATTTTAAAGAGATGAAAGCAATCCAGAACACAGAAAAAAGTTTAGAAACTCCTGGCAATTGTGCAAAAATACATGGGCTTTTATGTTTGTTTGGCATATTGCACACATCCTGGAACAATCCCATGAGATGGTATGCTTTGTGCATTCTCTCTTGGATGTTAGCTTTTGGGAGGAGTGTCTTAGATCTTCCCATTCTTTACTTAAGACCTACATGACTTCACCTTTTGCTCCACTTTACCTCTTCACTAGGACAGCTCAATGAGGATTTCTAGGAGCATGTATATCAAAGTATAATTTTATCCCTCTATGTGGAATGGGCTTCCAAAGCCCATTTGTTAGATAAATACTGATCCACTACCAGGAGCCCCATACACTGCCCAGTCCTCCGAACTAACACAGACATTCAAGGTGTCTTGGGCTCCCAGTTATCAGATTGGGATATATGAGCTCACATTGTTCAGGTCAGCTGATTATGTGAGTTTCTCCAGCCTGGTCTTGATCCTTTTGCACATTATTCCTCCCTCTCTGTAACTGGATTCCAGGAGTTTGGCTCAGTGTTTAGCTGTGGGTGTGTGCTCCTGCTTCCATCAGCTACTAGATGAAGGCATTAAAGGTAGCCTCTCCACTATTGCTTACATTTTTAGTTGGCTTTATCCTTGTAGATCTTTGGGCATTTCCCTATTGGCAGATTTCTCCTTAAATCTATAATGTCTCCCTCTATTATAGTATCTCTTTTCTTGTTATCCTCTATTCTATTCCTGATTCAATCTTCCTTTTCTCTCATGCCCTCTCGCCTCCTCTTCTCCCCTTCTCTTTCTCCTATCTCCCTCGCCCCTTCCTCCATGTTCCCAATTTGCTCTGGAGATCTTGTCCCTTTCCCCTTCTCCAAAACACAATATGTACTCACTCATATATGGATTTCAGACATAAAGCAAAGGATTACCAGCCTACAATATACACAGTCAGAAAAACTAGGAAATTAGGGGGACATTGGGCATTATCTTAAAGAATCAAAACACTTCTAATATGATGACACTCATTATCAGAATCTGTCCTTTCAAAACTAATGCAAATACACATCTATTCATCATCTCTTCATTTTTCTCAGCCTTCATGCAATAAATATGTTTGATTATATCTGTGAAATATGTCTTCAAAATGTATTTAATCTTCCAACAACTCCACATAAGTATATAGTTTGTTCTGGTGACACTTTCCACTCTTTCCTCTTTCATCACCATCTGCCAACCCAAGACTTCCCTGTACCAGACTATTATGATTGTATTAGTCAGAGTTTTCTAACAGCCTAGAATTAAATAGAGTATCCTACAGTTTGTGGTCAAGCAAGCACAATGATGGCTGTTTCCTGGCAGAAAGGCCAAAGATATGGTAGTTGTTCAATACAAAGAGCCACGTGTCTGAGTTTTGAATTCAGTCTACATAAGAACCTTGAAGAAAGTGGATTTTATTCGAAATAGGAATGCTTCAACAACAAAGTAGATTAACTTGCCATTGAGAGTATAACAATTAAAGCAAAAAGAAAAGCCTTTATTTTTTTTCAATGTCTTTGAATGTAGGCTTCTACCAGAATTTGCAGCCTATATTTAAGATTGGTCTTCCAACCTCAAATGATATATCTAAGGAAACACTTTATAGCTGTACCCAGCTGGTTGAGGTTTATTAGGTACTACATATATAGTCAAGTTCACATCAAAAATTTGCCATTACAAGTCCACACTTGTCATTTTGACACACAAACACATTTCCTTACAGAATGTTTGTTTTTAAATGAAAACATTATCCATATTGTGTAGAGGAGTCTTTCTCTGTCCTGCTAGCTGTAAATAGAGTTCCTAATTAGTCTAGATAATAAAAAAGCCACTGTCAGACATACAATGAGATCAGAGGGTTGGAGCATGACACAGCACACATTATCTCCTTAGCATTTCAGTAGACAAGACAGCAATTACCCATTTCTCCCTGAGTATATCCTGTTTCTGCCAAGTACCTCACTTCCTGTCTCTCTGTACAGACCTCCAGACCTCAATAGTTAGCTAGTGGCAAGCTTCATTCTGAAACTCAGACAGGCTTTATTTGTACAAGCAAGATGTCACCACAGCCAGCTATCTCTCAAATCACAACACAGAGATAATATCAATTATGAGAACTCAACCAATACCTCAGGCTCATTTCTAACTAGCTCTTATGACTTACATCATTCCATTTCTATTAATTTGCTCTCTGTCACACAACTTCATTACCTCATCTACATGGTTTTCATGCTGCTTACTCTGCATCTCATGGTGTCCTCCTTGTAATTACACCTTCTTTTTCCAATACCATCTCTGCCCCCCAAATCCTGCCTAGCCATTGGCCATTAAGCTTCTTATTTAAACAATCCAATCAACAAGTCATCACAGTTAACACAACGATCATTCCACAACATTTGCCTCTTTTGGTCTAAATAAAAACAAGAGGGTTCCACTTTAACTTTGTAATACTATTGTAATACTATATGCAATAAGAAAGATTAAAATCATCAGGTACAAAATACATTTGTAATGTTCAGCACATTTGTATTTGGAATATTTGGGAGAAAATACTCCATTATTTATTCTATCTTGATGCCTCCAAAGCTCTGTCCCAATTTACCTTCTATCATAACAAAGGAATGCTGCAACTATAACTACCTAGTCTCCAACTCTACCAAAGGCCTCAGAAAGATATAATATTACCTAAGTAAACAAGAAGTGTAGTGCAAGCTACTTCTAAACCTATAGAAATGACAGCGACATCTGGTTGCCTGAAGAGTCATACAAGTTTATTCTGAAATGTTGGGGAAACTATATTTGACCTACAATTCTAGAAAATCTGATAGAGTTGTTTTATGAAGCAGGAATTTTGAAGGAGTGTCCGTCCTTGTTTTGGCAAATTTCAGCAGTTACTTTCCTGTGTATCCTGCATAATATCTGGCTGACAGTTTTATGAGGCAGGAATTTTGAAGGACTAATCCACTGTTTCTTGACTGTTTCAACAGTCTTTTGTCTTTGTATCCCACTTGTCCAGTTTGTACGACATACTGTCAGCAGTCAAGGCAAGAGCAGTTTCTTGTCCAAATGGCTAGTTTAGACATGTAGAAAGCAAACTGTCCATGGAGGTGCTTCAAAGCCCATCATCTTCTCTGAAGTAAATTTGCTCTGCCAGGAGCAGACAAGTCTCATTGTCATAGAAAGTCCTATGAAAAGAAAACAGTTTAAATGCCATATCCTCTAGGTATCCATTCTGAAAGGCTGAATGATCTGGGCCACTTGTTTTTATTGGTATCTTTTTTTTTTTTTTTTGGACTGGCTCTAAAAACATATAAAATTTTAAATGTAACACACATATTTGCATCAAAACAAGTGTGGAATATGCAGTGTGCATAAGGCAGTTAAAGATGGTATTTGGTTTTATGTTTGAGCAGGAAAAAGACATCTGTCAAATTTATAAGGCCATTTGGACATATAATTAAACTGTAATATAAATCTCTACCTATGCCATATGAAAAGATTGCTTGCAATAATAAGTCATCAGGACTTTGTAGCCAATTAGATTTATAATGTCTCATCTCATAGCTATTCCTATGTCACAGATGTCAGCTTATACATCACCTGTCCCCTTTTTTGTTTTGGCTTTTTCCTCTATATCTTTAGCCAAGTTACTTAAGATTCTTGCTGATCAAATCTGATCTCTATTAATCTTGAAGGAATACAAAGCTATTTTTCTCCAGTAGAATCAAAAGCATAACCTTTTCCTCAACACAACAAATAGACTTCCATTTTGAAGTTAAAACATTTTTAAAATATATGTGTTTTTAAAGCAGTTTCCATTATCTAATGTCTGTCAGATGTCATTTTTTTGTACATTAGCTTTTAAAAAATTCAAAGTTAACAAGACATCATGTGGGATCAAGATTCCCTCTATATTTTTCCTACTTATGTGACTATTTTTTCATTACTTTACTCTCTCAGTAAAGACATTATAATTTTGTACTATTTTATCTATGACCATCTATATACCCGTACTGCTTTTTTTTTCTTTAGCCTACAAAAATTGTTATACAGTCTATAATATATTTAGAGTTATTTTTATTTCTAAATTCACTGTACTGCATATGTATAACATTGTCTTCATACTTTTTTTATTGGCTTGCAAAGACAGAGTTTCTCTGTTGCTGTGGAACCTGTTCTGGAACTTGTTCTGTCAACCAGGCTGGCCTCAAAGTCACAGAAATCTGTCTGCCTCTGCCCCTCAAGTGCTTGGATTAAAGGCATTTGATACCACCACTAAACAGGCAAAATCCAGGCTTGTTTCTAGGTAGCTTTTATAGAGGATGCCATTTGTAGAGGAGTCTTTCTCTTTCCCACCAGCCATCTCTGAAATCATGGCACAGAGATTAATTTTATGCTGAATGCTCATCCAGGCTTGTTTCTAGGTAGCTTTATAACTGAAATTAACCCATTTCTATGAATTTACTTTGTGCCTCTTGGCTTTAATAGGTCATCTCAGTAATGCTCACAGTGCTCCCTCATCATTTCATGGAATATCTTTGTAACTTTGCCCTTCTTTTCCTAGCATCCTCTCTGCCTCCCAAATCCTACCTAGCATTGGCTTTTAATTAAACCAATCTGAGTGACAGTTCACACTGTGTACAAAAAGATTATCCCCTTACAATATTGTAGCTTCACCTACCCCCATGTACTACTTCAAGCACATTATATATGTAGAATAGGGGACAATGTTCCTTTAGAAATGTCCTTCAGTGTTCTGTAACTAAAATGTTATAAATACCCACTGATAAGAAATTAGTGACTCTAAGTAATAAAGAATATAGTAAAGTGAGTTAAAATATTAGTTTAAAATATGTTAAATATGTAGAAGCATACTTATTGCCAAAAAATAGGATAGAAAAACTCTTATGAATTATTATAATCCTCCATATTACAATGGTTCATGTGTCTTTAGGTGATAATTGGTTACTATTTTTCTCTACTAAGCATTATGTTTCCTTCACCTAAAGCATGGACCTCAGCAAGTCTTTCTGCTCTTCTTAGAGCAATGGCCTTTTCCATAATTCCTGAAGTTTCTGTATCCTTTGTTATTCTACCTGTATTAAACAGTTACAGTTTCCTATTGATTTTTATCAGAGAACATCATAACACACAGGTATGCCCTAAAGGATCTCTTTCATTATAGACATAATCTTCCTTTCTCCATTATAGAGAATCAATCCCTACCATTATTCTTCATTGTTCTTGATCACTTACTCCACCTAACTCTGTTATTCTTTTCTTAGCCTCATGTCTTTGTTACTTTTGTACTACTATGATAAAGCACCATGACTAGTGCAACTAGGTAAAAACTAAACCAAACCAAAACAACAAAAAGCTTAATTGGCTTACCATATCGATGAGTTAAGGGTCTACCTTGTACACTGTTATATTGCTGAGAAGAGAAACCATGGCCAATGCAACAGTAATAATAATAATAACAATAATAACAATAATAACAATAATAACAATAATAACAATAATAATAATAATAATAATAATAATAATAATAATAATAATGACTTAACTACGGGCTCTCTGGCAGTTCCAGGTTTTTAGTACTTTATCATCATAGAAGGGAACATGGCAGCACCCATGATACTTAATCTGACAGAGAGTTGTATGTGTGTGAGTGAGAGAGAGAGAGAGACAGAGAGACAGAGAGAAAAATACTCATCATGGCTTTGGTTTTTGAAACTTCAAATTCATAAGCTTATCTATAGTGACGCTGATACATTTCCTCCTACAAGACCACATTAATCTCAACACAGCCACACATATATGTCTAATGAGGGACATTCTTATTGAAATCATCATAGAAGCAAATTAATGGTGGCAGGAATAGAGGAGAGTTCACATCTTAAATCTAAATTACAAAGAAAAGAACATGTTGGGAAAGGCAGGAGGCCTCCTGCCTATTCTTCCCACAAATCCTCTAAAGGGGGTGACAACACCTCCTTAACTTTCTAAAATAGTTTTACCAAAAACTGGGGACTGAGTATTAATATATATATGAGCCTCCAGTCACCATTCTCACATAAACTACCACAGAGACTTTGCTTTGTTAATTCTTTCTGTTTCACTGAGTTTACTTGGGGCTGATCCCATAACAATGTTTGGTGCTATCAACTTGAGTATGAGTAACTTGTGACTGACAACACCACTGATGACAATGACTAGTCTTCTTGAAAAGCCTTCAAATATACTTTTTTTTCTCTCATCATAACATCTAATATATTTGAAATCCATCTTAGTTCTTACATTAGTTTGTTTCATCATCAACTAGGTCTATATGCATGGATATTATTATGTATGAAATTAATCACCTAAGAGGAAATCTGTTATTTTCCTTTTATCTTTGGTATACTTCTAGATTGAATTGGTCTGCACATGAATGTTCAGTTTTCTAAGATAAAAGCCAAAGAATGGGATCACTTTGCGATAAATGTGCATTTAAATTGTATTTCAAATGACTTTTCCCTACTAGGAGCAGCAACATTTTACATCCCTAATATCATGAGGTGAGGAATCTTTTCCCCCACATTTCCTTTAACTTGTTATTATTATATTACAATTTCAGACAATTGAAGATTAATTTTCTTTTACTGCTTATGCCCCTGCTGGTTAAATTGTGTTGGAAACCTACTGGTGGTCATATTTTGATAATCTTTGTTTTTATTTAATTTTTATAATGAGAGACTATGTGTGATATGATTGAATATATACAGAGATAATTCTTGACGGTATATTTTTATACTATGACAATTTGCCAATTTACATAGCACTTCTATTTTATGGCTCACACTTAGTACATTCACTATGTCAAACAGAATTATAGGAAGTCTAAAATTACTTAAGTTACACTGTTTGGAGACCGCTATGTGAAAATATTGTGATTCTGTGTTATTTTACGAAAGAGAATGGTGAAAACACTCCTATAACCTAAATCAGTCCAGTCATTTCAATCCATGCCCTGCCGTGTGGCTTTTCACCTCACTTTCATATCGTATCGCTCCTCCATCATCCTCTCTGTTCTTCAATGTCACCTTCCTATGTCCTGAAAAACATCATGGCTAATCCTGAGGAGCCAATCAGTGACTGTACTTTTATTCAAAGTTGTTTTATTGGCACAATGGATTGGCTATATGGACAATTCTACCTTGCTATTTCTCCTTTTTTTTTCTAAATAAAAGTTAAAGACTTTCACTCTAACAATGTAAAACTATATACAATAAGAACAATTATCAAGTAAGAAATACATTCACAATACATTCCATTAGAATTTGGCAAATTCAGATTAAATACATTATATTCTGTCTTACCTTACTAAGGAAAACTGTAACTATAATTGTCTAATCTTCAAACCTGTCAGATACCCAGGAAGGATATAATGCTACCCACCCAAGTACACAAGAAATACAGAGCAAGCAACTCCAAAACTAAAAAATTCCAAAACTAAAAATGTGGATGCATGGACAGCCACCACAAGGTTCCTCTGTTCCACTGGGGCCTTCAGGACACCAATATCTGACATACTTTTCTGTGACATGGAAACTTTGAAGGACTGTCCTACTTTGTCTTTGCAAAGTTAGCAGTTTCATTCTTTTGTGTCTTTTATAATTTGAGCAGCATACTGTCATTGGTTGAGGCAGGGGCAGATCCTTGCCACAGTGGCTAACTTAGCCACAAGTGGAAGCAAACTCTTTTTCTCTTTTATTTGTTTGTTTGTTTGTTTATTATTTTGGAGAGCAGGCAGCACCTGTTTATTGTTCAGCTTCCCCAAAAGATGTGAAATTATCAGGCCAGGGTACAGGCTCAGAGGGCTGCATGCTGGGCCTGGCGCTGCTATGCGGAACCCTTACATTTGCTCCTCAAGCTCTGGCGGTCCCATCACCCAGAGCACAAATGGTGTGGCCCTCTATCTTCTTGCTGATCTCTGAGGGAGTGAATTTCAGATGGCAGGACATTGCCCTTAACAAATTGTGCCATTACTTTGTCCATCCAATCAACACCTCACGGCATGGAGTACACACGCCACTGCTTTCATGTTTATAGAACTCAATGAGAGGAGCGATAGCTTTCACAATGTCTGCTGAGCAATCCATGGCAATCACCTCAGTTGTGCCCAGGCCTGCCTGGGCCTGCACCAGTGCATCAAAGTCCATCAGCACTGTCTCACACAACACTGACTTAGGATCAGCAGAGTAGATGAGACACCAGGAATCACAGCAAGGAGGAAGCAATCTCTTAATGGATGTTCTTTGATGCCTGTCATCCTCCATTGAAGTAAACTGATGGAGCAAGAAGCAGACATGTCTCACATTCAAGAAAATCCTTATGTTATTAGAACATCAAAATGTCATATAGTGTAAGTCTCTGAAGTGTTTGAAGACCATCTATATATTTAAAATATATCTCTGATTCACATTGCACACATATTTAACTTGAATAATAGTTTATTGTTATAGATGACAAACACCTTATTATCCTAAAAAGCTTTCACAAACTAAAATTATTATTTTTATTTTTTGTTTTCTTATTTGTTTGTTTGTTTTGTTTTGTGTTTTGTTTGTTTACTTGATTGTTTTTCGAGACAGAGTTTCTCTTTGTAACTTTGAACATCTCCTGGCTGGCCTCAAACTCTCAAAGGTTCACATGTCTCCTTCTCCAAAGTGTTAGTATTAAAAGTGTATGCCAACACATCCTAGCTTTAAACTTAGCATTTTTAAATAAACTGTATGGTTACAATACCTTAATAAAGAGAAGATATATATATATATATATATATATATACATATATATATATATATAATTTAATTTTTTATCAATATACAAAAGTATCTTTTAAAAACAGTAGAAACATATATAGTGTATAACAAATCACCCTAAATTTGTTTCAATATACCAACATACATACCAATGTTGTTAGTATTCAGGCACCAGTACTGATGGTTCTGACAGGATGCGCCCCCAGCTGTAGCCATTCACAGTACTACCTGTCCATATGCACTGTGTTCGCTTTTTAAAAAGCCTTGCCAAATTCCTATCCTCCCCCTTTCTCTCTTCCTGTCTCTCTCTCCTCTCTCTGTTTCTCCCTCTGTCTGTCATTTCCTCCCCTCTTTCTTTTGTCTACCCCCCCATTTGTCTCCCCCCTCCCCTTTTTATATATTCCCGTTCCCTAATTTAAACAAAACAAACATACAAACAATAAAACCTCTGTTTGAGTACTGCCTGTTGGCATCTTTCCCTCATGCTGCTTTTCTTAGATTACAACAAATGTAAAATATTTGAGACTAGCACTTACTGTTTAAGTTTGAAAGTGGATTTAACATTCTACCCTGTTAACTGATCATTTCTATACCCCATTTTGCCTTTTCTGAACAAATCCCATTATCTAATTTTTTAAGCTCTTTCTCTGACCATGACAAGAGACAATTTGTAACCAATGCCCCTAGAAGATGTCAAACATTAATAACACATTGAATGACAAAAATAACTCATGCTACCTCTTAGGGATATGTAGGTCACTGTCTTCTTAACCCCTTCTAAGAGCAATTGAGATAATAGTCAAGTCCTGGGAAAATTAGCTGACTAGCTGTAACATTTGTTATCCAGCTCTGTGAAATGGGGAAGCTCTGTTGTCCTAGATAGAATAGACTGTTAGGCTGGATCATCTCATCCAGAAGTCTTGAAACTGTTCTTGATTTAGAACTCTGAGGAAAATGCAACAGAGACACTCAGAGAGGTTGGCTTTCAATTGGTGTCTGGACCCGTGTTCATAAAATACAAAAACTTTCAAAGGTAGCATACATATCAGCATTAACACAAATATGGACTGTGTGCTCCTCACAACAAACCAGTTAAAGGTGATTTTTTTTTAAATGTTTGAGCAGATAAAATATATGTAACCTGTTTGTACTTTTCTAGGTTTGTATCTTTATGTCTTCAGCCAGGATTTTCAGGGGGCCCCCGACAATTAATTTTGATCTCTATCAATGTTGAATAAATCCACAGCCTTTCATTTTCTTTGGCAACAAAGCATAACCTCTTCCCAGAAGCAAAATATCCTAAGATTTTCATATTAAAGTTCAAGCATTCTCAAAGTATCTAGGCTGCTTAAATTCAGCAGTCACTCTTACCATTCTATGTCTCTCAGCAATAAAGAAATTCAAAGTCAGTAAGACACTTTACAGAGTCCAGACTCCCTGTATATTTACCCACAGAAAATCTCACAAACAAAACTGCCTAAGTGTGAACTAAACAATGACAGCAACAATAGACCTGCCTAAACTGGTAGGGGTAGTCTGGAGGACTCAATAATATGAAAAGTACTACAGACAGTTAAATAATGTTAAGAGTAGGAGAAATAATCTTCCCCAGGGAAGAGTATAGCAATTGGTTATCTAATGCCATCAGGCTAATCCTGAAAACAAATATGCAACTAGTATTCTACAGAATTAGCAAGTTAATTTTTACACACACACACACACACACACACTTTTACTATTGTAAAAAGTACAGATCTGAGGTGATCTTAACTTGTGATCATCATCATGTTTGTGCCCTTTGAGTGCTGGAATTATAAACTAGATCTTAACTATGTCTGTGGTAGATAAAAATTACACAATAAATATTGACTTGAATGTCTAAATTTTTACATTAAAACATGTTTTATTTTATTTTTTCTGCATGATAAACTAAAATAATAGTTAAAAATACAATGTCATTGATTATATTTTTTTATTTCAAATGGCAAACAAATTTATAGAGGATGAATAAAATCTTCCAGTTTTCTTTTTCAGCATTTTAAAATTGCTCACAAACACTTAAAAAGTCAACAGCAAAGTACTTTGGCAACATATCCCTTAGAGAAATTTTATTTTAAAGGTGTAATATGTAGTAACATTTGACATGTTGTAAATGGAAATCAGTTAAATTATTATAGTTATATAACATATGCTTGTTGATTGTTTCATGTCCTTGGTATAGTTATAAATGGCACAGGGCTGTATCTGATTTATATCAAACTCTCTTATAAAGTCTAAAATGATTAAGCATCACCATATGATCATTATATGTTTCTTAATAAAAAATTTTATTTCCCTCCATTATAAAAATATTTTATAGCTCATTTGAGAAAGATTGTTTTTGAAATATCACCCATGTTTTTTTTCTCTATATGTCTGAGTGTGTATACCTAGACTATGCAGGCAGATTTGTGTGCATCATACACAACTATGCATATTTAGGGGACAGGGTTTAATTTTGGGTGCTAGTCATCGCACTTAGGGAGAAGGTCCCTTTGTAGTTTGTCCCTGAAGTTCATAAATTGGGGTTCACTGCATTCAAGTGATTCCCTATCCCAACCTCCCATTTTATCATACTTGCTCCTAGATTGCTGACACAAGATTTAGCACTTGGATACACGTGGTATCTATCTATTTGAAATCAGGTACTATTATTTATGACAAACATTTTATTCATTCAGACATCACCTCAAACCTGCACTCCTTATTTCTTATAGTCTTTTTTCTACTTCTTTAAAATGAACAATCTAGTGCATGCTTAACTATGTGTTTAAGAAATAAATACTATTTTTACCTAATTTATCTGCCCCAGTTCCTATAATTATGCAAGCAGAGAATGGATTTTTCTTTTTTGTTGGTATTGGAGATTAAACTCAATGACTTGCACATTTTAAAGCCTGTATTTTAAACTACTCAGCTATAGCCACAGTCATTAAGTCACTTCTAGGTCAAATCTAAACTAGAACTCCCACAAGAAAACTAAAAAAACAAACTTTTTCTCCATGGCATCAAATGAGTAAAATCAAAATGTATTTTTCATATATGAAACTACTCCACAGAATATCTTTCAAAATTTGTGAGTTACCATAGATACACTCAATATCTTTGATCTAATTCCTTTTATGATAATAGAAACAGTTTGCAAAGTACAAAATAAAGAGAAAACACTATATTTTTATGATTAGAGTCCCTAAATATTTGATGAAAGGGAATCTCCAAAGACATGTTCATGGTATTTTAATTCTGTATATCAATTGTACCAAAAAATGATAAACAGACTGTCGCATTTAAAAACAAACAAAACCAGCATAATACAGTTATGGCCAAACAAATTATGGCAACCACAGATAAAGCAAACATCAAAAAGGAACTGCAAAGATTAGTCAGTGGTTAAGAGCATACCTGGCCTTGGCAGAGGACCCATGCTTGTTCCCAAGCACTCAAATGATGATATAACATTATCTGTAACCCTGCTTTCCATTTTCTCATTTTCAAACACCCTAGACACCTGGAAGACTTATGGTGCATAAGATATATCTTACTTTCCTCTTACTCTGGCTGGCTGAGTAGCTTGTGTGGCGATCTCCTCTCCTTATTCTATCCTATCCCACTTTTTTCTCCTCCTTTCATAATTATCTTCCTGTTTAATCTCTCTGCCTGCCAGCCCCACCTATCCTTTCTCCTGCCTTGCTATGGGCAGTTCAGCTCTTTAATAGACTAACAGGTGAAAATTTTAGAAAGAAAAAAAGAATCACAGCTTCACAGAGTTAAACAAATACAACATTAGCAAAAGCAACACCTTTATATCATTAAACAATTGCTCTACAGTATAAATAAGGATAACACATCTTAAAATAATATTCTACAAGTTTTTCCTATTTTCTAAATCACACATTATCCTAAATACACATTATTTTGAAATATGTAGCATACATCAGATACTTTGTAGAATAAAAGTGAAAAAGAGGCAAAAAGATAAAAATAAATTAAAAAAAATAACATTAGGAGGGTGTTGGGAATGTCATTCTGTAAATATGTTTCTCTTATTGGTTAATGAATAAAGCACTGTTGGCCAATAGGAAAACAAGATACGTAGGACTACAAGACTAGAAGGAAAGAGGAAGAAGCAAGGAGGAGATTCAATATGGAGGATAGAGAGAGCAGAACACTGGCCTGCCCCTTGGGAAGATGTGACCATGTGGAAATACCTAAAGTAATAGAAATGGGTTAATATTTAAGACAGAGCTAGCCAATAAGAAATGCTATTAACAGGCTAACAGCTTCATATCAAATACAGCATCTCTATGTGTTATTTAGATCTGGTGCAGCGGAGGGACAAGGAAAAACCTAGTCATAACAAAAGGAGGGGACATGGAGGAAGTATGAAATATTAAAATTAAATAAAATAAGAATATTTGATAGTGAAGGGAAATAAATTATTAGATGAAGATTGTTAGGAGTAAGTTTTCTACTGCTGGCCTGTCCCACTGCGGCAGCAGTCCCAATTAGCACACAGAGACGAATCCTCCTTGTCTCCTAGTCCCGCCTATCTTGCTTTCGGGGGAGTGGGGCCCGCATCTGGTCTCCCCAGGCTCTACATGCTGACCCTTCCTTACTACTTCCTCGAATCCTCCTTGTCTCCTAGTCCCTCCTCTCTTGCTTTCCTATTGGCCACAGTGCTTTATTCATTAACCAGTATGAGAAACATATTTACAGAATGACATCTCCTATCATAAAATTCTCTAATTTTGTGATCATGATCATTTTCCGAATTCTACTCCATTGTAATAAAATGCAAATCCTTTATATTCACTGCAGCAGTCTTTCCCATTTATGTGAATAAATTATAAAACCCCTTTAGTGCCTACTTTTGTATTTATAGGCACTTATAGGCAGTAATGATTTATGCACCCAATGCATTTTGGAATTTCACATTTATATATTTAGAATTAATATGACTTCTAATTTGGTAGTGTTTAAATTTGTCATGTTACTCTTTGTCATACATTAAAGAAATTTAATTTATTAAAAATTATTTTTTTAAATCAAGTACTTATAAGTCTAATATTCAGAATATTTTTTCTTTCTTTCTCTGTTTTTTTTTTGGGGGGGGATGATTTCGAGACAGGGTTTCTCTGAATAGCATTGGGGACTGTCCTGGACCTTGCTCTATAGACCAGGCTATCCTTGAACTCAGAGAGATCTACCTGCTTCTGCCTTTCCAGTGCTTCATTAACGGTATGCACCACCATCACCCAGCTAATACTCAGAGTTTCCTATGACATTCTCCTTTCATACCTTTCCTGATTCTCCTTAAAAGTTTGTTTTTATGTTCCCCTTTTTGTTTCTGATTTTGTTAATTTGCATGGTCTCACTATGCTTTTCTGTTAGTTTGGATAAAGTTTTTTCTATCTTGTTGATTTTCTCAAAAAACCCAACTCTTTGTTCCATTGATTTTTTTTTGTATTGTTTTGTAGATTTCTGCCCTCAAATTGATTATTTCCTGGCATCTACTCCTCTGGGGTGAGTTTGCTTCTTTTTGTTTGAAGGCTTTCAGGTGTGCTCTTAATACTCTTATGTGACTATCCTGTTTTCTTCATATGGGCACTTAATGCAATTAACTTTGCTCATGATGCTGCTTTCATTGTGTCCCATAAGTTAGGGTATATTGTGTCCTCATTCTCATTGAATTTTAGGACCTAGAGCAAAGGATCACCAGCCTATAATTCACACAACCAGAGGAATTAGGATACAAGGTGTATTCTAAGGGATTCATATAAAGTCCATCACCGAAGGAGGAAGGGACAAGTCCTCAAGAGCATATGGGAAGTGGAGGGCGCAGTGAATGGAGAGAAAAGTAGGGGAACAGAGGGGGATGAGAGGAAAGTATGTGGGACTAGGAAGATTGAGTCAGTGTAGGAATAGAAGATAGAATAGAGAGAGAGGGAAAGAGACAGAGAGAGAGAGAGAGAGAGAGAGAGAGAGAGAGAGAGAGGAACTGAACCTAAAGAAAGGTCTAGAGACCTACAAGACTGTCTCCAACTAACAATTTGAGCAACCATGGAAAGGCTATCATAAATGCCCTTTCTGGATTGTGAGATCACCAACTAACTTATCCACCATCATGGAGCCCTCATCTAGTACCTGTTGGAAACAGAAGCAAACACCCATACCTAAACACTGAGTCGAACTAGAATCCAGATGCAGAGGGAGAGCACAAGACCAGGTTCCAGAAACTCATAGAGACAGCTGACCTGAACAAGGAGGAGCTAACTGGCCCCCAGACTGATAGCTGGGAATCCAGCATAGGACTGACTCAGGCCCTACTGAATACGGGTCTCCGCTATAAGGATTGAGCAGTCTAAGGGAACTCAGACAGTGGAACCAGGATGTATTCATGGTGCACAAAAGGACCTTGTGGACACATACCCTATGGAGGGATGCTCCCTTAACCTAGAGACAGGAGAGAAGTCCTAGTCCCTACTACAAATGACTTTACAGATCTACATGACCTCACCTGGATGGCATTGCCCTATATGTGGAATTGGGGTGGGAAGATGGGAGGAGAGGGTGGTCAGGGTGCATGTGAGGGGGCAAAAGGGTAAGAGGGAAAGAAGAAGGGTGGGAGGGGAGAGAGAGGGAACTGGAATTGAAGTATAAAATAAAAAATAAAAAAATTTGGAATTTTTGACTGCTCTAAAATATATAAGATTTTAAAACATCAATGATTTTCACAGTCTTGTCTAAGTAATTGTTCTTATATAATAAATTTGCTTGAGTATACGTCTATGTCAGTGTCTTTATTTATTGTTTATAAACACAACAATATATTATAGTGATCTCCAGAATTCAATTATAGAGTATTTTGAAAACAATAAAACTATTTTTTCCTGCTTAATATCCTGTTTGTTTGCCTTTCTTTGATCTTTCTGTGAATTTCATCTTTGTTAATTGTTTTCTTAGATTGTTTTCATTTAATGATGGTTTATTTCATTTCCATTTGTGATATATGTAGATATATACAAAAACTAGTAGTTTTCCTTTGTATACATACTAACACATCAATTTGCTTCATGTTGTATTCCTGTTGTGGACTGAGGTATGACTTATGTTTTGGGTGAGGTGACCCACTTTTCAGGTATCAGCCTTGTTATCCCTCAGCTATCTGTCCTACCTTATACTATCATTTTTACATTCTTAAATCTGGATTGCTTTAATTATCTCCAGTTAACTGGAGGATTGAATATTTAGTGTTATAATAGAATATTACATGGTATTTTTTAAGTATTTTATGGTGGGGTAGAATGGTGGCCCAGTAGCTCTGAGTAATTTTTTTTTTCCATAGCAGAGTACCAGAATTATTTCCCAGCCCTCACAACCTGTTCCTGGGGATCTGACTCTTTTTTCTGATCTCCAGGTGTAACCCATAGACATGGTTCACATACATGCAACCAAAACACTCACACAATAACAATAAAAATCTAAAAAGGTCTTTAAGTATCTACATGATGTTATTATTTGCATAATTTTCCCAAGGTTTCTGCTACTTCAGTTTCATTATACTTACGTAAATATTTGGTCTACTTGTTTCAAAATGTTTGAGTTCTTTGGCTTTTTATCTATTGAAAACATTTTATTTGCTCTATTTTTTTCCATTCAGAGTTATAATGAATTTGATCAGGTATAGCTTTTTGGCTATGTGTGTTTCTTTCTTCATTTTAATTTTGGAGAATCCAGTATCTATATGTGCAATCTTCTAATGTTTTCTTCTGGAGTATTTAACTTTCAGATACATTCAGGACTTTTGCAATTCAAAGTATTTAACTTTATTTTTATGAATCTGAACTGGAGCATTTAAATTCTTTCCCAGTTTGTGATTTTACTGGACATTTTAATCATGACTACTGGTTTCCAAATACATAGATTCCTCACAGAAAAACTCTTTTTTCTATTTGCTGACCTTTTGTAGCTAAACATAAAATGTATAATTTATATAAAATATTAGCAATTCATATGATTCATTCCTGAAGTTCTCATCTCCACTCCCATTACATGTTACTACAAGTTAAATTCTTTATTAATGAAATTCTGAACTTTATTGTTTTATACCTGTTATAGGTGAATTACCTTCTGAATCTCTCTCTCTTTCTTTCTCTCTCTCTCTCTCTCTCTCTCTCTCTCTGTATGTGTGTGTGTGTGTGTGTGTGTGTGTGTGTGTGTGTGTATGTGTGTGTGGTATTAAAATACTTTCACAATTAGCAGCTAAAACATTGCAGGAAAACAGTATTTCAGTAGCAGGTTTCATATTAATCTGGCTGGAGTTTGGGAATGTTTACTTTGTATGGCTGTGGGTGCCAGCAACTTCACATTTTCTCTAGAGTTCTTGTTTTAATCTCTCCTATCGATTCTGGGCTTCCTTAAGTACACCTCTGAGAACAGCAGCTTTTTCTCTTGTAAACCACTATTATTATACTTGAGACTTGTTTCTCTCTTGGTAAGATACATGTGGGAGGAAGTATTTTGTAATCTTATGATTAAATCTCAGTCTTCAGAGTCCCTGAGATGTAATGTTCACAAGTGTTTCTAGGCATTTTTCTCCTACTTAGATAAGAGGAGTTCTCCACAGGGCAGAAATTGAAAAAAGTGTCCTTTCTCCTTGTGGGAGAAAATTCTGCTAAAGGTATTTTCTTCTGGGGAGAAGGCTTTTACAAGAAACAAAACCAATCTCAGCAAAAGCTATGAATTGTCATTCTCAGATGTTATTTCCAGTTTTAAAATCTAGGATGTTATGAAAATTCTACTAAATGTCTCTGATGCCAATGCTTATTTAAGTCAAATTTATCTAATTCTTCATAATTGTCTGTTCAATGTTCCTGTCACTTACTGGCTCCAACAACTTCTGTTCTTCTGATTATATATCACCTTTGTATCCCTGGATATTGTGTTCCTCTAGATTTTGTCAGCAATGTTTGAAGTATTATATGTACTGCATACAGTATTTTCTATTTTAAATTATTCAAGTTTATTAATGATATGGTTGTTTTGCATGCTTGTGGTGCCCAGACATACATTTAGCCAAACTACACAAATATATACAATAAAATAAAACAAAATAAAATGATAAAATTAACATCTCATACGAAAAGTATTGTACTGATACATTACTTGATTCTTTTCCATTTAGAGCTAAAGTTGTCAGCTTAGTAATATTCTGGAAAATATTTTTACATTATTAAAAAAGGCATCCAAATCAGGATGGTTCCATTCTAAAGATGTAAGCATAGTTCAAAATATGTAAACCATTAAATGTAATATGTAACATAAATGCTATCAAAACTGAAATTTTATGACCATTTCAATATATGAAGGGCTTCAAAGTTGTTTAATAACTTGATCATATAAGTTCTAATTAGACTATGGGATATGAATCACACCAGAATGAAGATTTCACATAACATTCTTTTTTATTTAAATAATAAACAATCTTATTTTATGTATCAATCATATTTCCTTTTCCCTCAACTTTTTCCATGTCCCATGCCCCCCCCTCCATCTCATACCTCTTCTGTTCCATAGAAAGGGTGAAGCTTTCTACAGGGGATAAGCAAAGTCTGTCATATCATTTGGGCAGGGCCTAGGCCCTACTTCAAGTGCCTAGGATGAGAGAGTATCCCTCTATAAGGAATGGGCTCCCAATGTGCATTTGTACACTAGGTATAAAAGCTGTTCCATTACCCAGGGCCACACAGACTGCCCAGGGCTCTTAACTGAAACCCACATGCACGGTACATGGTTCTAACCTTTTTACATCTGGTATTATACATAAAATAGAGGTTTTTTTCAAGGCACTGAACTAAAACCAAGAACATAATAAGATTGTCCATACTATCTACTTTTCCAAACAGTATTTTTCTTCCTTATCTAGATTAAAAGGAAAAGAGAAAGAATTAAAAGAAATACAAATGGTAGTAAGTAAACAGGTTAATGTGTACTTATTCATAATTCATGAGTCTATGCTCATGACAATGGAGATCCACCAAAACACATTTAGATCTAATAATTTTTAGCAATATAGTAAAACATATAAAGCTAGCAGGCTTGGTATGTCTATATCAATAACATACAGTAAACATGCCAAGAATCCTGTTTACAAATATCTCAGAAAATAAGTTAAATAACTTAGAATTCACTTAACAAAGGAAGGGTAAAGCCTCTTCACAAACCTTAAAACTGGATGATGAAATTGAAGAAGACATTCGAATATGAAAACAGCTCTCAAGTTGTACAATATTGCAATTATAAAATGATGACGTAGCTAAAACAAGCTACAGATTCAAAGTAAACTTCATCAATTAAAATGTCATGCATAACAGAAGCAGAAACAATTTTAAAACTCTTATAAAAGTAAACAAGACACTAGATGTCATAAAATATCATGAGCAAGAGTTATTATAGAGGCAATACCATAACTTATTTGAAGTTACTCTATAGAACTATAGTAAAAAGACCTCATTGATAGCAAGAAAATTAACTGATGCATAAGTCACTGAAAAAGTCCATGCAAGATCAGTTCCCTGATTATTTTGAAAACAATATCCAAAATATATTTTGGGTAAAAGATACCCTCTTCTTCAAGTGGTAGTAAGAAACTCAAAAGCCACATATAAAATAATGGAATTATTTTTTATATTTGTCTGTATCACAAAAATCAACTCAAAATTTAGCAAAAACATAAAATATTGATACCATTATGAAAAAGGTGTAGGAAAAACAGGACATGAAATACATAAGTTAACTATTTATTGCTTTATGAACATACCATATATTTCACTATGAACTTCTAAATTTGACTCATGAAAAGCTTTATTGGACTGCTTATAGAAGTCATATTCTCCTGCTCCATTACTGCAAGACCAAGGTGTTTTATAATTGTTTTTAAATTTTATTCATTTCCAATTTTTTTTTTGTCAGTGCTTGCTATAGTGTGTATGTGCATGAATGTGCACTCTCCTATGGAGATCAAAACAGAATGTCAGATTCCCTGGATATATATATATATATATATATGTATGTATGTATGTATGTATGTATGTATGCATGCATGCATGCATGTATGTATATATATATATTCAGCTTTCTACATAAAAATGATGATGTTTTTAGTAATTTTAATGCAGTGTTTACAGAAAATATAATTTTATTTTAACTTATTCTAGAGATGAAATTTAAGTTACTAAACCACACATAAACATTAGCTCTTAAGATAAAATACTATAACAATAAATGTCAATATATGAATTCCCAAATTCCAAATTAATTTTTCACCTATGTGTTGAAAAAATGTGAGTCAAAATGTCTTCTTAAATGTATTTTTAGGAAATAGCAAACTAGTCCTCTATATGAGGTATCAAAATTTAGAACCAATAGAAATCTAGTGTTTCTAAAGTGCCAGACCAATACTACTCTGTCTGCCCTGTGCCTCTTTATTTCCTGTACACATGCAGGTCAAGTAACTGAATGTGAATTTAACTTTATTCTTCAGGAAAAAGTGTGGACATATAGATTCAAAGTAAGACTCCTGCTTAGCTATTTGAAATATTATAAGGGATATAAATACCTTGCTTAATTTTCAAACCCTAGGGAATTATGAGATGAATTATAAATAAGTATTGTAAAACTTGGAATTACTGAGAGCAAAGATATTAGTTATACACAAGACTTTACCTCTGAAATACACAAGTGAAATGTAAGGCATTTCATTTCAATTATGAACAATTTATTCAGAATATATTACCTGTTTCAGACTAAGTCAAGAATATATAATTATACCAATTTATAAGGGTAAGAAGAGAATCTGAGGGCCAACCTGAAAAAAAATAAATGAAAATACATTATCCCATGCTTTTGGATAGGAAGATCAACATAGTAATCATGGCAATCTTGCCAAAAAAAAAAAATCCACAGATTTAATGCAATCCCTATCAAAATCCCAGCACAACTCTTCCTATAACATGAAAAAGCAAGCCTCAACATTATATGGAAAAACAGAAGGGCCAGTATAGCCAAACGACCCTGTACAAAACAATAAAATTACAGGGGCATCACCATTCCTGACTTCAAACTCTATTTTAGAGTTGCAGCCCTGAAAACATTGTGGTAGACCAATGTAATAGAACTGAAAACCCTGATATTAACCCATATACCTACGAACACCTGATTTTTGACAAAAAAGCTAAACTTATACAACAATAAAAAGAAAACATCTTCAACAAATGTGCTGGCATAATGGATTCTGGTATGTAGAAACCTGCAGATAGATCCATATCTGTCACCATGCACAAAACTTAAGGCTAAATGGATCAAAGACCTCAACACAAATCTAGCCACACTGAACCTCTTAGAAGAGAACATGGGAGGTACCCTTGAATGAATTGGTACAGGAGACTGCTTCCTTAACATAACACCAATACCACAGACACTTAGATGGACAATTAATAAATGGGACCTCCTGAAACTGAGAAGCTTCTGTAAGGCAAAGGACACAGTCAACAAGACAAATCTGCAGGCCACAAAATGGGAAAAGATATTCACCAAACCCACATCTGACAGAGGGATAATTTCCAAAATATACAATGAACTCAAGAAGCTAATTACCAAAACACCAAATAATCCAATTAAAAAGTGGGGTACAGAAATAAATAGAGAAATCTCAATGGAGGAATCTTATATGGCTGAAAGATACTTAAGAAATTGCTCAGCATCCTTAGCCATCAGGGAAATGAAAATCAAAACAACTCTGAGATATCTGAGATACAATCGTACTCATCAGAATGGCTAAAATAAAAACTACCAAAGACAGTTTATGCTAGAGAGGACATGGAGAAAGGGCACAATCCTCCACTGCTGGTGGGAGTGCCTAGACATATGGAGTAGAGCCTATGCCCTGCCCCAAATGATATGACAGACTTTGAAGATCCCCATGGAAGGCCTCACTCTCCCTGGTGAGTATAAAGTGGATGGGCTGGGGTTTTGGGGGTGATAGGGGAAGACAGGAGGGTGAGAGAACTGGGATTGACATGTAAAACAACTTTGTTTCAAATGTAAATAAAAAATTAATAATAAATAAAAAATATGATTGAACCAACTAAATACCCAAATAGTAGCATATAGAGCTAAGAAGAAACATGCCGATTTTTAATTTTTTTTGTATTTATTCCAGCAATACTGTGCATACCCAGGAGTAGGAACAGATCTGGGGAACAAGTAAAGGGGTGATACTGGAGGAAGGGTGATACTGGCAAGGGGACACTGTGGTTGGGGTACATTGTATGAGAGAAGAATTAAAAAAATTGTGAGACTTGTACCTTAAATTATACATTATCTTCTTCCTTACTTTTTTCTAGAATGTTGGGAAATGACAAGTAATGAGTAAGGAGAAAGAAGCTGTGATTGGTGGGCATTTATTGATTGCATTATAAGCATTTTACAAGGCTTGATTTCAACCTGTCAACACGCCAAAGCTAGCCAAGATTTTGGATACTGAACATTTCTTTCCAAGATCATGCTCAATTATGTCCTGTAATATACCTCAAATTAAAAAATGAGAGCAGACAGAACTTTGATATTATGTCACAATTTTCATTGATAAGAGAATCATTTATGTACATTGAATATATATGATGTTTTTGTATTATGTGATTAGGGGTGGCAACACTTTTTCTAGTGACAGATATCTATGCTTCTATAGATGGTAAAAGTGAAGGTAAATAGTTTTTTTGTTTGTTTTTATTTTATTATATTGACTTGTGTTTGAGTGTTGTGTGTGCATTGTGTTTTGTGTGTATATGTAGTTGTTAAAAATTGAAAAATAATGCAGTTTCTTCCCATATACTTTGTATTTTCTACTTATAGAAGCTTATTTTAACTCTAGTATTATTGAGGTTGGTGGCTCTGTCAGATACAGTGGTGACACAAAAGGGTATAGAAATGAATGATCTGAAACATTTGTGACCCTTGCAGCACATGCTGCTTGACTCTAAGTCAGTGAGGATTTTGGCAGCATACCACCTCAGGAGGGTCCCTTGTTTCAGTATTTGCTCCTTGATTGCTACTTTCTACTAGGAGAAATTGCAGCTATTGTACATAACACAGTATATGTTGAGTGAGAAGGCCAACTTCTTCAGGTCATGTGACTACAGCTTGTCTTTATTCATGGATAGCTGCTTTTTGGTCTCTTGCTTAGATGTGCCATGGTCTCATTCATTTTCCCTTATATTTCAAGATCACCTATAAGACAAGGTCATCTGCTACAATTAACTTGTCTCCTTAGTTATGCAAGCTATTTGCTTCTTAGCCAGGTTCTCCAATTTAATGGATGAGTTGTTGGCAAGTGTCTTTACCTCCTTCTGGAATCAGAAGCTGTACTCATCCATCTGAGCCTAAAACTTGTTCTCCAGTATAGCCAGCTGTTCATGGTCCTGGCAACACATCTGCTTCTAATGACATCTACTTCATCCTGCTCATGAATCTGCAGTATAATCACACATGCTGATTATAGCAAAGCATATTCCATTGCAATAACAGAGGGCCAGGCTCAGAACTGACCAGTAGTTCAGAACTCAGGCTTGGATCGCTGTTGTCTGCGTTATCCCTTAGGAATATGTCTTCTTCTTCTTCATCTTTTCTTCTTCTCTTCCTCTTGCTCCTCTTCTTCTTCTCCCTCCTTTTATTCCTCCTTGTTCTATTTCTTCTCTACTTCCTTCTCCAGCCTCCTCCACCTTCTTTACTCAAAGGTTTAATTTTTACTGATTTACTGAGTCTGATATATATATATATATATATATATATATATATAATTTTATTGTTTACTCATTTTACAAACCAAACAAAGTTACTCCTCTCCTCTTCTCCCTGCCCACACAGCTCTTCCCAACCCACTGCCATCCATTCCTCACAAAGTTCAAGGCCTTTCATGGGGAGTCAACAAAGCCTGGCACATTCCAATTGTGGCAGGACCAAGACCCCCCACACAGACACCTAACCACCCCCATCTGGCTTCAAATGTCATTCCACCATATATAATTGGCTTCAAAAAACCAGCTTATGCACTAGGGACATATCCTGGTCTAACTGCCATGGATTCAAAAAACAGATCATGCTACAAAACTGTCACCTACATGCAGTGGGCCTGGCTCAGTCCCATGCAGGCTCCTCAGCTGTATGTAGGTCTAGAATCTCTGAGCTCCTGCAAGTTCAAGTCAACTGTCTCTGTGGGTTTCTTCAATCATTTTTTTGAGGCCCATTGCTCATATAATCCCTCATATCTCTTTTCTACTAGACTCCTGTAGCTTGACCTCGTGCTTGGCTATAGATCTCTACACCTGATTCAATAATATTGCATATTGTCATATGAAACAAGGTAGCATATACACTCTGGATGGTTTTTACTATTTGTGCAAGAATTTAACATGATGAAAAAACTTCAGCTTGAGTCACAAAATGCTCATATTATTTTGACTTCCAAAATAGCCAAAATAGTTTTCTTTTGTTAATACATGGAATGTTTTAACATATTTTCTGTAGCAGAGGAACAATGGAGCCATTGGATAACAAAGTGTTTTGTTGATTTTTTCCAGGTAGATAATACCACTTAATATTTATTATGCTAATTCATGACTTTGTGATTTTTTTCAAAGGAAAATGTTTTGAAATGGAAATTATATATTTGCACACATTCATTTCCAGGGAACTAAATGAATTGAATCATTCCACCAAAATTTCTTCAAAATACACCCCTGCGGTTTTCTCTTGCTTTAAATTTTTGTTTTATTCAAATTTGTATTATTTTGGTAGAGTGTTTTACTGTGTGGCCCAGATTAGTCTTAGGCTTACCACAGTTGTATTGTTTCTCTCTCTCTCTTTCTTTTCCTCTTTTCCCTCCCCCTCTCTTTCTCCTGTCTCTCTGTTTTTTAAGACAAAGTTTCTCTGTTGTATAGCTCTTGGAAATCATTCTGTAGATTTAGCTGGCCTTGAATTCAGAGAACTGCCTGCCTCTTCCTTCTCAGTGCTGGGATAAAAGGTATGCATCACAGTCCCACAAATACTGGTATTACTGGTATGTACTATCCCAAATAGTTTATGATATAATTCGACCATTTGTATTGGTTAATATGTACGAAAATGTTTTGTTGTAGATCAAGTGCAAGTTGTATCATTGTTGGGAATATGGAAATTGAAGGGTATTATAGTACTTCAGTATTATTTTTGGAAAGATATTATTTGAAATGTGGATAGGAAAAAGGAAATAGAAACATTTAATGTATAAACATAGCAATACAGGTAATCAGGTAAGTATTTAATTTTCTAAAAATAAATAAATATAAATTAGTAACATGACATGAGAGCTTGTCATGACATCAGAGCTTGTGAAGTTAAATTAATAACTTATCTTTTCACAAATTTAATTATTGTTTGCATTAGTGATGCAGTAAATACCATGGTTAATCTTGGTGCTTTTATATCTCAGCACCCTAAACCCTGATGTTGCTTTATGACTTTTTTCTTCTTTTAGTGTGCTGGATTATTTGGGATTACAAACAAATGTTCCCATATATATGCAACAGGACAGACATTAATGATTAACCTAGGATCCCAGAAAAATACACTAGAACCCAGTAGGTACAATAGACACCCTAATAGCAATACTCATCATTCACTTGTATTGGTTAAGATATATTTTCCTGAAGTAAAATTTTGTGACTCATTTCTTTTTTAAAAAAACACTAAAGAAGATTCTGGGTTTTTTTCTCTCTCTCTCTCTCTTTTAGATAACAGATTTGTTGTGTCCCAACTGTCTTTACTATTACTATGACATCTATTTTTTTTTTTCTTTTCTTAAATTTAAACTCGAAACAAGCTTGTTTTACATGTCAATCCCAGTTCCCACACCCTCCTGTCCTGCCTGGTCGCCCCACCAACCCCCTTTCCATCTCCTTCCTGCTCCCTAGTGAAAGTGATGCCTTCCAAAGTCTTTCATATCATTTAGAGCAGGTCTAGGCCCTCCTCCATGTTAGGCTGAGAGAATATCCTTCTATGTGGAATGGGCTCCCAAAATCCATTTGTATACTAGGGATAAGTACTATTCCACTACTGGAGGCCCCATAAACTGCCCAGTCCTTCTAACTAACATCCACATTCAGGGAATCTGGGTGGGTCCTATGCTGGTTTCCTAGCTATCAGACTAGAGTCCATGAGCTCCTCTTTGTACAGGTCAGCAGTTTCTGTGGTTTTCTCCAGCCTGATTTTGACCCCTTTGCTCACCACTCCTTCCTGTCTGCAACTGGATTCCCAAACAGACAAAAAAAATCTTATGTGGTTGGAAGTGGCTCAGCATTCAAATCAGTGCTCACAACCGTTAGGATCCTGGATAAGCCCCATAAAAGACCCCCCATCCATGTATGCAATTACCAAGACCATTTCTTGTTCCAGAATGCTGGGGACAGTTATCCCACACAAAGGCAAAATGGCCAAGAGCAGAATTCACAGGCTTAAGCATAGCCAAGTGGAAATACTAAAGCAGTTAGATCATTCTATCTACAATTGACTTCTGAAAGTTGCAAAGTTTTACTATGCTCTCATTGAGTAGGGCTAGTTAGGGGCTGGTCTGGTCGGGACTATGGTTTTCCATGTGGGGGCAAGCCTTGACAAGTTCCAGGCTTTGTCCTTATTTGGTTATTACTTTGAGCTTATTGATTGTGGAGGCTAGCTGACCTAGTACAATGCTGACTGTGATGCTGGCTCAAGTTTAATACTAAATGTACAAGGCCTCCTCACCATTGCTGTTGGGTATGTTAAAAGACTGATTGTCCTTTTTTGGTGACTTCCCTCAGAAACTGTTTGCTCAGTCCCAGGTGAAATTGAGGCCCGATCTCTAGAAGACTGAGATGCTTGCTGTGGCATCTGCTCAGTCCTCACAACAACTAGCTGTGAGTACACTGTGTTGATCTTTCTTACCTTTTCGGCACATGGACACCACATGTACACATAAAATCTCCTGGAGGTATAAACACATACACACAGACAAACATTTAAAAAAAATCTTCAAAAATCACTAAAGAAATAAATCAAGTAGTTTATGTTGCTAAATTTAATTGTTAAGTAATGTATACACATCATTGGGTATCAACAAATATATCAAAATATTAGTAGCGATCCAAAATCTAATAAAAAGATATGTAAAAATATTTATCAATTTCCAAATATTTTTGTACATAAGTTTTTATATAATGCAAAATTTTCAAATAAATATATAAATTAATATTAATAAATGTATTGGTACAATTGATAACCTGGATTAAAATATTTGAAAATATTGATTTTCTAAGGTCCACAGATATATTTTAAGAAAACTATTACAAAGTTATATTTTACATGCAATTAAGTTTTTGATAGCAGTTTTCATAATATGCATATTAACTATTTTCAAAAGACATATATTCAGAAGTATCATCATTTCTGAATTTCTTTCATGTGTAATAGATGTTTTTAAATCTCAGTGTCATCAAAGTAATGTAGTGGTTTCATTACACTTAATAATGTAATCTTTATATTTAATATTTAAACCCTGAATAATATAAATATGGTAATTGTTTTATATTATATTATGAGCAAATGTAGGAAGTAGTAAATAAACATTTGGGTCACGGTATTTCTTGAAATTATAAATATAAATGTTTTGGATATTAAGAATGTATATGTACAATACAATAATGTTTTTATTATGAATATTATTCTTTTCATAAATTTCATTTTAATGTATGTGCAAAATAAGGAAAAGTGTATTAATTCATGCATTTTATAACTCTAAATTATGTGTTAATAATTACATGAAATAAGACTTTATATGACAGCCCAACATATAATATTATTTTATGTAACCTTTGTTCTTCACATTTATCACAAAAGATAAGACAGCTTTTTGATGAAGAAGGAAAAGTTTTAAAGAAGTGAAAGTATACATCTAATATATGAATATTGCTCTTTAGTGGAAGTACAGGTTAAACTGTGACTTTTCTTCTGAATTTTTCCTCACACTTAATGAATAGCACTAATAAAATGGTTTCTGAAGAAGGATTTGAAAATGGTAGAAGTATAGCAAAGCAGTCAATTCTAATTATTAGAAAAATGTGTGGAAAATGAATCTTCTACCACCCAGTGGTAGTTTAGATCATTGCATATTAGCATACTTCATTTACATCCTCAGACTAATTGATGCTTTCCCAATGAATTTACATATCAGTCCATATTTGGATAAAATAAAGAGAGTACACAGCAGAACTACGTTTGCTTATGGTTTCTATTCAGAATAAATATACTGACACATACACAAACATGTTTTAGTTTCGGAAACAGCATTAGTACTAACCTTCATTAATAATCAAAAAGCTACAAGTGCCTGAAATTACAGTTGATATTTTAGAGATCACTGAAACAAATTACTATGCCATTCTCAAGTAATCTCCACAGTGAACTATTAAAATAAAATTATATCATTCAAAATTTTCCTGAATTTCACATATCCTATGTCATTTATTTTTGTTTCTGAATCAAGTTAAATTTCATTTCATTATGTTTTAAATCAAATTAGAATTATTACTTTTGAAGCATTTTGAGAAAAATCATTCTGATTTCAATTAACTTTTTAAGAATTTATTATGTTTAGTTAATTTTACTATATGATTTTTACATAATTGAATAATTTAAAGTGCATTAACAATAAATTATTGTGCATTTAATTAAGGGCTATTACTTACTGATTTATTTCCCTTAGTATTTTAGTATAAGCAACATCTAACTTTTATTTTTCTTATTACTTTAAAGAACACAACATGCAAAACAGAAATGGTTAAATCTAAATATGATAGAGAAAAATTTTTCTTTAATTTTCTCATTTTACAAATCAATCCCAGATTCCTCTCCCTCCCTCTTTCCCTTCCTCCCTTCCTTCCTCTCTCCCTTCCTCTTTCCCTCCCGCTGACCACCCTCCTATCCATTCCCCCTCCTATTCATTCCCCCTCCATTCCACAGGGAGGATGGTGCCTTCCAGGAAAGGTCAACAAATTCTACCAAGTCATTGGAGTAAGGTCTAGTCCTTCCTCCTGCCTGTAGATTAAGGGAGTATCCCTCCATGGAGAATGTGCTCCCAAAGTCCTTTTGTGCACCAGCGATACATCCTGGTTTCATTATCAGAGGTCCCTTAGACTACCCAGGCCTTCTAACCAAGACCCATGTTCAGAGGGTCTAAGTTGGTCCAATTCTGGTTTCCCAGCTATTTGGCTTCTCCTTGTTCATGTCTGGTGTCTCTGTGGTTTTCTATAGCCTGGTGTTATCCTCCCTCTCTGTAAATGGATTCTAGTTCAGCTCAGTGTTTAGCTATGGGTATCTGCTTCTGTTTCTGTCAGCTACTTGATGAATTTCTATGATGGTGTATCAGTTAGTCATCAATCTCATTATCAGGGAAGGGCATTTATGGTAGCCATTCCACTGTTGCTCAAAATAATTTTGGGGTCAGTCTTGTAGGTCTCTGGAGATTTCCATGAATTATTTCTGTCGCAGGGTCTAGCCATCTCTTGCCATTGTGACATCACTGCAGCAGGTCATGGACAGAATAACAGAGCAAGCTGAACAATCTATGGATAGCAGGCCAGTGAGCCACATTTTTTAAATGGTCTCAGCTTCATTTTCCCCACCAGGTTCCCTGGATAGTGGACTGTGACAAAGGCACATAAGGTAAATAAATCATTTTTTTCCCAAATTTATTTTCAGTGTTTTATCTTAGCAAAAGGTGAATAGAGTAGGACAGAAATTGATTCCAGAGAGACAGAAATTATTTCTGAGATGGGCCTGGCTATATTGTTTGGGGAAGAATTGTCAGAGGGTAACTACAAGCAAGTATGGCAAAGGGAAATACTTTTCAGAGAATCTAATTTGAGGAATGTTGACAAATGCATGCATGCAGAAGATAGAACACAGGACCTGGGAATCTGGTATGGCAATGCTTTTCACTTCATGGGCAGAATAGGATGAGAGGAAAAGAAGCTATTTAGATATTACTCTTTTCCACATCAGCATGAATATTGTCTAGGAGATATTCCGTAGGTTCTACTTCTTAGAGTGTCCATGACATAGTACTATGGGAAAAGGACCAAACTTTCAACATGAGGACTTTGGTAGACATCATCAATCTGTATGTTATTGTGTTCATATATAGATTTAGTATATTCCCTTCCTAAAATTAGTTAATCACACTGATGCAGAAAATTGCCTATCATTTTGAAATAACAATGTACCACTAGCAATAGAATTTGCCATTTTTCTGGCATTTTTTTCCTTTCAAACTGCCTTCCCTTAAAAATCACTGAAACATACAAACAAAGGTTTCATTGAATAAGAAGTTTGCAAGAGTAGATTTATTTTAATGTCTTTGGTGAAGAAACATTTCTCTTCAATGGGTACTGTTTTCTACTGATATTAAAAGATCAAAGTGATTCTTAGTGTCTTTTCTGTACTATTTTATAGTGCAATAAAAAGAGTGGAATGCTATTTACAGTAACAATGATCAGTTTTAGCTTGATATATTCAACACCGGGGGTTTCACTGTGTAGACCTGGCTGCCTTGGAACTCACACTGTAGATCAAGCTGTCCTTGAACTCATAGAGATCTACTTGCCTCTGCTTCTGGAATGGATGCATATGCTTCACTGACCCAGCATGGTAAAGATATTATAACTCATTCAATGTAGTCAGAAACATTTCTCAGCATTACCCTGGGAAAATTGACTGCCTTTCTGAAGTATCCATTACTCTCCTCATAATAAAAATATATTAATTTTCATTAGGTTCTCATTCTATAATAAGGTAGTAAATTACAGACATTGCTGTAATACAGGATATATTGAATTTTCCAAGTCATAGAAAATGAATCAATTAACAGTTCGTGGAGATACATGAAAAGTGACTTCATTATGGAAAAGTAAGTGATCAAACACAAAGTCCTTTTAAGACAATTAGTCTACTCAGCATATTAGTATGCATTTGTTCTAACTTTGGGAATCAACAACCCAAAGGACAATCTGTAATGTACATTTCAATCTTCTGGGAATAACAATGTGTCAGAAAAGTTTATCAGTGAGGGGTGCTTATCATGAAGGAGACAGGTATATTTATCCAGAGTAGGAAATAAATAGGTAGTCTATGTATATTCTAATCTGTTCTGTTGCAACATAAATTAATTTTTAAAATACAATCTATAAAGTGATGTATTAGAAATGCTTCTGAAAATCACAACATTGTAGCTAATATATTATGTGACTTAGTTTTTATGTATGGCACCATCCTTATGATGAGTATAGTTATTGAAGTAAATAGTTGCTATGCTCTGAGTTGTTTTCAATCACATTTATTAACTCATTTATTATTTTTTTTTTGCAGGGCATAAAGGCAGAACCAGAGGTAGAATCTGGGTCTTCTGCTATAAAGTATTACTTCTATTGTTTATTTGAGTTGGGGGAATCTCACTGTAGTACTGGCTGGCTTGGAACTCACTATATAGGTAAGGCTGTCCTCTAAGCTATGCTTACACTCATGTCATCCAAAATCACATTGTAGAATTACTAGAAGTAATTATCATGCTTATCTTCTGAGTGTCAACCTAGTGTGTCTTTTTTTTTTTTAATTTTATTTAATTTTATATAACAGTCCAATTAAATGAAAACAAACATTTATACACAATATTTGGGAATTTGGGCGACGTTCTTTCCAAACTACTTCCTGCTGGTAAGGGGCACTGTCTTGGGGGATTCCAAGAAGATTCAGATATCCTGGCTGTAGTCTGTAGGGCTGCTCTGTCCAGCTGTTTTGAATGTAGGATCAGCTTGTACTCTGTTTCAGGCGGTCTGGCGTGATCAAACCACATTAGTCTGGAAGGAATCCACATCTTTTCATTTTCTGTGGAAACAAAAATAGAAATCCTTTTCCCCAGTAACTTGTCCTTCAACTCTGGCCAATAGCCGGTGGAAGAGGATGAGGGCTGAGCTGGAACTTGAGAAGGTTTTGCAGGGTAGTTGGATCTCACTGGAAACTGGCGCTCTCCAGCTGAGACCTCGTTCTTTGGCAGAGGCCAGGATTTGGGGGTCAAGGATCTTGCCCACAGGAACTCAGAGTGGACCCGCACGGATCTCTGGGAGAGGCCCGAGACTCCAGCAGAGGACTGGAGGCAGGGTCAGAGACCAAGCTGGTGGAAATTAAAGGTGGTCCCGCGTGGATAGTCAGGTCTTCTTTGTTCAGAGTTGCTCCGAGAAGTCGCCGAAATCTAACTCATTTCTTATTAGCAAAATTAAGAACATGCTATCTAATTAAACATTATTTCAGCTTCTGCTCTAGAATTGTTTCCTAAAAATAGAAAACACTAAGAATACTAATCTTTTCTATTAAGGTTTGGCCTAAGATTATATTCTTTTAGACTAAAACACATTTCCTTTTCAAAAAAAATATTTTGAGGAATATTAAAATTTAACCACATTAAATAAATGAAATCATATTCAGATAGATGTACCCTTGATATTACAGTGAACCAGTTATTAAATTTAAAAGTTTGGACAGAAAATTTGGATAGTAAGTGGGGTAGGAGTGGATCTGTGAGGCATTAGGGGAAGAATTGCGAGTGAATGTGGTCAAAATGCAGTGCTTGTAATTCTAAGTAATTGATAAAATCTTTATTAACAATCTTCAGAAACAAAACCATAAAATACCTCAGATGATAAATGTATGAAATGTACTGAAAGTTCAAGTGCTGAGCCTTGGGAAATGTCTCATTGTATAGCACACTTGCTCTATGACCATAATCTGAGACTGAGTAATGGACAGATGCATAGCACAAGCGTCTGGAATCAATGTTCTTTCTCAGAGATTGGAGAATAAGTGAGATAAGTGAATCACTTGAAGGTTGTGAGCCATTTTTTTCCTAGCCTATGCAAAGTAGATTTAGGAAGGGAACCAGGTCCAGGGTATTGATTGCATTGACATTCAAAGTCCTCTAACTTCCATGAGCAATCTTGGCATGGATGTTGCTACATTCATAAACACAAAAATGAACACAAACACTACATGCAACTGCGGCGTACATATTGTTTGCTGCTCTATTGAAATATACACCTGTGCTGTTGTGTTTTCAATTACCACCATGAATATGACAGCTACATGGAATTGAGCTTTTGATGATACTATAGTGTGAAGGCAATATATAAAAAGTTCTTATTTTAAGACTTGATTTTGGTTAGTAAGATTTATAAATTTAATTTTGAAAACAATGTATACCAAGTGAAATTGGTCTCCTGCATGTCGTATGAATATTAATTCTCACCTAGAGATTCTTGAGATAATTAATGAGCTCAGTACATCATTCACAAAACAATGTTATGCAAAACCTAGCTTCATTGCTGTTACTATTAGTAGTAGTAGCAGTAGTAGTTGCAGTAATAGTACAAGTTGATACATGAGGGTTTCATGTACCTGACAGTGGCCTTGAAATTACAATTCTCTCGCTTCAGCCTCTGGATTTGAAATTATGTGTATGCATCCACACATGGTACAATGTATGTAATCAGTCTATATTTCTTATTTGGCTGGCTTAAGTCATTCAAAATGCTTATGGTTCAATAGGCAAACACTATTAATTATTGTTTGATTAATAATGTGTGCAGTTACATTAATGAACAGTAAAGTGAAGCAATCATAGCAGCATGGAAGATCTTCATTAAGATTTATTGACTATCAGATACATGACTAATAATAAATGTTGATGATAGTTAGTAAACAAGTCAAAAAGATTATGGAGAATAATACCACCAATTTATTCAGAAATATTAACCTCATTTGTGAGCTACATTAACAAATAGAAAAGATTCAGATATTAACATAGATATTTTTCTCCCCAAAATGACAAAAATCAATTTTATAGTAATTAAAAAACTGAAGCCTGAATTAAATGAAATTTTCAATTAATAATCAACTTAATATAAAAGTATAAAAAATCATCGTCACAATTGATTCCTAGGGCCCATGTTCAACAGATGCAGTAAATAAATAGCAGAAGGACATCACCAATAGCGAGGTTAAAGTATACAATTGGCTTTGAAGCACTGGAAAGATACTGATTATAGTATCATATTGCCAGGTTGGAATTCATAGTAGCCCAAAGTACCCGAATGCTGATTATATGGTAAGCTGAAAGAATAATAAGAACAAAATGAATTAAATTATTTAAATACATCATAAAGGATAATGTAAGATAATTTGATGCATGAATAGCAAGACAGAACCAATTTCTGGAGCTAAAAATTCTGATACTTTTGATCCTTTTATATATATATTCAGCTTATTCAAGCATAAAATAAAGTAACAATTTCATTAAGAGTAATCATTTTATTCATTATAAAGGAAGTTCCATGTTATAATCTCTTTTAAGTCAAAGTTTCCCCCGAATAAATGTACAATAATTTTTCCCTGAAAATGATATCATTGAGCCACATTAGAATAAGGTGGTGTACAATGTTAGTTGAGTGTCTATTATGGGGATAAATTGCAATTATCTTATCTACACTCCTTAACTTATGTAACCACAGTAGTACTTAGCCATGATAAAAACAGACACTTCATGTCCACACTTTTCAAATGAGGAAAGAGTTTCAGAAAGATTAGGGAACTTGTTTATGAATGAAGAAAGAGTACCAGGTGTCCAGACTCTACCTGAATGCCAAGTTTTAACTTACACAAAACAAATCACTTCACAATTTCATCTGTTATTTACTTAAAACTTCAAGTACATCAAATCTATAATAAATACATACTATGCAATATATCCATACACTAGGTATTTTTAGAGAAACAGGCATGCATGCAAAACTGAGTCATATACATGTGTATACATAAATTTGGAAAAACACATGGTTATTCATATGGACATGGATCCATTTGCATATGCATGTACCAACACAAGTAGTCAGACTACATATGGTTTTTATAGAAATGTTTATGTAATTTATTATATATATATATATATACTTATATATACACACATGTTACAATAACTTACCAATAATATAATTTATGTGGTTATTTATCATGTGAAAAGAGTTACACTGAAAACTCATTTTTTCTAAGACTATAGATCAATATATTCTACTTAATTTCTTTCTGAAATTACCAATATCATTATAAATATTTTCCTAAATAGTTGATAGAAATATCATCATCATGATATGAAAGAAACTTTTAGAAATCAATAAATAATTGCATAAGCCAAGGGACTAGATAATCCTTCACTATCTTCACTCAAATCAAAATCTCAAAGAAACTTCCTGTGTGATTTTCTAAAGAGGCAAGTAACTGTTTCTCGTTGGTGCTTGGGTAGCTACTGTTTCACTTCCACAGAAGTGATTTATGATATCTTTCTTATACTTCTAATCCTATATTCATCTTTTCACTAGAGGAGTTATGAGAGAAAAAATCTTTAAGTTTTGATATGCTTAAGTAAGACATTTTGGGTTTTAACTGTCACATGGACAAATCCTTCAGGAAAGAAGGGTTTATCAACATTAATTGATTTACTACATCATTTAAGTTTGGTTTTTAAAGCGAGAAGAAGAAAGGATTGTTGATTCTTACTTTGCAATCTGTTAAGTCAACTTTTATAAAACCTAGATGCTTTATTTTTATATTATATTCATTTTCAGTTTTACATATTTTTAACAAAGAAAACCATTTATTTTGGGGAGGCTTACAGCTCACAGTTTTATTCCATTATTTTCATGGTGCAAAGGAAGGGGGCATGTAGGGAGACTTGGCACTGGGGAAGGAGCTGAGAGTTTAACATCTTTACACTTAGGCACATCTGTTTTTAACACTGTGTGTATAATGAGTCATCCATGACTTGAACCAAACAGATAATTTAAGGAATATGGGCAATGAAAAGACCTACCTGACAATAGACAGTTACTTGATAGCATATTTTAGACTTTTCATGAAAATACTAATTCAAAACTTCTTTTTTAAAGTAATAATAATAGTAATTATTATTTGAATGATCTTCCAAATCTTCTAATTTCCCAGGAGACAGACTTGTGGTTCCTCAATGGAATGTGTTAGAATTTCATATGTCTGACCATTTTGTAGCAATAAGTCTTACATTTTTCTTTTCTTTAGCATTTAAATTTTACATTAAAACCTAAAAGACAATATTGGACAACATTTTTGATTCAAGCTGTGCCTTTCTGCTGGTAGTTCCTCCTCATGCATTAACTTCTCTGTACTGAGTTATCTTGTGGGACTCAGTGTGTCTTTATCTATTTACATTCCTTGTTTGATGATCTCACCCTGTATCCTATATTTGCACCTCTAACTCATATGAAAATACTAATTCAAAAAGTTTTAAGTATCTGTTCTCTTAATTATTATTAAAATTTTAGAATTGGGCTATAGCCTACTGTATAAAATTGATATTGGTTGGGTATTGCATGTCTCTAATCCTATCACTCTAGAAGGAAAACTACGAATGCTTGACAGTCGTTGGCATGCAGCTGGCTTATCAGAAGCTACTCTTCTCTCAGCAGCCAACAACTCTCAATCATTCTTCTGTTAGGTGTGGTACTTCACAGCAACTGTTCTCAACCTGTTGGGATTTGTCTGGGGCTTGCACAGGTTTTGCTAGAATTACTGTGTATAGTGTAGAGAAAAACTCATAAAACTAACTGGAAAATAATACCTGCAACTGAATTTGCAAAGGTTCTGTCACTATTAGCTCCCTTCATATCAAGTATGTACGTTTGCAATAATGATATAAAAAGCATACTTGTTACGAGCAGTTTTTCCCTGCCGGTCTGGTCCCACTGCCTCGCCAACCCCAAATAACTCACAGAGACCCTGTATTAGATATAAAGCTGTTGGCCAGTTACTAGTTTCTTATCTTAATAGTCTAGTCTTAATTATTCTAGTCTACATAGATAGATTCACACTGCTTTGTGGAACCACATTTTTAATAGCTTTTGAGAATTTCATGCAGTATTTTTTTCACCCTCCCCGACTGACATTTCTCAGGTCCAACCAGTCTTTTATTCACACCCATCTTTGTATCCTTTATTTTTTTCCCTTCATCTAGGTTAATTGGTGCTGCCAAATAGCATAGGACTTTCACTGGTCAGTCAGTTTTCATTTTCAAGCAGATGTCAATTATAGTGAATATCTGATTTGGAATAAGATCTTGTGTTCACTTCCTGTCATGAGCACTAGAAGCCAATGTCGTTTAAACCTGTACAGGTCCTATGAATGCGGCTTCAGGGTCTAAGAGTTCATCAGTTCTATTTAACTTGGAAGTTACTCTTGTCTTGTTGTCTCCCCTGTCTTCTGGATATTTGAATCTTGAACTCCTTAGTGTTCCAAAATCTCTCACTTATCACACTATTCAGGAGTGGATCTCTGTATCGCTTCCCATATCCTACAACAGGAGTCTTTCTTTAGATGGCTCAGTGAGGCACCAATCTGTGAATATTGAAGAATGTTGTTAATAGTCACTTTGCTGCAACCTTTCTTGGAAACAGTTATATCTAAAACAGTTTAAGCCTGTGCTGATATGTAAGAGAAAAACTATTACAAATTGATTTTTAAATGATTTCTTTTATTTTTTTAAGATTATAACTGCACCATTTCTTCTTTCACCTTTCCAGCTTCCTTTATACTGGTCTCATTAAAATTCATGGCCTTTTAAAAGTTATTATTGAATAAGAATATGTATACACATACATATTTAAAATTTAGACTGTTAAATCTATGTAATTTCACTTATATGTATATTTTCAGGTTTATATATTAGTAAACATATGCTAGTTTCAAATTAATGCTATTCAGATATTGAAGTAATTTTACATTATAACCCACTTTCTTAAACTGTTCACGTGATCTGAATGCATTGCCCATTTAAACTCTCCTATAGTGTCTACAATTTTAATTGAAGAATGTTATTCACATAATTCCCAAATCTCCAGGTCTATGTTTTGACCAGCACCTAAATTAAAGTAAAATTTAGTCATAATTAACTTAATTAATTAAAATTCAATCAAACATAATTAAATTTTAAGCTCTGTTATCCAGATTCAAGATTAGCTTAGATCATTTCAAATTCTTCTATTGCTAATTAATATGTATAATTCAGGTCAATAAAACTTTGGTTGAGATGCATATGTACTCTCATTGCATTAATATTTGCACAAAACACACCAGCAGCAAACTATATTGAGTAGAAGTCTAGGCATCTTTATCAGTCCTGCTGAATAATTCTATAAGAAACTGACAAAGAAATTATTAGTATTCCCAATTATACTACATCAAAGCGAGAACAAATTGTGGTTTACATAAAATTTTTTGTATGTCTGTTATTGATTCTTTTTACCAATTTTGGAACAGCTTCTAACTTTGGTCTACCTTCTACCCTGGAATTTGCACTTTGGATTTATTTCTGTGCCTTCTAAATGTAACCTTAACAATTTGAACTTTCTATCGCATATTGATGTGATTACTTCTCCAGGGGAGCAAGAGGTAACACTACTATTGGGGTATGAAATAGAATGAATTTTCGAAAGACGTACATCTCCTTATCACAATAAATGTAATAATTAATAACATTAATATCTTTAATGACATATAAACTTTCTGAATTGAACACGGAGCTATATAAGGAAAAATACTAAGGCACAAATTAACTTGGTTGAATAATATTAGTGAGCAAACACAGAGTTATGGCATACGTATTGCATAATAATTATTTTAAAGGTAAAATTATTTTAAGATCTAAAAAATATGTTGTATTTGGTGTATAAAAGCTCTTCACACTTGCTATCTAATCCTTCCTAAAATATTTCACTTATTAGAAAGTACTTTCGTGTTAATTATATGCTATAAAATGTAAAGCACAGTAGTATAACATTGTGTAGATGTGCCACATCTTCTTTATCCATTCTTCAGCTGAGGGGCATCTAGATTGCTTCCAGGTTCTTGCTATTACAAAGAATGCTGCTATGAACATAGTTGAGCACATGTCTTTGTTGCATGGATGTGGATCACTTGGGTATATACATAAGAGTGGGATTGCCAGGTCCTGTGGTAAACTAATTCCCATTTTCCTGAGGAACCACCATACTGATCTCCAAAATGGTTGTACGAGCTTGTACTCCCACCAGCAGTAGAGGATTGTTCCCCTTTCTCCAGCATAAGTGGCCATTGGTGTTCCTAATTTTAGCTATTCTTGCAGGAGTAAGAAGGTATCTCAAAGTTGTTTTGATTTGCATTTACCTGATAGCTAAAGATGTTGAGTACTTTCCTAAGTGTCTTTCAGCCTTTTTGATTTCCTTTATTGAGAATCTTTCTTCAGTTCTGTACTCCATTTTTTAATAGGGTTATTGGTGTTTTGTTGACTAGTTTCTTGAGTTCTTTGTATATTTTGGAAATCAGCCTTTTGTCAGATGCAGGATTGGTGAAAATCTTTTCCCAGTCTGTGGGCTGCCATTTGGTCTTGTTTACTGTGTCCGTTGCCTTACAGTAGCTTCCAAGTTTGAGGAGGTCCCATTTATTAATTGTTTCTCTTATTGTCTGTGCTCCTGCCATTATGTTCAGGAAGCAGTCTCCTATAACAATTTGTTCAAGGGTACCTCCTACTTTCTCTTCTAAGAGGTTCAGTGTGGCTGGAATGATGTTGAGGCCTTTGATCCATTTGGACTTGAGTTTTGTGCATGGTGGTAGACATGGGTCTCTCTGCAGTTTTCTACATCCCATCATCCAATTGTGCCAGCACCATTTGTTAAAGATGCTTTCCTTTCCCCATTGTATTCTTTAATTATTTTGTCGAAAATCTGGTGTTCATAGGTGTGTGGGTTTATATCAAGATTTTCAATTCATTTCCATTGGTCTACCTGTCTATTTTTCTGCCAATACCAGGCTGTTTTCAGTACTATAGCTCTGTAGTAGAGCTTAAATCAGGAATGGTGATGCCTCCTGAAGTTCTTTTATTGTACAGGGTTGTTTCACCTTCCTGGGTCTTTTGTTTTTCCATATAAAGTTGATTATTATCCTTTCAAGGTCAGTGAAGAGATGTGCTTGGATTTTAATGGGGATTGCATTGAATCTGTAGATTGCTTTTGGCATGATTGCCATTGTTACTATATTTATTCTACCTATCCACGAGCTTGGGAGATCTTTCCATTTTCCCATATCTTCTTTAATTTCTTTCTTTAGAGCCACAAAGTTCTGATTATATAGGTCTTTACTTGTTTGGTAAGTTGTTTGTGGCTATTGTAAAAGGTCATGTTTCTCTGATTTCTTTCTTGGCCTCTTTATTGTCTGAATAAAGTAGGGCTACTGAGTTTTTTCAGTTTATCTTGTATCCTGCTAGTTTGATGAAGGTATTTCTCAGCTGTAGGAGTTCCCTAGTAGAGTATATTTGGTCGCTTATGTAAACTATCATATCATGGGCAAATAGAGACTGTTTGACATCTTCCTTTCCAATTTGGAACCCCTTGATCTCCTTTTGTTGTCTTATAGCTTTAGGTAGATCTTCAAGTACAATATTGTAGAGATATCGAGAGAGGGCAGCCTTGTCTTGTTCCTGAGTGTAGAGGATTTGCCTTAAGCTTCTCTCCATTTGGTTTGAAGTTGGCTGTTGGATTGCTGTATATTGCTTTTATTATGTTTAGGTATGTTCCTGTTATCCCTGATCTCTCCAAGACCTTTATCATGAAAGGATGTTGAATTTTGTTGAAGGCTTTTTTAGCATCTATGGAGATGATCATATGGTTTTTCTTTTTCAGTTTATATGTATGGTGGATCATGTTGAAAGATTTTCGCACATTAAACCATCCCTGCAATCCAAGGATGAAGCCTACTTGGTCATGGTGGATGATTTCTCTGATATATTCTTGGATTTATTTTGCCAGTACTTTATTGTGTATTTTTGCATTGATGTTCATCAGTGATATTGGTCTGTAGTTTTCTTTAGTAGTTGTGTCTTTGTGTCGCTTGGGTACCATGGTTATTGTGGCCTCCTAGAAAGAGTTTGGTAATGAACCTCCTGGAAAAAGATAATGGAATCTTGAAATTCACAGGCAAGTGGATGGCACTAGAATAAACCATCCTGAATGAGGTAACCCAGTCACAAAAAAGAGGAAAATGGTATATACTCACTCATATATGGATTTTCGACCAGGACAAATGATCACCAGCCTATAATTCATACCACCATAGGAACTAGGATACAAGGTTTATTCTAAGAGATTCATATAAAGTCCCTCAAAGAAATGGGAAGGGACAATTCCCCCCAGAGCACATGGGACTTGGGGGAAGAGGTGACACTGAATGGAGAGAGAAGTAGGAGAAAGAGAAGGGGAGGAGAGGAAAGCACGTGTGACTAAGGAGTTTGAGCCAGGGTAGGAAAAGAAGACAAGAGAGAAAGAGAATGATGATAAAATTGGGAGCCATTATTGATTTGAAGAGAAAACTGAACCTAAAGAAAGGTCTAGAGACCTACAAGACTGCCGCCAACTAACAATTTGAGAAACCATGGAAAGGATACCATAAATGCGCTTCCTGGATAGTGAGATCAACAACTAACTTATCCACCATCATGGAGCCCTCATGTAGTACCTGTTGGACTAGAATCAAACACCCACGTGTAAACACTGTGTCGAACTAGAATCCAGATGCAGAGAAAGAACACAAGACCAGGTTGCAGAAACTCATAGAGACAGCTGACCTGACCAAGGAGGAGCTAACTGCCCCCCAGACTGATAGCTGGGAATCCAGCATGATACTGACTCAGGCCCCCTGAATATGGGTCTCAGCTAGAATGACTGAGCAGTCTAAGGGTCCTCAGACAGTTGAACCAGGATGTATTCCTGGTGCACAGAATGACCTTGCTGACACAACCCCCATGGAGGGATGCTCCCTTAACCTAGAGACAAGAGGGAAGTCCTAGTCCCTACTTCAAATGTCTTGACAGATTTACCTGACTCCACCTGGATGGCATTGCCCTACATGTGAAATTGTGTGGTGAGATGGGAGGGGAGGGTGGTCAGGGTACATGTGACGTTGCAGAGAAGGTAAGAGAGAGGGAGAGAGGGAAGGAGGGAGATGTAAAATAAAAGAAAAAAACCAAAAGAAAATTGGTCACAAGAAAAAAAATATAAAGCACCATTAATATATTGATTAAGCCATTTTTCTACACAGTTCGAAAGAACAGTATATATTTTAGAAAGGCAAAGAAACTACTTAAATTTTTGAGGAAGGTTTATTATTTATCAGTTTGTGTTATGTATCTTTCATAGTTTTTATGTATGTATTTCTCTTATAAAGGAATCTCACAATTTTGTCACAAGAATCAAAATTTACTCTGAGTGTGTGTGTGTGTGTGTGTGTGTGTGTGTGTGTATGTATACCATTGGTTATATTAAGAAAAGAACTATGTGCATGCATCATAAAAAATAAAAACCCATTGACAGATATTGGGTTGCGGTTTAAGATTCAAGCTAAAGGCCAGAAAAAGGTCATTAAAGCAAAGCAACTGGCCACTAGGTCTGAACACTATTGCAGACTGAGTGTGTGATCTGACTAGCTGCATGAAACCTCACTGCAATCCTGTCTTCCCCAATCCTTTGACTACACTACCAGACTGTTGCCTCTTCCTTTTATACTTCTCTATGTTGGGAGTAAAGACATGTGATCCCAAGTGCTGAGATCACTTTGTGTGATCCCTTAGGACTTGGTCCATTTTGTGTAGCTTGTGTGGCCTTGTCCTTTGAGTCCTAAATTAAATGTAGTGTAGTATATATTGTCTTATATGTTAAGACAAAACATGTTTATTTAAAACTATGTACCTCACTGGAGTTTATTAATATTATGAAAGATATATTTTACTCCAAAAAGATATCATGAAGATTCATTATGTATTGCTATTAATAAGAATATAGTATTTCCGCTTGATAGGGTTTTTTCTTACCTCCTTTCATCTTGATAACTGAGCACTTTTAATTTCCTATTCAACATGACTTTCAAGGTTACCTTCTCTATGAAGATGCTCTCTTGGTTGTTTTTCTATTGACCCATATGGACTGTGTCTATGTATACGACTGTGAGAATACACTGAACATTAATGTCTCCTGCACAAAGGGCAAGCTAGAAAACTTTTGATCCTCTTAACACTTAAAACAGCATCTAAAATGTGTACACACACACACACACACACACACACACACACACACACACAAATGTTCTTAGGATTCATACAATAGTTACAGTTAGTATTTCATGTTAGTAACAGAAATGGAAGGACAATCTCCACCTAGGTGCCTACCCCTGGGAGAGCCACTAAAGGAACTGCTATACATTTTATCAACATTCCAAGAACAGAGGTTGAAGTAATACATGTATATATTCTCTTGTGACTTTTCATTTTTTGGAGACAAATCCTAGCTTCAAAAGGTAATTGTGTATGAGTATTTTCAAGATAATCTCTCCTAAAATTAACTATGAGAACTGAGATAAAATAAATGCAATGGCCCTTCTTTAAGAACCATAAATGTAGACATAGATGAATAGTCTAATCACTATCTGGGTACCTACTAGGAGGAAAATTTCTTCATGATCATATATTAAACATAGCACCAATGTCTCTTCATAAATCGAGGGACTTAATTTTAGTTTAGTTCTTTTCATAATTCTACTTGCTTTACCTCCTCTTATCTATACACATATTCAAAGATTTATAGGTCTATTTTTAAAATGATCATTTTAAATTGCCAATTAGATTAATTATTTCACTTGGAATACTGTGTCCCTACCAGTTATCTATAATGGCAAATATGGGTAGAGATCATTTCAATTATCTTTGCCCTTGTGGGCATAATTGGTAAAGTAAAATGGCAACAGCTTTATAATATTTTAAAAATTAACAACTCCCAACTGTTTTTCATATTATATATTTTCCTAAGTATAAAATAAACTATTTTGTTCAATTGTAGTTACTAGAAAGAAAAGTATAAGAAAGGAATATATGGAATACAAATGATTCTTTCAGGTAAAAGCTACTCTTTAGTTATTTAAATTCTAAGTGGTGACAGTTATTGAAAGACTTTATATTAGAAATATTTATAATAAATATATTGTAGTTTTTTTTGGATGTTGTGATTCTAATATGATAATAGTATTAGAATTTGCAAATAGCAAGAAAGCAGTAAAGATTAGATAAAGAAAATGTGAAACATTTACACAACAGAGTATTACTAAGCTGTATAAAACAATGACACCATGAAATTTGTGTGCAAACGGATAGAACTAGAAATAATCTGAGTGAGGTAACCCAAACCAAAAAAAGACAGTATTTACTCACTCATAAGTGGATAATAGATATAAAGCAAAGAATAACCAATCCACAGCCCCAGAGAAGATAGGAAACAAAGAAATAAATAAGATCTTGTGAGTAAACTGGGAGTGAAGAGGTTGGTAAAGGGAGTAAAAGGGAGATGAGCATATGCTGGAAAGAGATGGGTGAATTGGGAGACAAAGAGGGAGATCAAAGAAAGAGATTTCTGTATAGAGGGAGCCATTATGGAATCAGGGAGAAATCGGGTCTAGGGAAATGTCCAGGAATCCATAAGGATGACCACATCTAAGACGCCTAGTAATAGTACAGAGGTACCTGATCCAGCCTCCTCAAATCAGGTTTGTGAATAGCTTAATAGTTATCACAGAAATCAATCCAGTAACTGTTGGAAACTGATATAGAGATGCATAGCCAAGCACTGGACAAAGCACCAGGAGTCCTATTGAAGAAGAGAGGGAAGAGAAATCACATGATCAAGGATGTGTCAGGATCATGAGGTGGAAGCACACTCAGAGACAGCTAAGCCAAGCTTGTGAGAAATCACAGACTCTGAACCAAGAGCAGGGAAGCCTGCATTGGAACAATCTAGGCCATCTGCATGGGGGTGACAGTTGTGTGGCTTGTTTTCTTTGTGGATACACAGGCAGTTGGAATTCAGGAGCTGACTTTTGGAGCCCAAGGCCTTGCACAGCCTTGATATAGGAGGACAGGGGCTTGGTCCTGCCTGGATTTGAATGAGCTTGTTTCATTGTCTCCCCATGGGTGGCCTTACCCTTTCTGGGAAGTGGATGTGGGGGGTATGCGAGATGAAGTAGGTAGCAGGAGGAAAGAATGGTGGGGGTAACTGATATTGTTATAATAAATGAATAAAACATTAAAATAGAATTGTAAGAAATTGGTAAAAAATAAAATAGTCTTAATTGTCACTTTAGCAGATGTCATAGCTAGCACTGTCAACAACACAAGCCAATATTTGGCAATGAAATGAAATCATGTGTGCCCTGGAAGGAAGGCAATTGGTTTGCTGCTGATATGTAGTAGTCACAAAAAATGGACAAAGGTAACCATGATTTTCTTAAGGAAATTGAAAGAAGCAATGACCATTGAATCGCAATGCAGTAAAGCTTCTTTCAGATATATGTATATTCACTCCTTATCATGAAAAGCCCCCAAATATACAAAACATAGATCCCCAAAGAAATGGGACTATAAGTCACATGGAAGGCAAGAAACCTGATTAGAGGAGGTCGATTCAGTTACCTCTGTACTATTGCTAGGAGTCTTAGCTGTGGTCATCCTTATGGATTCCTGGGCATTTCCTAGACCCGATTTCTCCCTAATTCCGTAATGGCTCCCTCTATAAAGATGTCTCTTTCATTGATCTCCCTCTTTGTCCCTCCTCCAGTTCACCCATCTCTTTCCATTATATGCTCACGTTCCCAAGAGTCATGTCCCAAATTTATAAAATTATAAAAGCAAATACCCAAATTTCCCATATATGTTTCTAAATATGTAAAGTGAAAATAATTTCATAAATATTACACTTTAAATTTTTTGAAAACATAAGTCAATAGTGGGTTTCCAAATCTGAAAATGTGAACTACAATTAATATATTATTTATTTTTTGATTTTAGTATACATTTCATAATTAATGGAAAGCTTATACAATTCTAAAGTAAAAAGTTATTATATCATATACATTACAAAACTACTATATTTTCCTTCATGGTTGACTGATGCATGATCTTGTAGAACTGTGATTTGATTTCACATTTTAGCAAAAAGGCAAAAGAATACATAATGTATATTTCAATCTTTTGTCTTGACCACCTAAGATTTGAAATTGAATACATAATGTATGTGATGAGAATTCATATGGACTTCTTGAAATTTTTGCTTTCTAGTGCTTGCAGCAGTAGCTACTGCTATTTCTGAATTATTTCAATCATTATTTCTGTTCAACTTCTTGTCAGGGGCTAATTTCTGAAAGATCGTTTTATACAATAGCATAATGTTATTGCTTTAAAAATATAAATAAGCAAGAAAATTGCTATAGTGAATTCAATAACAAGCTTCACTGGGTATAATGTGATCACTTCTTTGTTACTTAATTTTTAAAAGGTAGCAATCACCTAAAAGTTCAATATCATTACATTGGAATGACTAAAATACAAAATGTTCATATCACAGCAAGAAAATGATAAGAATTTATTTTTAAAACATGAACAGTCTACTATAACAACGTTGAAAGATATTTTGTGCTTAATGTATTTATTATACATTTTGTGACAATGTCTGTATATAATTTTGTTATCATATAAATTCTGCTGTCACTGACTGTCTATTTTTTTCATTTATACATGCAAACTTAATTTGCAGCAAGCTTTTGAGCTAGTCTATGAATTTTACATGTGTATATTAGAAATAAAAAATGTTGTTGCACTATACATTATTGAAGATGATCTAGTAAGAAGCTGTATATTGAATAGCTGAATAATTTTTTTCTATTAAAATTTTCCTCATTTTCATGGTAATGTCTTCGGAAATGTCACTTCAGTACTTTTGCTGTTACAAACATCCCAAAATATGCCTATAAATAATGCATCCTTGACAATATTGTCCTAATAACTTATTTAGACCATAATTAATTCACAGCTCTAGGCATACTTAAATAAGGGTCTACTTAAAATTTGTAACGCTCACTGTTGCTTGTTTAGGAAACAGAAACAAAAATAAAATTTTAAACGAAAATAGTATGTTTCCTATGGTTTTACTCTCAAACTGAAATAAAAAATGATTATGTGTTAAGCAAATTACCCAAAATACCGGAATATGTGAGAGATGTTTTTCCACACATATCTGTCAGAACACTGTCAAATGTATGATGCATGGTGAATAATGCCTTGGGTAACAATGAGAGAGTTCCGGGGGCCTGGGGGTGGGGGGAGAGTAAGAAGGCCTTTTACCTCAGGTACATTTTGTTCCCTGGATTGTTCTTGGATGTGATTTTTGTGCCTCCTGCAAAAACATTTGCATTCAGTTTATAAGCTGTTTGTTCTTGTTGGATGTTGGAACATAGCTATAGAACCAAATCTTGTGAATGATATGCTCAGTGCTGTCCTCAGTGTACCCTGATTCTGAACATGGCCTTCTGTCTGTGGTAATGCTTTCCCAGATATAATCTATTGTAGGTTTCAGGAAATTTTGTTTAATTTGGTGTGTCCTGGGAAGGTTCTTGGAAAGGGTTACCCTTAATATTTCCTATGTGCTATTTATTTACGTGGTTTTTCTAACCATGTTTTTCAGAACTCAAACAACTTTCCTTTGTTCATATATAAACACACACTTAAATGAACTAAACTGTCTATGTCTTCAGACTGTAGTCTTAATTCTTTAAAATCTTCAAATCCCAGGTCTCACAGTCAGTTCTTTTCCCAGGCTTTTCAATTGCCTTCTATTGATTTCTTTTCTAGTCTCTTAATTTCACTTTTCATGCAAACACATTAATGAGATTATAATCTCATAATTAAACTAGATAATTGTACTTCCTCCAATGACTATCATGAAGGCTGATTAAAAATAAAAAATAAAATAAAATATTATACGTGTAAACACTTGGCTTTGTATTGAAAACTTGTGTTGTTACTTTATTATGTAATTAAAAAGTAAGGTTGTTTAACCTATGCTATTTAAGATCAGAGCTAGATATTGCCCTCTAAACACCTAATAAGTTGAATGGATAGAACAAGTGTGGGAAAACAATTTCCATTGCAAAATGGAGAGTACTTATTCCTGATAAAAACAAATATTTCTATTTTGCAATGGTTTAGGTTCTACTTAGCAGTTTTAAAATTGTGATGCTCCTTTGCCTAGTGAATAACAGCATTACAATGTTGATTCCTTCTGAGGTAAAATTGCATGCTAAAATAATTTTATTCTGCTATAATTATTTAGTGAAAGAAGGGTAGAATGTATATTTTCATATGATTAAAACTATACTAATTTTCAATGTAACATTCTTTTACAAAAGCCTCTCTATAGCTCAGGACACTATCATTAGAACAAAGTACAGTCTACAAAATAGGAAATTATTTTTGCCAACTCCATATCAGATTGAGGACTAATATTTAAAATATATTGGGAGTGTCCCTCCACCCAAAGCAAGAAAAACAAAAGTGGACTTCAAGGAAAGAGTGGATTACTTATATAATCAGGGGTTTCTCAGAAGAAACACAAACACATGAGTAGCACTTAAATAAGTGTTTGACATCTCTTATCACCAGAGAAATACAAATGAAAACTACTTTAAGATGCCATGTTACACCTCTCAGAATGGCCAAGATTAATAAAACATGTTACAGCTCAAATTGGCTTGATTTTAGCATAAGGAGAACACTTATCCATTGTTGGTGAGGGTGCAAACTTGAACAGCCACTGTGGAAATCAGCATGGTGTTCCCTCATGGCAATGGATTCTTGGGCATATGCCCAAAGGACATTTCATTTTACCACAGAGACACTTACCCAACCATGCATGCTGCTGTTCTATTCATAAGAGCAAACCATTGCAAACAACCTATATACCCCTCAATAGAATAGATTATTACTTAGCTCTTACAATAAGTTAAATAGTGGATTCCATAGGTAAATGATGGATGAAGTTAAAAAAAAAAAATTCTGAGTGGGTTAACCCAGATATAAAGCTAAATATGGTAGGTATTTACTGGCATGTTGATGTTAGCTGTTAAGTCAGCTACAATCCATAAAAGTACAAAGGTTAGATGTAGAATAAGGAAATGTTTGGAGGATTAGGTACTCCTTTTGAGAAGAAATAGCACAGATAATTGTGAATGGATGGTGGGACCTGGACTGGTAGTAACAAATGAGTAGGGGGAAAAAAGGGGAGGTAAGAAGTGAAGCTGGCAATTGACGGGTAAATTTGAGAGTGTGTATGAAAACCAAATACAGTAGAATGTTACTGAACACCTTCATATATGAAAGTGATTTAAAAGGTAATCACCAAATAAGAGTGGAGACAGGTCAACCTTGACATTACTTTCTCATCATGAAGCTTTCATATCTGGAAACAAGTTATAGACTTGTTTGCCAAAGGGGCCCTGTAGGAACTCTGAAACAATGGTAAGGTAAAGGCTCTTGGTTGCTGTCCACAAACTTGTAGTTAAGCCCCTATTCCTGAAGAGAAGAACTTCCCAAATCATTGAACACGGATAAAGAGTGGTGCTTACTTAGAAACTTCATCTGTACTAACTAGTGTTCATATTACTGGAAGGTACTCGGCATGGTAACAAAGGAGAAAGGTAAACTGCAATCCACTACAAACACTTCCATCTATAATGGAGATCTGATGCAAAATGACAAGTGCAATAGCTGGATACAGTTTAAGGGACTAACCAACGAACATCTGACTTCATTTAATACTCACTCCGTATGGTGGAACCCACCCCTGGCACTAATTGGGTATTCAAGAACCTGAGACTAGATAGGGGAGAAGCTTAGGGAAAAGCAAGTAGTGCTTTATATGCTAAAGGAAATAGCAATAGAATGACTCCTAATGCCATTTTGTCATACTCACAGATCGTGGTCTTAAACATATATAATCTGAGAAGCTTCCCAATGTAGGAACAAATACAAAAACGAACAACTGAACAGGGAGCCAAAAGGGAGAGATTTTGGAACACCGGGTCACAAATGGATTTTCTACATCAATTTCTTTCCTTCTCTGTATATCATCAGTTCTAATTGGTCTAAATAATAAAAACCTAGAGTCAGATATTAGGGCTGTAAAGCTTCAGGCATTACACTGGCCTGCCCCTTTCACCTGGTAGAATGCTCTCAGGCAGTACTCCGGCCAGTCCAGGTTTCCATGAGTGCTAGTCTGCAGACACATATAAAGGACCCCTTAAAATACCGACCTCCGCCCACTTACAACCTCTTTTGCGTTCCCTGCTCTCATTTTGCTTTCTCTTTGGCTCTTTGTTCTCTTTTCAGCTCTTCCCTTGTGATCCCCCATGCGGGACCAACCCCCCCCCCACTTCTCCAGCATTTATTCCTATAACTGGAGCAAAATAACAAGGGGGTGAAAGCTGAAAGAGCCAAGAAGCAGAGCAGTTAATCAATTGAGCTCTTACCTCTACAAAATCCTCAGACTGAAAAGAGACCTTCTACCTTCTATTCCTCTCTCTGCCCAGCCATACACTTCCTATCTGTACAGACCTCCAGACAACTACAGTCAACTAGTGGCTAGCTCCACCCTCTTATCTTCAGGTAGAATTCATTTGTTAGAGTATATACAAGGTATCACCAGATCTCTGATTTATGAACCCCCAAGAAGAGAGGCTGGAAAGATGTTGAGAGCCAGGGAAAATGGAGAATACAAAAACTGGTGTCTTCCACAAACTGTATGAACATACATATAAATTCTCAGAACTTGATGTAGCATGTACTGAGCCTGCAGAACATTGTGCCATTTGGGGTCCTGGTGCTGAAGAGAGGTGGACACAAGCCTATCTCCCTAATCCAAGTACTATTTAAGCACTCACAAATGAAAACATTGTGTTCTCCAAAGGAATCTTACAGGGTACACAAACCACTCTTAAAATAGTTCCCATCATAGCTAAGACAAAACAAATTCAATGCTATTTTTTTTTTTTAACTCATAACGCTTTCTTCTGTCTTTTATTTTACCCTGTTTTTAACCTACAGGTCTTTTGCTAATTCTGTGCCTGCCATTATGCTTTGTCTTTATATCTGATAGGTCTCTCTCTCGATCTCGTTTTTCTTTTTCTTTTTGATTTTGTGTTGATTTTTGTTTTTTTTTTTGGACCTATTCAGGTGTAATTTTATCGTATTTTATTATTATAAATTGATGTCTTTTTTCCTAATGAGAAAGAAACAGAACTGTTGTAGATTGGGATTACTGGGGAGGGAAGTGGGATGGTTAGGAGGTGAAGAGGTGGGGAGGGGATAGGAAAATTGGAGAGAGAAACTCATAATCAAAGTATATGAAAAAAACTATTTTCAATGAAAATAGTGATAAACAAAAATACACTTCAATTTAACAAAAAGTACACATTGTAGATGAAATTTAAAAGTATTAGTAATTTAACTATATGTTTTCTGACTTCTGTATTTAAAATCTAAAGTTACACATTTTTTAATTTGATGCATTGCTTTAGATTTTTATATTGTCATTTTAAGTGTTTCAATTGCATAAAAATTTAAAAGATTCTTGTAACTATGAAACTTTCCATTCTATTTGATAGAGCACCCTGAATTACCACTGTTTTCGACAATTCAAGTTGCCATACTTTATCTGGGATTCTTCAATCTAGTTGAAATTTTGTATACATTTACTAACAACTCCTACTTGGCAGTTTTTACTCTCTGATACAACCTCTGTTACATTCCGTGTTAAAATGAAGACCATGTGGTTTGATCTTTTAAAACCTGGATTGTCCTATGACACACTTGCTTCCAGGTTTGTCTATGTTTGTAAACTGAAATTATTTGTGTTTAAGTCTGAATAATATTTCATTGTACATATCATGCTTTTATCTATTTATAGTTTGCTCAAGTTATAAGCAGATTCTTTATAAAAACTGTGTTACGACAAAGACATGAGTACCAAAATCTCTCAAGGCAGGGATTGAATATGGAACATCTCTCCAGTTGTAGATACAACAAATTCTATGATTTTTCTACTCTTAGCATTCCAGGTAATGCATATGGTGCTTACCATAACATCTGTACATGTTAACATTCAAACTAAGAGTATGTATAGCAGCACTTTTCTGTGTCCTGTTTAACAATCTTTTAATTTTCTTCTCAAATACGCTGCTGTATTTTTGCACTAGGAAGCTTAAGTGTAAAAAACCCTGTAGTTATAACATATTGTTTTAAAATAACAATAGCATTCATCACATAGAAATATGCTATATTTTTAATTTGGTTCACCCCTTAACATATTTTATATAACAATTTTCATAGTTTTTATTGTGTACTATATCACACATTGCTGTAGTTATGATTTTCATACTGTTTATATGTCATACATTAAAGATAGTAATAAATGATATTACTACAGTATTAAAACATTTTTAATTGTGCTATGGATATTTTATCCAGCTTTAAAATAAGCATTTCCTATTCCAGCAGATATCATTATCTTCATTCTTACTAATAAATACAATTTAAAATTTATTGTAATAAAGTTCTGCTTGTCACGGTATCCTTAATAGGAGTTTATATGTGAAAGTCTTTTTGTTAGTTCTGGTTGGCATATTTATTTATTTTCTGCATTATATCTATAACATTTTGTTCTCTTGTGAACTATATTTTGTAATGAATAAAAGATAATTTTACTTAATCTCTTTTTAATATGATTTTCCTTGATATTTATAAAATCTAACATCTCATTATAAAACAACACTTAATTTTTCTCAGTATTTTTTCTTTTCCCAGATTTGCATTATTTTCTGCTCTTTGGTTAAATAACTTGACTTGTTGGTCTTTATGTGACCCTTCTTTAGTCTTTTGATTTAAACATTTATTCTTTGGTTGTTTTCTATTGATCAAGTAAACTTTCTAAATTCTTACTGGTTTAATACTTGTTCTAGATAGTTATGTGTCAAGGTCACACAAGCTGAACTGAACTGAGAATAGGAAAACTCCTTGAAGAAAATGAGACTGACTAACGGCATATCCCTCCATGGGGAATGGGCCCACCGAAGTCAGTTCATGCACTAGGGATACATCCTGGTTCCACTGTCAGAGGTCTCTTAGACTGCCCAGCCTGTCTAACTGAGACCCATGTTTAGTGGGTCTGAGTCAGTCCAATGCTGGTTTTCCAGTTATCAGTCTGGGGGTCCATGAGCTCCCCCTTGTTCAGGTCTGCTGTAACTGATAATGACATTGATAACTAACTCATATGCCATCCTAGAACCTTCATGTAGTAGCTGTTGGAAACAGAAGCAGACACTCACAGCTACACACTGAGACAGACTTCTGGAATCCAGTTGCAGACAGGGAGTAGTGATAAGAAAAGGGGACAAGACCAGGCTATAGAACAACTATTTTTAATTATTTCTCAAATATATGGCACATCTCCATTTTTTAGAGTTAGTTACTAGTTTTATTTTATTCCTTAGAATTATCTCATTTATCTATTTGTTATTAGACTGTGTTTTGCTTTATTAAAATCTAAAACATGTAAATATATTTTTGTCTTTGCAGACTGACATTGTCTGATAACCAGTCTTTTTTTCTGTCATTCCAGGATATTGGCTACTTTTCTCCCTTTTATTATGGATTACTTTTCTGTTGGTACTTTAATTCTAAGTTCTCTAGTTCCTACTTGTAAAGAATTTACAATATCAATTTTACCCACATGGTCTAGAGCTTGATACACAAGTGTGAAACTAGCTGTATCCATGGGTGACAGCCTGAATCCTGTATTAACAAATAATGCTATAACCCTGGAATTGACGTGAGACTGAATCTGTAAGGCATGCCAAGTGTTTGTGTCTCCCTGGCAATGGATGTCACAGGTCTAGATCTCTAGTGAGTCTATGAGCAGTACCTGCCAAGGCACATTGAAATTGTTCTTTTTCATCTTGAGTTAAAGTTAGAGAGTTCAAACCCACTATTTCTCTTTCAAGGTTAAACAATAGAATGTTTGACCTAAGGTGTGGCTAAATTAATGGGTATCTTAGTTTGACAACAGGATATTTGGCCTAAGAAGTAACTAATGAATGTATTACTTTAACAACAGAATATTTATTTTTAGCTGTGCATATTGTCTATCTCACCTTTAAAATGGGATATTTGGTTTAGGGTATGATTACTTGATATTTTGGGTATTGAGAAGGTAATTACATTGGCTTTTTCTTTGTATCTTGGTAAAAAAAAGTCTCCTTGCCTTCCCTCATTTTTGATTGGGGTATATAAACACAGTGTGTAATAAACCTGGGGATTTTCCACAGTATTCACTGAAATGTATTCACAATTCTATCCAATGTCTCTGTCTTTTCCTATGTGTGTATAACCCTTTGACCTACCCTGTTTTAATCCACATGCTTTCCTCCAATCATGGACCAGACAAATAATCCAGGTGGGACCTGGATGATATAGTGTCCTAGATGCGGGACACCACAGGTACTATGACATTGGAATATAGCTACATCCTCAATCTACAATATAAAATATTTTATTATTTAGACATTTGTATTGGCTCTTCAGGAGCTTATATTGAGCTTTTGTCAATAAAGATGATGGAACAATGTGCCAAATTTTTCTAGGTACCACAACTACAAAGCATATTTTATGTCCAGGGATGTCTGGAATTAGGGAGAGTTCTTTGGAGATAATAACCATAGAGAACACTATAGGGCCAGTTTCCCTGCTACCCTTAATTCATATTGGCTTGTCAAGGTTGTGAAATAAATTAGGTACAAAACCTCATTTTAGCATGGGGTTCTTGATACCATAAACATTGGGAAAAGTCTAGAACTCTAGCTAGATAAAAATGAAATAGCACTTTTCTCTTGTAAATTTGGACCATCTTTGATAGAGCATGAAATCATAGCAGCCATTCAAGTGGGAAAAATTATAGAACTAGGCTGAACAATTTTGGCCTTGCAACTCTATCTTTCTAGATACAATGTTTTATTGGAAACACAGATAGAAAATAAAATAGAAAAAAGGCTAGAGATATAAAACAATTTACACATATTTACACAGCCCCAACTGGACATAGCTTGTACCAAATGTAGTGTTTACTACCAGGAATGGGCTAAAACAAAGAATTCTTGGCCAAAGAATTTCCATGGGAATAGCCAAACAAGCCATGCTATAATTCAAATCTATTCGTGTCTCTACAAAAAATATTGACAGTGGGGTTATATTGCTGAAGATAGTATTTATGCAACACATACACATGGGGAACCTGAGCTGGTGCCTACATACTTACTTCTAATGACAAATGTCATGGTATTGATAGATATTCTTTATACTATCAAAGGAGATAGGTAAACCCCAACCATGCTACAAAACCTTAATCTGTAATGATGATTACCATTTGAATGGTACACTGGCACAATAGGGGCACAAAGCTCCTGAGAGTAGCATCAAGATCATATTTTATTCAAGGCCCGTTCCATGACATAAAACCCACACCAAGCTCTGCTTGTGTGTGCAAGAACCTGAGACCAAATACTTATGTTCTCCCTATGCACCATAATAAAAAAAAAAAAAGACTCTGAATGATCTTCTACTATATTCGTAAAGCAGTGTCTTGTTTATCTATCATCAGAGGATACTCCTGCTGCATCAGAAGGAAAAGGAAAAAGAGAGAGACATACAGCCACACACTGTTACGAGTTAGGATTTCCCTGTGGGCCTGGACCCACTGTGGTGCCAGCCCCAAATAATACACAGAGAGATGCTGTATTAGTTATAATGCTGTTGGCCTGTTACTTGTTTCTTATAGGCTAGCTCTGTCTTAATTATTAATCCATTTCTATTAATCTAAGTATTTCCACATGGTGAATATCCCACTACAACACACTATGTAGAGATTTACAGGCCTTGGAATACTCAGCCCTGAAGAATTTTTTTTTTTTCTGTCAGCCTTCCTCCACCCACAACCCTTGTGTCAAAATTCAGGGAAACCTGCAGAAGAGATACCAAGAGCGGGTGGGGCTGAAGGATATGCCTTCTAACAGCAGGATCTATGCACATATGATACCCCAAGACTGGGTTGCATGACCATGGCTTGCATAGGTCTGCAACAGATAGGTTCCTAGTTCTGAGAATAGAAGAGACAGAAACTGTAATCCTTAACTAACATCTATCCCAAACTGAAGACCTTCAGCGCATGAAAATTTAAATTCCTTGAAGGGAGTCTCACTAGGAAACCAACCACTCTTACGGGTATGGCACATGCCCAGCAGTACACAGCTTCTTTGTAAGGTTTTTGTCTCCTAATGCCACTTCAGGACGTTTCTTTCTTCTTCTTTTTTAATTTTATTTTTTCTTCTTCTTAAACAGTGAATATCTTCTGTATTATACGTATTATAGATTCTGATTTTGTGCTTTTGTGTAATTGCTGAGTATGCAGAAGAGTGTTATTCAGTGACTGTATTGATTTCTTGTGCTTGTGATTTCTTGGTCTTTACCTTTTCTTTATTGGTTCATCCTATTACTATTGTGTTATTTTTTGTTATTCATTTTTTATTGTTTTTCTTTTATCTTATTTTATTTGGTTTTTATCCTTTAAAAGCATGCTTGATTTCTAACAAGAGCCTATCCTGGAACTCACTTTGTAGACCAGGATGGCATCAAAACTCATAGACATCTGCCTGCCTCTGCCTACCTAGTGCTGGCATTAAAGGCATGTAGCAAAACTCCCTGGCTATCAGAAAGTAAAAATTTTTAACATATTCTAAACTATTTATTTTATAAAAATGTATAAGAAAACATACATACATACAATCATATAAAGAGATGCATTTAAGCTCTGGGGAAAATGTGTGACTGATATATATGTATGTATGTATGTATGTATGTATGTATGTATGTATGCAATTGAAGATTGTTAGGCATGGAAGAGGTGGCCCGTACCAGGGATGAGTACATCAATTCATTGTCAAGTGTCAAATGGTCACTCAGGAAACTCTATATACAAGTAATTTATATAGACAGAGTAGGTTATATTAAGATATATATATATAAATATATATATATATATACATATATGTGTGTGTGTGCATACATATAGATATATTCATGCAATGATCATTAGTGAATAAAAAGAGTATGCTTTAGAGCAAGAGTAAGGAGTGGTATGCTGGAATATTTGTGTGGAGAACATAGAAGAGAAAAATGTATTTTTTATCTCAGAAATTAAAAAATAGTTCATAGAATTAAAGTACATGAAATATATGCAATCATTTTCATATAGTTAGAATTATTTTAAGTATGTCATCAACTTACTGCTGACAATAAGCTTTACCAACACTAAAACAAAATTTATCTATATTGAGACACAGAAGGTGTCACAAAAAACAATGGCAGAAATGACTAAAAGCACATAATGTTCCACACTCGGTACTGTATTTCTGAAATGCCAGTGTGAGGCATTTGTAAAACACCAGAACCAGAACCCAATAAAAGAAAACAACTTTTATTCAGTTTTCTCATTGACTACAAAACATGTAGTTATAACTATGCTATTTCTCTAATGAATCTGAAATTTTTGATTTTAATTATCTATTTGGATTATTTGACTTAATCAAAAAATAGTTTTTAGAGTTACTTATAGGAATACTACAGTTTTTATAATTTTTCCCTGTTTCCCATATCTTCCCTCTCAAATAATTGGTCTCTTCTTTAATTGCAGTTGATATATATATATATATATATATATATATATATATATATATATATGGATGGATATGTGTGTGTGTGTGTGTTGTTCACAAAATAAAAATCTTGAGATATAAGGCTAAAACTTTATAGGGAAATACAAAAGATTAGTGAGAGAAAGAAAGGTATATTGAAGAATGATGAAAAAAATGATGAATTCTTATTGAATTCACAACATCATGAACTTGTGAAACAGTATAAAACAATATGGGAAATTCCATGTTTGTTCTTCATAAGGGATGTAAGCATAAGGGATATGCTTACATTCACAAGAGAAAAATGAATTTTAAATTAAGCATACTATGTGCAGTCAGTGGCTGTGCCCTTCATTTGACATAACTACTTTCATATGTCATCTCATATATTCTTTTGAGGACTGAAGAGTAAAGAACTAATAAGAATACTGAGGGAAAATTATTATAGTCTTTCTTTCTTTTTTTATATGTGTCCTATCATTTCATTTTAATATTTTGAGGCAATTCCAATTATTTAACCCAAAATGATAAACACAGGGTATTATATTAGCTAGTGTTCCACTAAAAATTATTCAGACTCAAAAACAAACTGCAGAAAGTGACACATTCCCTAAACATGATCAAAGATCACAGAATTATATCAGTACACAGAGAATTAAATCACAGGGTTTGCATGTAGGGAGACATTTTTGATAAAAATACCATTTTGTTCAAATGTATAAGGAAAGGTAAATTTATGAAATAGAAAACTAAGCAGTTTTGAAAGCAGTCAGAGTAGTTCAAACATATAGTGTTCAATAATAATTAAAACTATTGACTTGCTCTTGCCTTTGGCTCAAGGTTTAAAACACTCCAGCATACAGCACTACCTGTGTACCTTTATACTCCCAGTAGCCATGATCCCCATCATGATGATAATGGACTAAACCCCTGAACTATAAGCCAGCACCTCAATTAAATGCTTACTTTTGTAAGAATTGTTGTGGTCATGCTGTGTCTTCATAACAATATGAACCCTAAGAAATTGTTCTACCAAAATTACATAACTGTATAGGAAACTAGCACTTTTAAGAGATTATATAGACATAATAGCTAATTGTGTTTTTGAACACATACAGCAGATAAAAGCTTTGAAACGTTTTTAATTTACAAATAAATTTCATTAATACAAGTGTGTGTGTGTGTGTGTGTGTGTGTGCAGATTTCTGTAGAAAGAGTATCTGCTAAGTAGCATAAACAATTTATTATTATTATTTCCCTATTTCTTCATTTCTCCACATTATCCATATCCTGTAAATACCTATATCATTAAATGGTAGAATTTGTTGTGACCCTGAGGTTGAATCACTTTTAAACTACATACAAAGAAATTGAAGCCCTGATACATAAATTACTTGCCTAAGGCTAGTTTATGGTAGAAGGACATGTCCAAACACATATTTCAAAAGGCTTATTATCTCGAAACTACATTCTTTTATATAAAATTTATTCTGAAATAGAAACCATGTCATTGGGAACCAAACACCTGGAATCCACTTGTAGTGAGGGAGGATTGATTAACATAGGGGTCAAGACCATGCTGGGAAAATCCACAGAGGAAGCAGACCTAGATTAGTGGGAACTCGTGGACACCAGTCTGACAGTTGGGGACTGAACCATGCCCCCTGAACATGGGTGTCTGCTGGCAGACCTGGAGAGTCCATAGGGCATCTGGCAGTGGAACCAGTATGTATCCACAGTGCACAAAAGGACTTGGGAAGCCCATTCCCCATGGAGAAATACTCTCTTAACCAAGATACATATGGAAGGGCATTGTTCCTGACCCAAATGACGTGACAGATTTTGATGATCCCTCATGGCAGGCCTCACAGTACCTGGAGAGGTGATGCAGGGTGAGTTGGGGGATCAGTGAGGGACATAGGAGGATGGGAAGGAGAGGGAACTGGGGTGGAATGTGATTTTTTTCTAATTTAAGTAAAATATAAACATAGAATTCATTTACTTTTAGAGATTATTTTTTGTTTGTTTTTTTTTCAATTTTCATCTGGTGATATGATTGGAAGTTTATAGCCTTAACATATGAAGTGAAAATGTGGATGTTACAAACTCCCCTTATAGTTTTAGGATGTCAGATATTCTGCCAGAATGACATGTGAAATGGATTTACAGAGAGAACACAAATGTCAAAAAGACCCCTCATTGCTTTGTCCAGTGATTTCCTTCAATTTCTAAAACAAGAATCTGTTGCATGTCACTGTGGATACCTTTATAAACTGTGTTTTAAATGATTGAACTCTGCTACTTAATGTTGCTTAAAAAGTATACAATGTAACAATTACACTTAAACATTCTCAGATATGGGTAATCTTAGTATATACTATAGACATTCAAAACATACCAGGGAATTATATTTTCCATAAAAATGTGTATGAAACATGATCTATAATAGTATAGAAATATGAACTTTGAGACTTTCAAAGTTTTAAAATTTCTGGTTATGGAATTTGAAAAATTGCCTACAAAGAAATAATTTTTAAAGTACAAAAATATTATAATCTGTATGCTAATGTTTCCACATATCTCTTTTCCTATGATTCTTCTGAAAAATGGATGAATATATGTACACATTTAACATAACATAGTGTGTGTGTGTGTGTGTGTGTGTGTGTGTATGTGAAGTAAAACAGTCCAGCAGCAGAGAACATTTCTTTTGGAAAATACATTACAGTTCATATTTAATTGACAATAGCAATAAAACATGCTTCTTTTTTCAAGTTTCAGAAAAGCAATTTATTCTTCGTGATGAGCCATATTTGGAGACTTTACAAATATTATTGACTTTCAAAGAAATATGTTATCACTTTTATTAGCTTCACAAATGCATATAAACATAACTCAGTCCTAACCCCTGGTAGATTGTAGAATATGAATACTATGGTTTATGTCAAAGAAAGGGATGTTGTTCTTAGAAGTATAATCCTCTAGAAAACAGGATCGTAGCCAAAATCCTTTCAAAAGACAGAATTACAGTTGCTTGTTCATTATTCACTGAGTTATTATACTTTAAAGCAAGCTACTATGCTATATGTATAACAAAAGCCCATTAACCAAGAGCAGATGTAAAATCAACATATTAAGTTCGACCTACTCAAACCAATTAGAAAGGGTAAGCAATTTGTAAATGATAAGCTGGCTTTATACAATAGCCAAACCATGAACTATGATAAACATAGAAATAAGAATAAACATAAAAAACTTCAGAATGCATTTTAAAAGAAACTTAGAGCTTTCTTCCTTTTCTGGCTCTTTAATCACTATATATATATATATATATATATATATATATATATATATATAAAGAGTTTTTGTATACTTTTCATTTAAATATTTGACTACTTCACACCTTGCTACAAAATATAGCAAAGAAAACCAATTGCTATAAACAATGTTCTGGATGCTTCAGATTTCATTGTTTTAACAATACTATATTCTTAATATTTCCTTCTAGTTAGTGTTTAATCATTTATTATGTGCCCTGATTTATATTACAAATGTAATAGAATTCTTTCACAATTGTCAACAATTACCAGAGATTAAGCTTTCAACGTTTTACTGATCCTTAACATTTCCTTCCACACTAGTGTTGTCTTCTTCATTATTTCTTTTTGGTTTTCCTTCATTTCTCCTGAAAACTTTCTTCTCACTCTTTCTACATTTTTTTCCCATTATGAGCTTACAAGGCAATAGTGTTTTTTCTCCAGATCCTTAGGGTTGGCTTCTAAATCATCTTCAATTTTTAAAATTATGATTACAACTTTCATGTATTATATTGAGATTTATAGTTTTCAGGCAAGCAGGGATAAATGAAAAAAAATGTTAAATATTAGTATAAATCTTCAGTGTATCCAATGATGCCCAGAGGCTCAGGCATTGTCAATCTTCCAAAAAGAAAACAAAGGAAAGACAAAACGAGGAGATGACTGGGAGATGTTACCTCCAGGATTCACTTTTCCAATAAAGCAGAAATTGCATTTTCTTATTTACCAACATTGTAACACAACAAAAAAAGATAAATATGAAACTCAAAGGAAAGTATGTAAGTGCCTTGTGCATTCAAGTATGCACAGTGCAATTCAATCCTTTGTTTCTTTGCTTTTAATATCAACAGCACGCTGTTCCTTTATGTAATTTCACTACAGGCTTCTTACTCATGGTAAAATCAGCTAGAAATTACAAAGCTCATGAAAGTTAATCCTGAAGAGTTACTTAAGACATAAAGTTTCCATTCTTGTAAAAATTACATGGTGAGTGTTCCTACAATAAATACCTATCAATTGTTACCTTGATTTTTTAAGGTGTAAAGACTAAGCTAATCATCATATAGTTATATTTGATGATCATGTTTAATGATATACATGTGTTAGTTTGTGCGTGTCTTTTTAAGACCTAATCACTTTTCTCCACAGAGGCAACATTCTATAGGCAAATTGTACATTCTTTTTGGCCAAATGCATTTTAATTTTTAAATATTGTTTTAGATAATACATCATTTTAGCAAAAAACAATGCTTTAACTGCTCAATGCATAATCTGCTTACTTTTAAAGACGTGGAAGATGGGCTGAGTAGCTCCATGAATGTTCTTATAAATATAATTGTTTAATATCTCAAGGTTATGCATGCTCACAGCTTAGTACAAAAGAGTCACAAACTATTACAAAAGTTAAATTATCCTTATATGTGGACCTTACTTTTATTTATTCTTGATTATCCTTGTACTTACCTTTTATCTTAAAGTTAATATATGTTCCTCATTTTGACTTTTGAAAGGAAATCTTACAACTATATGGAAGAAACTAGCTTATCTTATGTTCAATGCATGTTAACATGGCTGTGCTCCACTGTAAAATTTTGTATGAAGTAACCAGTGTTTGTTAAATTTTTATATGTACCCTATTCAATTATCAATATTTTACCATTAAACACATCCAAGTAAATATGGGTACATAGCATATGCCTGAGCATACACATGTGCAACCACACACACACACACCAAACAATGCACATGATATGAATAAAATCATAAAAGTAAAAATACTTAAAATCTGGCACTCTTCTTTCATAATTACACTTGAGCCTCCAAAAGAGACTCATGATTTTCTTCTCTGCCTAAAGTTGGGAGCATCTCACTCTTGGTATCTTCAGTTACTCTATGTATTATACAACAAATAAATCAATAAATAAGAAAAAAGTTCTGGATCTGAACAGAGAATTTTCAAAAGGAAACATGTCTTTAAAAAAAAAGAAAGAAAGAAACTCACAAACCTAAACGTCCCTTTCACTCAAGGCATTTCAAATTAAAGCCACTTGAGCATTCATTTTACACCAGCCTGAAGGCAGGTTTAAAGGAGTTCACAAGACCCAGGTAAACAATCAACAGGTGTTTATGAGGGAAACACTTACACAATTATTGTAAGTAATGGGTGAGTCAGTGCCCTTCCAGATCTCTGACTACAGCCCATATTCAATTACAGCCCAAGAGAGCAAACTAATCCCTTCTCTTCCTGTCTATCACCTGAACACATGTCCTTAGGATGCAACCACCACTGCAAGTCCACTGGCAAAACAAAATTCCACTACACTAGCTGGAATGGTAATGAACAACAAAACATGGTCAATAAATGCTGGTGTGGATGGTGAGCTTGCATTCCCTGTTGGTAGAATATTAAACCATGCTTTCCCTGTAGAAATCATTGAGGAAAAAACTTTAAATTCATAAAAATATATTTACCACATGACCCAACATATGGATATATGAGGCACACACTTTTAACACAGCATTTAGGAGGCATAGGAAGGTGTATCTCTGAGTTTAAAGTCTGGTCTACAGAGCTAGCAGAATTAATACCAGCATGGCCAGGCATATTAATTTCTATATTTCTATACATATATATTTCTATACATATTCATACACATATATACATATTCCTGAAAATACATGTTTACCTGAAGGTAAATATCCATAACGCTTACAATTTGATTTTTAAAATTCATATGCATATTCCTTCTACAAAGTAGCAAGTAGCACTGATGTTAGGTGTTATAGAATTTTCACCTCAATTAAAAGCTATTTTTTCTTCTTATAATAAGAAATTATGGTTTAAGTTAATGCATATTATTTGTTTAGAATTATTCTGATATTTTCCTAGGCACTACTTTAAACATTAATATTATTCAATTTTAGATTCTGAATCACATGAATGATGATATGATTCCTAGTTTCATTGAGACATGAATTGTTTACTTGTATTAAATAATTCAATTATAATAGCAGGGAAATAACCTGAACCTCACTGACTGATCGATCACCCAGTGCACTCTATGTATAGTGTGCCAACAAACACACAAACATATAGTCTTCCTCTTTTTTCAAAGGAAATACAACTATTGAAACAACAACAACCACGAAATAGCAAACAAAACAAACAAAATATCCTTCAAACTTCCCTAACGTGCGTACTTATTGTGGAGAAGGTTAAAGAGTTTCTGAAAAATACATTAGAGGCTAAACAGAAGAGTGCTGAAGGGGAAATCGCCTAAGGAAAACTAGAATGAAAAGGTCAGTCGATTTAACCTGGTGTGCAGATTATATAGCTTTCCGAGGTTGAGAATAACCTCCAAAGTAATTCACAAATACTTTCATATAGTTCTGACCTATGGCGTAAATTTCCTTTGTAACATCCAAGGGACTTGTTTTATACCAGCTCTAATCTTTTCCTCTAGCAAATACTAATTGAATAATTTAATTTTTATTAGATTTTACAAGTACAAGGAAATGTTCCAATTATAGTTTCATAATCCATACAGTGATGAAAATAAGAAGATATTTTAAAGAAAAATGGTTTATTAAATATTCACAAAGCCATGAATCCTCCCAAGTAGTGGATGAGGGTATAAAACAAACATTAATACAGTTTTATTTTTCAATGCATAGAATTTTTCTTCAGTAACCATTGCACCATTTTAAAAAAGATTTGTTTAATTTAATAAGAATAATAAATAAATTAGCTCTATCAGTTGATAAAATTAATACAAAAAATACTAACATACTTATAATGATAAATATTTCATTGACAGTTTTAGAGTGAATTTATCAATTAAAACTACATTACTCAATTCAAAAGGAGAAAGATATTGTTTCGAGCCAAATATGCTTGAACAGGTCCAATACACTCTTTCATCTTCAGGATGTGAATTCTCAATGTGTTACTTCAAACATCAAGTCCTACTTGCTACCACACTTCTCCAAAAAAACAGACTTCTTTTCCTCTGGATTCACAAACCCAAATAAATTCTTCCATAATTTGCCATATTCATCATGTTTTATTATTGAAATAGAAATATAAGTGATACTCGTTATTTCCCAAGAATGGCTTCTCTCTCTGACAATATGACTATGTTTATTTTTATGAAAATGTGGAAGACTTGGACTTTGAAGAGGAAAAGTAGTTTAGATGCTCCAAGAGAGGCTTAATGTTATGATGATCTTGATAGAAGGTAATTAAATAAATGCCTGCTATGTTTCAGTGGTTTTTTTTTTTTTTTTTTTTGATCCAGTATTCCACACTACAACCTCATTCCTCCCTTGTGGAATGGTAATGTATATTCTGTGCCATTATGTTGGAAGTAAATACTTTCTTTTTTTAATTTATGTGGGAGTTACACTTAGGATAATGCCTTGTATCACAGAAGACTCTTTGGACTTTGCACTTTTAAACAGCGTTGAGACTGTAGAAGAATGTGTTTTGCATTATGATATTTCTAAGTCTATGGGGGCAGTGAATAGGATGCAGTGGTTTGAGTGACAATGTTTCCCATTAGTCTCATGTACTTGAATATATGGTCTGCTGTAGGTCGGGAGGTTTGGGAAGGACCAAGGGGTATCAGTCACCCTGTGGGAGAAGTTTATCTGTAAAAGCAGGATTTAAGAGCATTAAGACAAATGCCATTTTCAGTTCAATCTTTCTGCTTTGGGTTTGTAATTCAATTTTCACATTAATAAAGTAGAAGGTGGTTTAAATCACATAATATCTATACAGTATACTTAAATACAGGGATCAAGAAATGTAATTCAGAAATAGTTAAGACAATTAAAGAATCATTACATTCTATCTCTAATTCTGGTTTTATAAAAATTGAATAGTTATATTTGTAATGTATTATTTAGTAAAGTAATGAGTAGATTCAATTTCATGTCAGTTTTATGACATTGATTTAAATGTTTTTCAACTTCTTGGTTCTGGGATGATTTGCCATTGTTCATTTATGTAATGCATTATTCTTGGCATCTTGGCATTCTTCTCTTTCTATGGTTAGTACATTGAATAAAGAAATATTATTAAGCGTGTAATCGCTAAAACTCAAATTTTCTTCAACCTATGTCTCTGTTGATTGGAGTATGTCCAAAATGAGAAATTACTCTTTCAATTGAGTTTTTAAATTTATATGAAACTTTCAAATAATATTGAGAGAAAATCTCACTTGTACAACCTAATTTTATTAGACTAAATGGAATAATATATTTGAAATTTATAGAAATTAATTGGTATGAATTAAGCAAATATTTTATAATGCAAGTTTCCCTGGGTCTTGTTAATTTTATTCTGTTCATATAGTATTAGTAAACCTTTATCCAATGCTAAATTTAATATGTACATTTATGATACATAGCGAAAAATAGTCACATTGCTATCCCAGTAACCTTTTAATATGTTACTTCATACGATATAGGCTGCAGATAGAAATACAATTGCCATCAATTGCCTTCAAAATAGGTAAAATTAGCTTGGATTCAATTCAGCAAATTGATATAATCATAGAGCTCTTAAATGTGGAAGAAAAAGAGTAAATTAGGGCAATGTAATGAGAAAAGTTGACCTGATGTCGTCTAGTTTGGAGATAACTGAATTCGTTAATGAACTAAGCAATATGAGCAGCTTCATAAAATTGAAAAAGGTTATGGAAATGGCTTAACCATTACAGCCTCTGGTAAGAAATGAAGGCTTCCTGACCTCTGGAGGCATACTTTGGACTTCTGGGTATTAGAATGTAATGTAATGAATTTCTGTTGTTTTAAGTTACTAAATTTGTGGCATTTTTCACAAACTATAGGAAAATAATATTATTATCTAAGGTAGAAGAGACCTCTACTAAATCTAAAGCATTTGGTGGATAATCAAGCTAAACTTTATAAGTGAAAATTCTGAATGCCATCATTCAATACAGCTTTATAATATTGAACTTTTCTTCTTACTGTCACACTAAAAGCCAGTGCATGTAAGTTACAGGATTTTTTAATTTTATTTTATATGGGTGTAAATTTTGGATGGATGTATTGATGTACACTATTTGTCTGTCTGGTAACTGCAGAGATAAGAAAATAGATTGAATTAAGTTGAAGTGGTGTTTTGATGATTGTGAGTCACCAAGTGTGTGTGGAGATAGAATCTGTCTCTACAATAATAGCCAGGGTTCATAACCATTGAGTTATCTGCCTAGCTACAATCAACTACACTTAATAGTTGCACAGCCAAAAGATACTCATGGAATTTTATCAGAGTATATCATTTGAAAGCTATTAGGAAACTCAAAATAGACAAGATATATTTCCAGTTTCCATAAGTAACAGGAACTAACAGAACTTAGCATCAAAATAATGGAGAATTCACTCTACAAAGCAACTGAATGGCAATTTACTCCAGCATATCATGGGAGACTATAATGTCATTTCTTCATTGCTGCCACCTGGCCAAGACGACATTTTTTTTCAGTTGCTTCTAAGATATGTAATACTCAAAGCCAAGTATATAATCTTCTGAAAGGTGAAAACTGCTTATATGCATGGTCTTTTATATTTTATTTTTATATTTTATATTTTATAATCATTCATTATATAAACTACTTTCTTGAGTGGCTATGTTATCCCACATAGTTTCAAGATCCTCAGTGCAAAAGAATTAATTAAATTCACTAACTTTATTGATTTCATTAACTTAGAGTCTTTTAAGAAAAGGAAAAATAGTTTGCTTATAGATAGCTAATACTGTCTGTATATTTAATATCTTTGCTGTCTGAATTTTCTGTTTTCATTCTCAAACTATGGTACAAATTTATGGGGCCTTTATATCACAGTTTGCCTAAAGTTAAGAAGAATGGATATTTTATACTTTCATGTATTTACTTATTTTTGGGTACATTTGTGTTTTTCCTACATGTATATTTGTTTGAAGGTATTGGATTTCCCGGAAGTGGAGCCACAGACAACTCTGAGTGGTTGTATGGGTGCTGAAAATTGAAGCAAGATACCTAGAAAGAGTAGAAAGTGCTGTTAGCCTCTGCACAATCTCCCCAGCAACTTGAACAGGTATTTAAACTGAATATATTATAGGTTCTTTTTGAGGCAGGATGAAAAGAGAGGAGACATAAGAAATAAAGATACACCTTTTCTTGATGACTGAGAACAAAGTGAATCTCAAAGAATGTTTTAGAAAACATGATAATTGTCAAAAGTAGTCTTGACTTGTCCTCAAAGAACATATAGAAAGGACTTCTTTGATCATTTTTATCTAGATATTTGTATTATCAATCTGAAAACATGCACGATCTAACTCAGAAACTATATTGGAAACTCAGTGAAATCATTTACTTGGAATATTCTTATTAAATAGGAAAATGTATATATGTAAATTTATTAAATTTTAAACACTATGAACTTTGGAATTGTTTATTACTTAATTGTTATTAAATATGTCTCTCCATTTTTCTATCTACCATTCCCACTCTAGTGCATATACAACTTACTTTTGCATACCTTTCTGTTCTTCTCTTAATAGCCATGCCCATATCTACTTTATTTTCTTTTTATAAACTTTTGTAAATAGATAATTGTAACTATAATATTATCATGTCATTACTGTCTTCCTTTGATCAGTCAAATCTTTCCAAGTATTCCCATTTGCTTTCTTTCAAACTAATGGCCTCATTTTCTTTATTTTGTATGATACGCACACATATACACACACCTTGACACAGGCAGACACACCACAGAGCCCCAGACAAGATAAAAAAAAAACAACAAAATGTCATTTAAAAATGGTTTTATGTAAGAACAGGATTAAAGAAATGACACATAGTGAGCAATGTCTTGTGAGAGAGGATCCAGTCAAAACCAACAGAAGGATATATCTAGATTTAGGGTACACTGACTTAATTGGCTTATATAGCTCTTCACCAATAATAAACACATCTTAAAATTGAAAGTAAATTTTGTCACAGGAGACATAAAATCATGTCCAGGAAAAATTGAGGAAATAAAATGAACTTGAGGGAGAAGGCATTCTGCCATTTTTTTTTAACCTAGAGATTCTCACTGTTCTCCAAAGCATCGTTCACAAAATTCACACTTTTGACAGTTTTCTGACATATTCACCTTCTCTTTTAAATGCTTTTTCTTCAAAAATGGATCTCTGACCCATATACCTTGTATTAGGCCTCTTTCTTTCGGTTTGCTTATCTTGTCCAATGTCCATGCAATAGTTTTCATCTTATCATATATTTTATTTTGTTATATCTTTGAAATAAATGAGTGAGTAAATGTATGAATTAAGTAATAAAAGCATAACAACTAAGAGAAACGTTAGCAACTACACTGTCATTTATACCTGCTGGAAGAAGGAAATCAGTTTTTTTGCTAAGAGTGTGACACTAGATTTATCAAGCATTCCAGGGTAGGCATACTATTCAGGAGTAGTTGACCAACATAATAACATACCACATTTCCATTATCTGTTTTTATTTTGTTACACTTTAGTGTTCTATTATTATTTTGTTTTTATATTTTCTGTTTGAGCATGGTTTCATTTTGATTTCTTGGTTTTGTAATCCCGGGGATTCAACAAAGTCTGATGTACTAAATTGAGGCAGGACAAAGCCACACAACCTTTATCAAGAATGAGCAAGACATATACTACTGGGAATGGACTCCCAAAAGCCAGTACATGCTCACAGGATAAGCCCTGGTCCCACTGTCAGAGATCCCCACACAGATCAACCATTCAAGCCAATTAACTGTATAATACATTCAGAGGGCCTAGTTTGGTCCCATGTGGGTTCTCCAGCTGTCAGTCCAGACTCCTTGGGCTTCCAATAAATTGGGTCAACTATCTCTGGTTTTCCCGATCATGATCTTGATTCCCTGTTCATATGATCCCTCCTTCCTCTCTTTAAGTGAATTATAATAGCTTAGCCCAGTTCTTGGCAGTGGATCACTTCATCTGCTTCCATCAGTTACTGGATGAAGGTTCTATAATGTCAATTAGAATAGTCACTAATCTGGTTATAGGGGAAGGACAGTTCAGGCACCCTCTCCACTATTGCTAGGAGTCTTTACTGGGATCATCCTTGTGTATTCCTGAGAATTTCCCTAGCACTAGTTTTCTACCTATCCCCATAATTTTCCCCTCTATCAAGATGTCTCTTTTGTTGCTCTCCTATTCCATTTCTTCCCCAACTGTACCATCTCAAACACTCATTTCCCTGCCCCCATCCCTTCCTCCATTTTAAGGTCCTCCTCTTTAACATGCTTCTCTTAGAAGCTTCGAATCTGGATTGTAGTCTGGTCATCCTTTGCATGAGAACATACTTTGTCTTTGTGTGTCTCTTTTACCTTACCTAGGATGTTTTGTTTTTGCTTTTCCATTTGCCTGAACATTTCAAGATATATTATTTTTTAACATTAATACTAGATGAAGGGCATCTAGGATGTTTCGAGGTTCTGGTTATTATAAATAAATCTAGCAAAAATTCTTGTGGTATGATTGTGCATCCATGGGGAATATGCCTAATAGTGGTATTAATGAGTCTTGAAGTAGATGTCTTAGATATCACCATACTGATTTCCAAAGCCTCTGTACGGCAAAGACATGGTCAAAGAGGCAAAACAAACTATGTGCCAACTATATGTTAATCAGCAAAGCAAACTCTCAACCAACTATATGCTACCCATCTGATTTTCAAATACATTGAAACATTCTTGCTTCCCAGAACAGTTATTTGAATTGGGAAAATTTGTTTATTCAAAAATAAAATATATTCACATCAGAAAATGTGCTTATTTCTATCTTATTTTTAAAGGAAGAAAAAGTTTGTTTTACTTTTAATTATTTATGTTTTTGTTATTGTTTGTTTTCTTTTGGTACTAAGTATGGAATCCAGGTGATGTGTTTGTGACACATGTTCCCCAACTAAGCTATATTTTCTAACTTTTACATTGACAAAGGGTCTCATTAAACTGGCAGGCTATAGCATATCTGTAGCCCATCTTAAGATTTGCAGTAGTTTCCCTGAGCTCAAATTATATATCTGTACCACAAGAAATGGCAAACTTCAGCTAGGGATTCTGGTAGGGAAAGGCTGTAAATAAATATTTTGGCAATTATTGGGGGGAATAAAAACACATGTGCAGAATTCTAGTTTTTTTATATTCACTCACCTGATCTCGAGGGATTAGGAAATGGAAGAGAGTTTGTAGAATGTGTGTATTTGCAAATATCCAAAGTAGGCCATGTTTCTCTCTCTCCATCTCTCCCTCCCTCTCTTGCTCTCCTCCCTCTCCCTCCCCCCTCTCTGTTCCTCTTTGTTTCTCTGTATCTTTTCCCTGTTATCATTCTTTTGTATCCCAAATAACAAAAACCCAGAGACAGATATCGAGGTTCAAGCTGAAGTTCAGAAAAGCAAAACAGCCAGCCAGTACCTTTTACCTCCACCAAGCCTGAAATAGAGATCTTGTCTTCCCTGTGACTGGAAACTCAAACTCACATGAGACCCTTTTTTTTTTTCCTTATATACCTGTCTAATACATAAAGGTGTGAGTTCTGTTACTCTTTTAGAGTGGTTCAGTCTCATTTATCACTGGGTGAATACTTCCCCACACTCCCAGTCCTTGCAGTGTTCAGTCAGCTCCAGCTCTGTCCCTGTACAAGGCAAGTATACATATCACATACAATCAGTAAGTAAGATGCCTACATGACCAGGTTACTTCACAATATAATCAACAACATGTAAGGCCAGCTAAATTGTTTCTTCAAAAGCTAGTAACCTTATAAAACTGTTATCCAGTAAGATTTTCCTGGGTAAATGCTATTCCACTACATTTTATTATACTTTATTTATTTTTAAATTTCATTTTACATCCAAAGCACAATTCTTCCTCCCAGGCCTCCTCCTGCATTAAACCCACTCAGACCCCCCCCCTGAATATGGTTCTCATTTAGAAGGCCTGAAAGTCTAAGGAACCTCTGAATGTGGAACGTAAAAGGACTGGTGCATAAAAGGACTTTGGGAGCATATTACCCTTGGAGGGATACTCCATTAAACTAGAGGCAGGATGGAGGACCGTGACCCTATCCAAATGACTTGACAGATTTAGATGACCTCTCCTGGAAGGCATCACCCTACATTTGGAATGGGGTGGAATGGGAGAGGAGGGTTGGAGAGAGGAAGGGAAGAAAGGAGGAAGGGAGGAAGGGAGTGGAACTCGGATCAATATGTAAAAATAAAAATAAATTAACAAAAAAGAAAAAAATATACATACAGGCATCTAAAATTTTCTGGGAGCAAATCACAGGGAGATATTTCTAATCAATTTTTCTATGTAAAATTGTACTACTTATGAAAGTTTAAGTAAATTTACATAGTAGAAAGAAGACTTTTAAAAGTTTGAAGAGATGGTATCCATGTATAACAGGTTTTAAAAGTTCATGAAAGTCTAGATTGTTCTGTCCAGTAAAACCATATGTCTTAGTTTAAGTTGTAAGAAATTTTTTTTTCTTATGATGAAAAGACTCCAATAGAATTCATGTGCAGAAAGCCAACGCTACAGAGTGGGGTTTCAAATACAAGGTTCTAAGCATGAGTTAGTTAATCGTGTATACATTATGGCACTTAATATGAACAAATTCGATGTCTGACTAAATGTACTGTGTATATGGCTGACAGTTGTTTGCCTGTTCTTTTTGTGGGGGCCCCTGGCAGTGGGAACAGGACACATCCCTAGTGCATGAGATGGGTTGGAGCACATTCCCAGTTGTGGGATCACTTGTTCAGCTGTGATGAAGGGGAGAAGGGTTTAGAAATTTACAGAAAAACTAACTAAATGTACTAGCTCAGAAAAAGGAAAGTTTAAAAGGGGGTTAGTTATAATTACTTTACGTTTAAAATAAAAAATAGAACTTTTTGAGAAATGTACTAATTTCCAAGATCTCCAGTGCCATACACAGTAACTGTCAAATGTTCAAGTTTTTGTTTTCTAATTAGATATTAATAAATATGGCAAAGAAAACTTTCTGTTTGCTATATGATTCATTTTAAAGTATGGCACAAAATCTTGTCATTTGCCAAGGCTTGCCAGCTCTATGCTTCCATGGATAAAAAAGGAAGTTTTTTTCAAGTTTATAGCCAACAGAATCTTCTATGCATGTCAAGGGAAGAGATGCATTGCAGTGACATGATTTATACTGTCAGACATTATTAACATGTAGTCTAATACTTTAAAGGGAAGTATATTTATACTTTGCTAAAACATTATAATATATCTATAATTTTTTAGTGGTCAAAGTCATATAATTTCCTTTCAGAAAGGTAAAACAAATTAGAAGAGTCTATTAATAGTAGAACATTCAAATCAAGTAGAGCTTTAAAATTACTTAAAATTTTTTATTATTTAATACTAGCAGTGTGTAATTTAGTGTTTTGTTTTGTTTGCATGCCGGGTTGATGGGAGATGTCATTCTGTAAATATGTTTCTCTTATTGGTTAATGAATAAGGCATTGTTGGCCAATAGAAAAACAAGATAGGTGGGAATAGGAGACAAAGAGGATTCTGGGAGATGTGGTAGGGAGGATTCAACATGTAGACATGAGAGAACAGAGGTCCGGGCATTCTCTCCGGTAAGATGACACCACGTGGAAATACTTAGATTAATAGAAATGGGTTATTATTTAAGACAGAGCTGGCCAATAAGAAACTAATAACTGGCCAAGAGCATTATATCTAATACAGCATTTCTGTGTGTTATTTGGGGCTGGCACGGCGGTGGGACAAAGACATAAGAAAAACATACTCTTAACAAAATGGCGCTGGCAACATAGCTAATAAGAACTTCCACTTAAACCTTAACAAAACCTTAAAAAAGGGTTTTAGAAACAAAAGAACAGAGACAAGCAAGGCTTCTTGTTATCAGCATATTTCTCTGTTGAACTCTGTTTTGCTAGAGACAACCAGAGACTTATGCTGCTCCTTTAAGGGAGATTTTCTGACTCAGCATAAGCTGCAAAAAAAACCACACGACTTTAAAGAGCTCTGCTAGGAACTTAATGGTGTTTTTGAGAGCTGGCAATGGCAGTGACCACATCTCCAAGCAGGCAACATATTGCTGGATGGCAGTGTAGACCAAGGCAGTGAGCACAGCTCTCAGTTCTGGCAGTAAAATTACCCACCCCGACTTTGATAGACTGTTACTAATACAGCTGTGGCTTTCATTTTAGCAATATTGTTGTTTATCAGATAAAAGACTCAGGGCCAAAAAAGATAAAGATTTACAGTAAAGACAAATTCAGATTAAGGAAAACCTCTAAAGGTTTACTGTGTTTTAAAATATACATAGGCTTGAGAGAGAAAAAGAAACAAAATAAAATGGTTTTAAAAAAAAGAATAATAAAAAATAAGAGTAGCTAGGTGTGGTGGCATACTCCTTTAATTTCAGCACTTGGAAGACAGAGGCAATCAGATTCCTGTGATATATTAATTCCAGGACAGACAAAAGTTGCACAGAGAAACCCTGTCTCCATAAAGAAGTAAAAGTATTAAAGAAAAAGCCATATGAATATGGAAAGCACACAAAGAGCATGGACACTGTATGCTATGATATTGTCTGTAAATTGCTCAGTTACAAAGGAAGAAATAATAATTGCTACAATATACTTGATTATCAATATTGTTGAATATTTTAAAAATGCTTTGAATATAAAATTTAAGTCCAAAGACAGGTTACTGGGAAAAAGGATTTCTATATTTGTTTCTACAGAAAATGAAAAGCTATGGATTCCTTCCCGACTAACATGGCTTCATCAAGCAAGACCCCCTGAAACAGTGTCTCAGATGATCCACCATTCAAAACACCTTGGATAAGGCTGCTTTGCAGACTATAGCCAGGACTTCTGCATTGTCTTAGGATCCACATGGCAGCAAACCCTACCAGCAAGAGCAGGAAAGAATGAAACCCAAATTCCCAAATATTGTCTATAAATGTCTGTGTTCATTTACATGTAGTTGATTCATGACCACAACCAATCTTTTTAAAGTAAAAAGGGGATTGTCGTATAGATATGAATACTTTGGTTTGGAATGGACTTTCATCTATTGATACAAATTTAAGATCAATTTTGTTTTATGGGTATTTCCTCTGGATTAAATATTGTGTTTATATAGCTCATTTAAAAGAGTAATGTATAGTTTAGTACAGATTTTAGATAGTTACTTATAATAGTCAAAACTTTAGTTAGGTCACCTATACTAGTCAAAACTTATTGCTAAGTTAGTTAGGTGTTTAGTTATACAGAGATATATTTGAGATGGATAAATATTCTTCAAACCTTCCAAAGACCTATAGAATATGGCATTTAAATTGGTTTAGGGTTTTCTTAAGAGTGAGGCACAACTGCTCCTAGCAACTCCACCTTCGTTAGAAAGGCAGTTGGACATTGCAGAAACTTATTATGGAGTTTACCTCAAATATGGCAAAACTATCCATTTGGGAAAGATATCGCTGTAGTCTGGACTGTATGACTATTTATGCAGTATAAAATGGACATGCAGGACCAACAGAAAAATGCTGATACAAGATGGACATTGCTACAGGATTCCTGCTTCATGGAAAAGTCTGTCAGACAGTCTACAGGACACAAAGAAAAATGACTGACAAACTGCCAATAAAGGTGGACAGTTTAAACTTTCCTACTTTGCTTAGGAGTCTGCTAGACTTAAGCCTATGGGCTTAAGATGGAATATTACAAAAGGACTTTGGGTGACTGACCAGGTGAGTTGTATCTGTCAGTTCTAGAGTTTATATATTATCCTTCTGTGGTCTTTGATGGGGTTGAAGACAGATAGTTATGGTTATACATTCCCTTAGTTAGGATTAAAGATAAGTTAAATATAGGACTTTAGACTCACAAATATAGGATAGATGATGGAATATTTTCTTTAAATCTTACTAAATGCTAATGGACTAAATAATGTTAACTGTGGTTCTTATTTGATACCTTTTTTGTTATATATTTTACTAAGGTTGAAACCCTATTTATTTAGACAGAAAAGACAGGATGATGGGATATATCATTCTGTAAATATGTTTCTTGTATTGGTTAATGAATAAAACAATGTTGGCCAATAGGATAGCAAGATAGATGGGACTAGGAGACAAGGAGGAGAGAGGAAGTAGTAGAGAGAACAGACAAGATGTAGAGACTGGAGAGAACAGAGGTCCGGGCTTTCTCTCTGGCAAGATGAGACCACGTGGAAATACTTAGATTAGTAGAAATGTGTTAATATTTAAGACAGAGGTAGCAAATAAGAAATGCTAGTAATAGACTAACAGCTTTATATCTAATACAGTGTCTCTATGTGTTATTTGGGGCTGGTGCTGCTGTAAGACCAGAAAGGCAGGAAAAAAAAAAAAAAACTACTCATAACACAGGGTTCTTCTATGTAGGCTGGGATATCCTAGAAATTATTATGTAAAACAGCTTGGACCCCAGTTTACAGCGATCTGTCTGCCTCAGCTCTGTGTGCCATCACATCCAGCTTAAGTTTTAAATGAATAAAAGTATTACTTTTATTAAATATCATTGATAGCAGTTTCACTATGATCTAAACAGTCCAATATTTTCTTATTATATAACAAATAACGACAATTCCTTTTCCTTTCTCTTTTCTCTAGCTGAGCAAGATTTGCCCAAGGGAAAGAAGGCCAAGGGGAAGAATGTGGCCCCAGTCCCTGCCGTCGTGAAGAAACAGGAGGCCAAATTGGTGGTGAATCCTTTGTTTGAGATGAGGCCTAAGAACTTCGGCATTGGGCAGGACATCCAGCCCAAAAGAGATCTCACCTGCTTCGTCAAATGGCCTCGTTACATCCGGCTGCAGTGGCAAAGGGCCATCCTCTATAAGCATCTCAAAGTTCCTCCTGCCATTAACCGGTTCACCCAGGCCCTGGACCGGCAAACAGCTACCCAGGTGCTTAAGCTTGCCCACAAGTATAGGCCAGAGACAAAGCAGGAAAAGAAGCAAAGACTGTTGGCCCGTGCTGAGAAGAAAGCTGTTGGCAAAGGGGATGTCCCAACTAAGAGGCCTCCTGTCCTTCGAGCAGGAGTCAATACAGCCACCACCTTGGTGGAGAACAAGAAGGCTCAGCTGGTGGTGATCGCCCACGATGCAGACCCCATTGAGCTGGTGGTCTTCCTGCCTGTACTGTGTCGCAAGACGGGGGTCCCCTACTGCATCATCAAGGAAAAGGCCAGGCTGGGGCTGCTGATCCACAGGAAGACATGTACCACTGTTGCCTTCACATAGGTTAACTCGGAAGACAAGGGTGCTCTGGCTAAGCTGGTGGAAGCTATTAGGACCAATTACCACGACAAATATGATGAGATGCGTTGCCACTGGGGAGGCAATGTCCTGGGTCCTAAATCTGTGGCTCAAATTGCCAAACAGGAAAAGGCAAAGGCCAAAGAACTCGCAATTAGACTGGGTTAAATGTACACTCACTGCTAAGTTTTCTGTACATAAAATACAAATTTATCTTCCATCAAAAAAAAAATTACATTTTGCCTAGCTCATCAATCCTTCTTAATATTAGATATAATAGGATTTAAATATAGTCTATATACATTTTCTTAGTTAGATTTTTTTACTTTTATTTTTTAATCATAATAAAACATTAAGTTTTCATTCTATTTCCTCCTTTACATATGAGCCTCTGTTTCATTAATTTTTACATACACCTATGTATATACATTTATACCTCCCTAGATACATAAATACAACCTGTTAGGCATCTGGCTTCTGTAAAGTTGTTCAGGAATGTTACTGGATTACTCAGCAATTACAATGTTTTTTTTTTTTCTCATTTTCAAAACGTTTTCCATTTGATAAATGTGAACTAAAGTTTGCCTATTAAATAAAAATGGTTTGTATTTATATTAAGATAACTATCATGGCTGCATCTTATGTTCCTTTTGTTTTCTGGTCACAGAAACAGAAGTTCTGAGGGCACTTTTTTACATGGACTTAAAATTCAGAAGTCTATGAATACTATACTCAAACATGTCCCACACTTTCATGTATTTACTTTTATGAGTATGGTCTAAATGAGGAAAATATTTTAAGTGTTTATTAAAACACTTAATTAAATACTTTGAAATTGGAGGCTAAGCTCTAAGAAGTAGATTAGAAGTTAGCCTCCAATTTCAAAGTATTTAAATGAGAAAATATCCACAAATGCTTTGCTATGAATTTTCGTTTATTGTAGATGTAGTCAAGTTGTTAATCAAGTTTAGCTACCACACCACTATACCATATATCTATAATGACCTTGCCTCTTAAGATAATAAATTTTTGAGTCTTTGGATAGTCTGTTATGTCAAGCCAGGAAGATTAATGCAATTTAAACTAACAAAACAGCATTAATAAGTATGTGCATGTTTTTGGAGTCAATAAAGATCATCACCTAACAGATCATTCATCAAAGAAAATCAAAGTTTCCATCATAAATATTGAGTCAGGGAAATAGGGATCTCGAGAGAGTGCTACTCATTAACCTTTTAATATTATATACAGGTCTGAAAGCTTTACCATATTACAGTAAACCTATCTTTATTACAGAACTGTCAATGTCTTCACTTATATAAAATATCTCTGGATCCTTGAGGCAATTAAAGCGTGAGGTACAAGGGATGGAAAGGAGAGAATAGAAAACGACTCTTGTGTATATATGATATTAATGTTTACACATGAAATAAATTTAGTAAATTATCTACCATGTAAATTATAGTTATAAACTTAAAAATTCATACTATGGTGATAAACATGAAAATTTCTCAAATATAAGGAACATTAAATCCAATACTTTACGCTCATATGTAGAAATTTCTACTTTTTCAGAAGTAAAATAACTTAATATAAATTCACAAATCAATGACAGTAATGACTAGAGAGATGCTCGGTGAGTAAAGGCACTTACTCAATGTGTGTAGATGAGAAAAGCCTCTGATCTTTAAATATATGCTGTGCCATAGTTATGTCCATACAGTTGAATATCTCCTAGTAGCAGGCCTTTTAGCCATATAGTTATCTGGTTGAAGAGATATTGATATGTATCTCTTGTTGGAAGTATCATTAGTTATTTTCACTTTAATATGAACTGTGCCCCAAGTTACAGCAGTATTAACAAATGCAATTCATTCTCATAGACTAATATAGACTTATAGACTTTTCATAGAAGAGACTTTTTATTTAGCTTAATAATCTTTCCCCCATTTTATACAGATGCTATATGATTTTTATGTAAATTATTTGGCAAATAGTATCTAGAAATCAATTTCTTAATGTTTTATGGTTTATTGTATAGGGTTGGAAATTTTCTCTGGTAAAAGATTTGTTTTTAAATATTAAACTGTTAAATCACGATTTTAAACATGTATTTGGAACAGATTAGCACAAATAATATAGTGGACACAAACACTACAATTTTGATTATTTTATTGTATAAAGTTATATAATTCTCTGTTTAATTTTGTCAACAACTTGGAACTGATATTAATTCGTGACATAACCTTTAAAGACTAAATTTAAAATATTTAATGGCCTTGTATTAATTTTTTGATAGAACTATTTGAATGCTTTCTGTAATATCAACTTTTAGTCAATCCTCATTTCCACAGCTTCGCTTTTTCCTCAATTAGTTTTGCAGACTGACAAGCAAAGTTCAAAACTTTAGCAATGGTAACATGATTCCTATACTCTTTATGCATAAATTCATTTAACGATAATGAGAAGTAATAAAGATAAATCAGCTAATGTAAAATTTTGATGAATATGTCATCGTCACTATTTTTGTCTTCTTTGTATTTTCTAAAATTGGCACTGTAACAATTCTTTGACAAATACTTTTTGATATGATGAGAGAATATTTTAAAAAAACCTTTAAGCATTTTCACTTTTAAGAATATCATTTACTTCAATGAAAGGCTGGTCTATTATCACATAAAACCTGTAACACCTGTAAGACCTCTTTATGATTTTTTTCCCATAAATATAATTTTCTTGAATGTAGTAGGTAGCTTTATATAGGTAATAAAAACAACAAAATGCTGAAGTTGCTCACATGAATTGAAATGAGAACAGAGGTTTAGGGTAAGCAATAGATTAAGGGTGGAAACATTAGAATACATAGAATAAAGGAGGTTGTAGCTGGATATTAAAGAAACTAGAGAAATAATGAGGGATAAGGCTGTGAGCCAGTAAATACAGGCTAACTGCCCCTGAAAATACTCAAGGGAATACTTAAGGTACTATTATCTTTATTATATTTATATTTGTAATGCAACTAATTGAAACTAAATTGTTAATATCTTCTCATATAAGAAGTTTCTACTAAATATATCACTTAAGATTATTACATAAACTAAATATAAAGTAACCAATAAAGATTGAAAAGCCACATCAACTTAAAGGTTTAGTTAAAGTTAACTCTACCATATCTGGTCATGTAAATGTGAGAACAAATAGAACATGGTCTAATTAATTACAAAGGCATTCCAGCCATTTTTTTTTAATTTATTAGTTTACATGTTGGTCCCAGTTCCCTCTCCCTTCTTCCCTCACTCCCTCCTTCCCTCCCTTTCTTCCTTTTACCCACTTTGCCCTCTCACATGCACCCTCCCATCCCCCCACCCCATTTCCGTATGTAGGGCAGTGCCATCTGTAGAGAGCCACTGGTGCCATTCCCGAAGACGGCACTGGTTTCCTGTCCATAAGCCAGCAAGGCGCGGAAGTGCGATCCACGTCATGGGGTGACCGTTACGACCGTTGCAGGCTGCAACTGTCAGCAACGGACACAGCTCCTCTGCAACTGTCAGTAACGGACACAGCTCCTCTATATAAGCAGAGCCCTTTTTTCCTCCTCGGGGTCTTCCCTCAACTTGCTGTAATGAGCCGCGCGCGCAATAAACATAGCTGCAGAAGAATCCTGTTGTTGAGCGTCCTTCTTGCAGGCAAGGCGATAGTGCTCGACACCATCCAGTTGGGTCATGTAGATCTGACAGGTCATTTGAAGGAGGGACTAGGACTTCTCTCCTGTCTCTAGATTAAGGCAGTTATCCCTCCATGGGGGATGTGTTCGCAAAGTCCTTTTATGCACCAGGGATACATTCTGGTTCCACTGTCTGAGGTCCCTTAGACTGCTCAGTCCTTCTGGCTGAGACCCATTTCAGAGTTTTAATAATGATGACAAATGATTAACTCTAGTAATAAAAGTTAGTAACTAAGATACCCAGTGTCAGTGAGAGCCACAGAACACAGCTTCAACCACCCCTACCTGGGTGAACTGTTCATAAATAGTGCATAAAAATCTTTCCAGTTGAGTCAATGTTATACAAATACCATTTGTCCAAACTACATTAGTATGGAACATGACAATCCTTAGAATGGATCAGTTTCATAGAAATTACTTTAGACTTCATGCATCCTCTGCCCTAGTCCTAAAGAACCCCAAGCAAAGGAATGTTTTCCCTTTATGGGAATTACCCACCACTATCAACACATTTGCTTACTTTTCTTTTCTTCTTCTTATCCAATATTTCTTAATAAAGTCTGTTGTTGCTTTGCATACTTACAAAAGTCTATACATGATTAATTTTCCACTGGCTAATGCAATGCATCAGAGTCATTGCCCATGTCAATCTTTAATAGTCATGGATGATGGGTACTTGGTAATTGTGTTATTCATACTACAGCTATAGAACTTCTGTCAGCCCTCAAAAAATTTGAACCATTTCCATCCCATATATCACTATGCAATACATCTGTCATGTATGCTTCTACAAGGTAACCAGGTTCATTTGGCTGATAGATACAATTTCACATAATGCTGGATTGCTTTCAAATGTATATTTTCCCCAATCTTTTTTTTCTTTCCCAACAATTTACATCATGACAAGTGATGATTCTTACTCTTGGTTTTAAACTGTTTTGTTTGAAACATATTAATGTTTAATTGCATTAGTATGTGATTTTGAAAGAATTTCATTTTGAAGTGAACTTGTTCAACAAACCCAATGACAAAAAATAATAACTTTCTTATACATATGAAAATTATCACTTCATTGGAATCAATGCAATTTTAATAAGAATTTTATTAGAAGGGTTTGTGCCTGGATTTTGTTGAAAAATGTTAAATATGGATAATTTTTAATGCAAATGTCTGTTAAACTTCTAAAAATATATTTTCTTAGAATTAATTCTAAATTTAAAAATTTGGCTTCAAAGAACTTTGGGTCTTGGGTTTTCAAGGTATGGTGCTTTTCCTGTTCTGAAATTCAGACAACCACTTAGAGCTCTGATTATCAGTACAGGATGATTTTTTTTTTTCTGGCCTACAATCCTTTCTCACATTTCATAATTCATTCTAACACTCCCTCTTCAATATTAGCCTTCAGTACTGCATCACAACAATTGTCTTTTGGAAGAATTCTTATTCTTTTTACAGCTATTTCTTTCTTCAAATGACATTCCATATATTTCAAAATCACTACATTATTTTCCTATGATTATGTTCTGAACATAGCCCTATCATCTCAAATCTAAGGGTGTATTTTGATGTTCCATTCCTCTCTAGGTGTTAACTCTTGGCTCACCAATTCTATGAACTCAAGGACAATGAAATTTCACAATTCTACTCTCAATACCTAAGAGTGGTCCTTGCAGAAAGCATTTCAGACTAGTCATAAAATGTTGCTCAATGAATGAAGGAATTTTTAAATGTGAAAGAAACAAATTATCTTCATCAAAAGTTGAGCAGTTTCCCTCCCTATGTGTTCCATTACCAATGGTCTAAGTGTTCTTGTAAGTGACCAATGGATATAAATCTGTATAAACAAATTTTTACATGTACTAAACCTGGATAAAAGCAAACTGACATAAGAATTATAGTCATTTGAAATTTTTGTTATGATATTGAGTAATTTTAGCACATTTAAATAAAAACAATTTTTTCCATTTATATATTGATTCACATGTGTGTAAATGTAAGTAATAATAATTAAAGAAAAAGGGACCACAAATTTGAAAGGTAGTAAGGAGGACATTGGAGGGATTGGACAGAGGAGAGGTGGGGGGTATAATTGTATTTTAACTAAAAAAATGAAGAAAAAAAACTTGATAGTTCATCTTCTAACAACTATTAACTGCTGGAAGTTTCTTAGCTAGGAACAATATCTTGTGCATATCTTTTTCCTCTATGCTGGGAATGTTTTACTGTCTTGACATTTCACAGGTCCTATGCATATGCACTGTGAGTTCATATGAGAAACCACTCTGTGACCAGAAAACACCCTTTCTGTCACCATCCACCACCTCTGGCCAAAAGAAGCTTCTCCAATACAAGTTTAGCAACACCATGCCAATTCTTTTTGTTACTTATTTTTGGAGAGCCCTTTCCTTGGTTACTTACAAATTTCCCAGTCTCTATGGATATTATTACTAGAACACATGTATATGAAGTGTCTAAATGTAATATCCACAAATGAGAAAACACATATGACATTTGTCTTCTGGGTTAGGTTTACCTCATGCAGAGTGATAGCTTCCAGACCCAAGAATTTACCTGTGAATATCTGCTACTATTTACTCAGTGTCCAAGTTATTGTTATTTTTTATATTTATTGTAATTAATTAATTTTTATTATTTTACATATCAATCACAGTTCCCTCACCCTCCCTCTCGCCCACCTCCCATGTTCTCCCCCACTCCCCAAGGAGGGTGGCACCTTCCAGGAGGGGTCAACAAAATCTGTCATTTGGAGTAGGGACTAGGCCCTCCCTTCTTCCTCTAGGTTAAGGGATTAACCCTCCATGGGGAATGTTCTCCCAAATCTGTTTGTGCACCAGGGATACATCAGAGTTCCCTTAGACTGCCCAGGCCATCTAACCCCATGTTCATGGGGTCTGAGTCAGTCCAATGATGGATTCACAGCTATCAGTCTAGGGGTCCATTAGCTCCTCCCTTGTGCAGGTCAGCTGTCTCATGGGTTTCTGTAGCCTGGTCTTGTCCTCCCTCTCTGCATCTGGATTCCAGTTCGGCTTAGTGTTTAGTTGTGGATGTCTGCTTCTGTTTTTATCAGCTACTAGATGAGGGCTCTATGATAGTAGATAAGTTAGTCATCAATCTCATTATCAGGGAAGGGTATTTATGATAGCCTTTGCACTGTTGCTCAAATTATCAGTTGGGGTCAGACTTGTAGGTCCCTGAACATTTCTCTAGAGTCAGGTTTCTCTTGAAACCTATAATGCCTCATTCCTTTATGGCATCTCTCTCTCTCTTCCTTTGTCTCTCTCTCATGTATTCCTCCCCTGACTCAATCTTTCTAGTCCCACGTGCTTTCCTCACCTCCCCTTCTCTTTCTCCCAACTGCCTCTCCATTCACTGCCCAAATAAAGACAAATTTTAGCTTGTAAAATTTTGTGATATTTTACTAGCTAGTATGTAACTTCCTGTTTACAAAATTTATCTAACATGTCTCAGTAGTTCACAGTACCTAATATAAACCATAACATGCTGTTTGTCCTTGTTTATATCATTTATGTTTCCAAAATATCCTTCTGGTCATTAAAATTACTATAAGCAACTAGAGTAAAGTTATAGTGTAGTAGCTAATTCAGATTATTGTTGTCTAATAATTTAATGATTCAATAATTTCACAAAATTTTAAGTAGCTGTAGAGGTCCTTCAACTCGTTATGCATCTGAATATGATTTAATCCTTTTACCTCACCAACAAAACACTGGGACTATGGGCATATGTTAATAAACTCACTTCTTCTTTTTTTTTTTTTTTTTATTCAAACCCAGGACTTTGTATATGCTATGCAATCAATCTAGTACTGAATTATGTCACCATTCTGAGTTCATTTTAAATACATGCTGGGACAACTTCAAATTATTGTTCCTTTTTATTATGTTCTATCAGTCCTATAGTGATTATCATGAGATTATTCCTTCAAGAATAATCACAAACCAACCATTTTCTTTTCAGTTCATATTTTTAATGCATAAGTCATATACTTTGTATTTTTCTTGTCCTTCCTCTTTCTGTTTCATATAGTAGTGGTAGTAATATTGAGTTCATGTATGAGTACACACATGTGTTTATGGTCGAAAAACAGTTTATTCAAATGTAAGAATTTCACAGTTTTATTATTGCCTAATCAATACTATCAAAAGTATTTAAATAAACCATACAATAGCATTTAATAATTTTATTCTGGCTATGACAGAATGCCTGTTGAACAGTAGTATTCTGAAGGAAGAGGCAGGCCAATCACTGTGAACTAGTTTTTCCTGGACATTCAGAAATTGCCTACAAAAGCAAAAAAATGGGGTGGGGAACAAAAGAAGAAGAGCGATGTCTTATAACCATTCTTATGGCACATATAAGCTTTCCATAATCCAAATTGTGCTAAAGTCTGGAATGAAGTTTTAGGAAGTTGGCATGACATCAAAGATATGAGTAAATTAAAATATTTATTTCCATAATTTGAAAGTGTTTGTAATTGTTATTGTTTAACAATGTAAATTTTATCTTCAAACTAAAAAAGTTTGTGATGGCTATTGATAAGGAAGAGTAATTTAAGAATGCCTATAATTCTGAGAGAGGGACTTCTGTTTCCTAGGCATGTTTTTAACTCCATGTGCTGAGGAATATCATCTGGAAATTCTGATTTTCCTAATTTACTGTTGCTGCTGGAATTAAAACCATAATTACCCTGTTTAGTTTTATGGTTGATCCTCGGGTCTTTTGCTACACATGTTAGAAGTCTGCTAAATTTCTAGCATAGGCAGGTCAATTTTTAACATTTCTCCTCCACAAATTTTAAATTTGGTCATTGTAATTATTAATTAATGATGGTACATAAACAATGAAAACATGATCCTTAATGTCACATGAAACTGAATTCATTTTAATTTAACTATTTTTTGTTCATTTCTTACAGATGTTTTTTCAGTGGGATTTGTGTTGCTCAGGTTGTGCTTAAACTATACTCAGATGTACCACTTTAATTTTCTCTGATGTTGGCGGTAAAGCAATTTTCCCTGAATGCTTACAGAAAAGAATATGTTCACAAAATGTGGTAAAGTTTATATAAAAAATTCCAACAAAATAAATAAAAACAAAGCAATGCATACATGGATCTTGACATGCATGGGCTTTAACAAAAATTTTTAAAAACTGGAAGAATATAAGAAATTTTCTTGCTTTTTGAAGAATCAGGTGTTATTAATTTGTCCAGGAAAGGTGTATTTTTTAATTTATTGGTTGAAAGTTTTTATTGAAATATTACAAACAGAATTGAACAAACAAACAAAAACCTGTGAGTGAAGCTCAGCTCCTAGAAATTCTGGCCCTTATGATTTACTTTCCCCTCTTCCTAAAGTTTCCTAAGCCTTAGGACCAGGAATGATTTGTAAATAATCTACTAGGACTGGGATCTACAACTCTGTCTTTTTTTTGGTTGTATATTTCTGTAGTAGTCTTTGTCTTTTACAACCAGAAGTATCCTTGAAAAGGGTGAAGACTACATTTTCCTGTAGTTATAAGTTCAAATGTTTACAAATTGTTTTTAGGAATAATGTTGGACTTGTTAATTACAAGCTGTATGTTCTCCTCTAGTAGCTATGGCTTCATAAAACATGGACAGTTTCCTGGGCGAACAGTCCCAGGCATGATTTTCCTCTTGTTGAGTGAGTCTTAAGTCCAATTAAAAAAAGCAGCCTGACAGACTATAGCTAGGATTTCTGAATCTTCTTTGAATCCCCCATGACAGCTCCCCTTACCAGCAGGAAGTAGTTTGGAAAGAACAACGCCCAAATTCCCAAATATTGTCTATAAAATGTTTGTTTTCATTTAAATGGACTTGGTTATATAAAATAAAAGAAAGAAAAAAAAAAAACAGTTGGTAATAATCAACACATATGTGCCACTATCTCACCCCTTTAACTATTTATACCAGACTGATAATTGATGTGTTTCATAGCTGACGGGAGTGTTTCCTGACTCCTCCTTTCTAAGATTGTATGGTTCCTGCTGTTACCATTGAGGGTACTCCTACCACAAGAAACATTTATGCGGATTCCCAGACTTGAGTCCCCAACAATTCTAATGAAAAGATTATGCAAAATGTTGTGGACAAAATTCACCTACCAGTAAAATAAGTTAGTAAGTAGTGTAGATACCGATGCCACAATTAAGGATTCCCAAGGTTGAAGATTTCTTAAATGAGTAACATAGCGGATGTGGGGTGTGAGAATCAATTGTGTCTATTTTTTTTTTCTAATTTCTTATCAAGTTAATTTTCCAAGATGAAATTTCTTTATTTATAGAATTAACATAATTTAATTTGTTCTGCTTAGAATTATATGACACATTATAGAAAATAACAAAGTAATGCCTGGCAAAGATGTTGCCATTCATATAAGTTGTTATTCCATTAATGTATAAGAACTTCAGAATATTACATGTACTCTTGTCTGTTATGAGACTTTTACATTTTTTTTCAGTTATTACCTCTTATTTTCTTTTATTTAATTACATTTGATTCAGTGTGTGTGTGTGGTCATTGTTTATATGCAGAGATTAGAGGACTACTTAGGATTTAATTCTGTCCTACACTTTGTTTCTGGGAATCAATTTCAGGTCATTATATGATGACAGGTGCCTTAACCTGATATGAAATCTGGATGATAATCATTTCGTCCTTACTGTGGTGCTAAGAAATACACCCAGAATCTCTTATATGCTAAAATCATGTTTTTTTTAATGGGATTAATTCCCAGCACCTACATTATTTTTTCCATGAATTTTAAGTCCATTTTATTTGAAAGCTAAAACCAGATTTTCCCACCAATTTTTTTACAATAAAGGAAACAAAGTTGTGTATATCAAAAATGATTCTCACTGATATTCAATGGGAAATTATGGCAATATTTTAATGACATATAACCAGAATGACAAATCTTCATGGAAACATTAAGAAAAATTGAAATGGAGTAATTATTGGACCGCTTTCCTTAGACATCCATAATTGTTCACATAAAATGAAAATTTAGGAATCTAGGCAATTATTTTCATCAAGTTAATTCTCACATTTAAATAAATGACAGGGCAAGATGATAATGGCAATACCTATCAAGCAGAGTACAAGGGAGAAACTTAAAATAGTTCATTTGTGTTCTTTGCTTTCTAGTTTAATATGTCTTCATTCCTTCAGCATTATATTTAATTTTAAAATACTAAGTTGATAAAAGAGACATTGAGCTTGTGCCTGCCTACATCTTTCCCTCTACTGACTAGTGTTCATGGAATTAGAAGGGGATCATCTTTCTACTAAATGAGAAAGGTAAATCCCAACTGAGCTTCAAAGCTTTCAGTTTACAGTGGTGATCTGCCTGCAAAATGCCCTAGTGCAATGATGGCTTAAAAACTGGGGGACAAACTACCAGTATTTGATTGAATTTAACACCCCCTCCATGACATTGAACCCATACCAATGCTGTTTGTGTGGCCATGAACCTGAGACTAGACAGGCCAGAGATGTAAGTGAATACAAATGGCATTGTTTTGTTAATGGAATGTAAAAGTGAAATGAGTCCTTGTGACATCCTGCTGTATTCACAGATTACTGACCAGCACAGGCATCATCAGAGACACTTCTTCCTGTAGTCAATAGGACCAAATACATACACTGAAAAAATGTGCAGAGAATAAGAGACCTTGATACACTCTGTCCCAGAAGGGAATTCTCCATTAAATCCCTCATCTCAAAGCTCAGAGAACACTAAGGAAAGTGTAGCAAAGAGGTTGTTAAGAGCCTGAAGGCTTGGAGGGCACACCAAGAAAACAAGACACTTCAAACACAGCAGGACCAAGACACAAATGAACTGTGATACTGAAGCAGCACTCAAGGAGCTTGTGAAGGTCTCAGCATGAGGTCCAAGGGATGAGAGCAGAAGAGAATGCAAGCACTACCCTTAAACCAGAAGCAATCTACAATTTATAACCACTAAAAAGGAAATCCTTATTTTCTACAATGAGTTTCACTAGGTTTTACAAACTGCTCCTAAGGCTCAACCCCATGTAAATACAAACAAACTCAATTGCATTTTTGAATGTTCTTAGTCTCATAAGGTCTTGTCAGCTTCTGTCTCTCTTTGTTTCTAAACCTTTTAGTTTAGCTGGTTTTGTGTGTTTACAGGTTTTTAGTGTGTGTGTGTGTGTGTGTGTGTGTGTGTGTGTGTGTGTGTGTGTGGGAAAGTGTGTCACTGGATCTGTATGTTTTTTTGTTTGTTTGGTTTGGTTTAGTTTGGTTTGATTTGGGTTTGAGTTTTCGCTTTAGTTGTTTTTCTTCTTGATTGTTTATCATGTCTTACTCTGGTTTCTTAGTTTTCTTTTATCTTTTCCGTTAGAAGGCCATGCTAGCAGAGGTTGCTGTCTCTGATGCCCTGGTAGCTTTTTCCAAAGTTCCAGTATATGGGGACTTCCTCTCCAGTGAAAACTTCCCACTCTCTACCTACCCTCATTTTGACTATGTCCCTAGTCACAAGGAGTGCCATTATCTGAAAGTTGTTTCTCAGATTGGATGTCTGATTTATCTTTAATATGACCCTTGGCCTGTTCCCTTCTAGACATCTTTCTCGCTGCATATATAGTAACTAAGATTTGTACTAGGAGTTTTGCTATAAGACCTTACTGCCAGTAACCCAGTCTTGTGATAAGAGTGTGCCACTTCATGCAGATTAGGGTTTGTTTCCTGTCTTTCTAATCCTGTATATCACCTGTACTCTGGAAAACAACTAAGCTGATTCCCTGAAGTTATCTCATGCAGGGCTTTCTCCATCTAAATCCTGTTCCCTGCCTCTGCTCTCTTCACCCTCATGGACCAATGCCTAATGGGCACAAGGAAGAAGTAAATCAACAATTATCCTATTATTATTGCTTTAGATAACTATTTGTATCTGGATGTGGAGAGAAAGTTTGTAATTCAGGTGTGTTTTAATCAGGAAGATCAAAGAGAAGCTGGGTGAAGGGAAAGTAAAATAAGAATATGTTATATGAAAAGCTACATTTTCAACTTAAAACAAAACAATAAATTGTCATTGTAGCACATGCCTATAAACATGGCTACATGGAAGGATGAAGCAGAAAGATGACAAATATGCACTGCCTGGGATTTGTGAGACTATGTCTCAGAAATGAAAAAAAAAAAAAAAAAAGAGGAGGGGTTTTTGGTGTATAGCTGTACATCTCATTGGTATAACATTTAACAATCACCTGCAAGTCTCCTCAAGATAAATGCATTGTTTGATACTTACTTTGATCCTGACATGTAAGGTGTTAGGTAAAACATTAAACTCCTTTAGTAAGTTCTGGCTGAATGAATACATTAGTTACAACAGAAGTCCTGGAAGTGAGAAGAGAAAAGGAAGCTGGGGGAAACGTCTGTGATAAAAATTAATAGTGTAATTGCTATTGAGGTTAGCCACATATTACTTGGGAGACTATTGATTTCCTGAATAGATCTTAAAAGGTAGAACTTACTTTTGTGTGAAGATTTTAAAAGATGAGCTATCATTGGCATGAATAATTTAATTTTCCCTCTGACAGTGACACAATTAAAGTCTATAAAAGAAACTCCATAATGTCTTAAAGATTCTTCATCAGTGCTAAGTACATTTAACAATAAAACTATTGTAACCAACATAAGTAAAAATGGATATAAAATACTGATGTTTTAGCATTCTATGAAGGGAACTGTGCCCCCTTGTCAGCAATATGAATACACAGAATATTTGAATGTCATCTTATTTTGTAAAATTCTCTAAAACACAATTTTCAAATGTGAAGAGGAAATCCATCAGAGTATTCTAGAAGGGCATTAAGATTGTTGTTGGAGTAAGATCACATATGAAGAGAAAATGCTGAGGGCTACAGAAAGGAAGAAATAAGGTAATGGTTGTAGTTATCTAGCTGCTTACATCTGGGTGAAGTAGGTTCCGAGGCAAGGTCACTATTCTGAACAGAGTCTTTTATATCTTTTACTAAACTGATAGGAACAAAAAGAACTCAGACTTAATATCTTAGAATCAGCTCCTTATTACAGATATTACAGCTATTGCCATGTCTTTTATTCCCACAGAAGGTATAGTATCTGATATGTTAGTATATGTATAGGTAATACTACTGAACACTATTTATAAAGACATTTAAAATAACATATTATTTTTTCAATTTTAAAAAAAATGAGGCAGGTGGGATATGGAGGCATGTGGGTTAGGAAATCAGTCACCCTCAATTATTTTCTTAGGGTTTCCATTGCTATTAAGACATATGATGCTGTTTGAGACGCCCACAGGAAAACACTGAGCCAAACTCCTGGAATCCAGTTGCAGTGAGGGAGGAGTGATAAGCAAAGGGCTCAAGACCAGGCTACAGAAACCCACTGACAGCTGACCTGAACAAGCTCATGGACCTCCCAAACGAATAGATAGGAAACGAGCATTGAACCAACCCAGACACCCTAAACATGGGTCCCAATTGGAAAACATGGGCAGTCTACAAGAGCTCTGACAGTGGAACCAGGATGTATCCTTGGTGCGCGAACGGAATTTGGGAGCATCTTCCCCATGGAGGGATACTACTCCCTTAACCTAGAGACAGAAGAAAGGCCCTAAACCCTACTCCAAATAACTTGACAGATTTTGATGATCCCTGCTGAAAGGCCTTACCCTCCCTGTGGAGTGGGTGGGGAATGGGATAGGAGAGGGGTAAGGGGAATGGGAAGATGGAAAGGAGAGAACATTGGGATCGTTATGTAAAGTAAGAAAAATAATAAAAAATTAAAGAAGAGAGTTGATCACAACAACTATTATAAGGGAAGGCATCTAATTGGGTGGCTTAGAGTTGTAGAGGTTTAGTCCATTATCTTGGTGGGAAATGACAATTTGCAGGCTGACATGAATGCTGAGGCTGAGTATCCTACATATTAATGATCAGGCAACAGTGAGTAAACTGTGTCACTGGATGTGGCTTGAGCACATAGGAGACCTCAAAGTATGTGCACAGGTACATACTTCTTTGAAAAAGGTCATGCCTAACTAAACAAAGCCAAACTTCCTAATAGTACCACTCCCTATTAACTTATGGGGTTAATTACATCCAAATTATCATAGTTACATAATATAAATATAATAAGGCATAATATAGCCTGACCTGCATAAGATTCAGGCTCAATCCTAAAAAGATTAACCCCAACTTTTAAATATAATGTCTTTATTAGTATAATACATTCACTTTTTTCTGTATTATTAAACTATGTACAACCTTGTTCAAGGAGGTTTTGTCATAATCAAATCAACATCAGGCCATGCAAGTGTTTATAATTTGTGGTTAGATATAAATGTGTGCTACGTATTACAGCAAAGTCTCATTGATTTTTTTTTAAATCCATTTTTCTTTCTTTTCTAAGTGATACCAATACAAACCCCATAGACACCTGAAATAATAAAACAGATAAGAAAAAAAATGAAAATTTGTTAAACAAATTAAAGTAAAATAATTGGTTCAGAAGACCAAAGTATTAGTTAGAAATATTACTGAAAACTAATTGTAAATTGAGTGCATATCATAAAATAAATAACTTGTCTTAAAACATTTTAATTTAAAACAAATTATTTAAGTGATTTTATAGTTTCAAGTGGAGGGAGTAGTCTTGCATGTCTATAATGTGTTATATTTCAGGCTTCCAAAATTGTTCATTCAAAATGTCCTTGAAAATAGCACTAATGTATGTAAAAGTACATACATTGTGTTTTCAAGAATATATTGGCTTACCTAGAGAAATGTTTATTTTTGTGATTTTTAAACAAATCTTTCCAATTGTACATAGAGTAGAAAAATTTCTCAGTGCTTGTATGCATTACAAATTTACTGTTTTATTTTATCCAGCCTTAATGGTTTTCATTATCTCCTTAGTTGATAGAATCCATTTTTAAAACCAATAATCTCTTGAAATCCACTGAGCCACAAATTACTCATTAGGGAAAAATTTCAAAGATCATTACCTTTCTCATAGATTTTCACTCTTGGTCTTCTACATTCTCTGTTACAGTGCTCTTTACAACAAGGGAAGGCAGGGACATGATTGTCTGTCCCAGTGAAGTAATAACTAGGAGCCCATGTGTCTTTACAAACACTCTATTGCATTAGGAGCCAATATCATACCATACTTCATATTTGTTTGCAGATTTAATAAATCATACTTAAAGAATAAATAAGATCCTAATCATATTTTTTGAAGTTTCTGTGTTATTTCATGATTTCATCATATTTTTGGAATATACATAAATGTATATTTATATTTACTGACTTACCTTATGAGGTAATCATTAATCAGATAATGATTCAAAACCATTAAGTTACACAATATTGAATAGAAGAATGTTGAAATTTAAAATCAAAGTTTTGTAGTTGTAATCTGATGAATGTCTGATTTTATAAAAAGAAAATTACATTACTGAAACATCCAATTTCGGGACATGTTTCTTCTGTCAAAACTTAATAATGTGCAGAATCCCATTATATGTAGAAAGCTGTAATGTTGCAACTCAGGATAATTTTACGTAAATATTCTAATATTGTGTGTATGAAATGACTAAACATTCAACAAAATTTGAAGAACTTGGCACAAACTTATTTCTCAAAATACCATGTATCTTCTAGTTTACATTTTGTTTATTTTTCAACTACATAAATAGAACCTATAGCACAAAACTGTGAGAATTTGTTTCACTTTTGACCAACAAGCAATTATTACTCCTCTTTTTCTGAGCTAGTTGTTTAGCTTGAACTTTTTTAAAATTTTTGTTTATAAAACACCTTTGAGCACAGAGCCTGGCAATTAGGTATTTTAAATGAGGTTTGGCTTTTAAGTTTTAAGCAGTCTTTAAAATATGAGTTTAAAATTTTTGCAATGTTCTTTACCAGAAAGATGCCAATGATAATTGCTTATCTTCCCTGGCTTTTAAATTCAATAAGACACAAACTGATGATCCAGTCCCATTCAGGGGCTGTGGCAAAGGAAGTAAGGTATATCAGTGTTTCATGAAATTGTGTGAAAACACAAGGAAAACAAGGATATTGATTACCAGGAACAGCTTGGGAAATAATTGTAGGAAGTACTAAAGTTAGCTAGTATATACTCAAACATGTTCTTGTCATTAAAACAAGGTTGAGGGGGCATTTTCATACTGCTTAGCATCTGGCTACTGATCAACCTTGAGAATGATTCTGTTAGCTGCCTAATAAGTTCTTAATAAATTCCCATTCTGCTTAACCCAACAAAGAGTTGTTTGAAATGCTTGTAGATAGAAACACTCTGGGGCAGAAAAGTGGTTACCAGATGTTAAACCACATTTTCTTACACAGTAAGTTATTCATAAGATTTACTCAGTAAAATGAATCTTATATTACATGGGCCCAAATTTGTGTACTGCTAAATTCTTGTGAAACTTTGATACACATCACTTATCTCATGGATTTTAAATATAGTTCTATCATTTAAAAACAAATATAAATTCATTGTTCTTAAATTCTACTAAAGCAAAAAGGTGGATAATTTTTCTCTATTCTAGTGAAGGTGAAGGACATTTTACAGTAGTCTTTGTACAATCACAGATAGAAAAAATAACACCATCATAGCAGTTCTGAGTTTTAATAAATACATGTAAGAGGCTCTGGATCAGTTCTGTAGATTATGATGGCTTTTAATCTGTATAGATTCTGTCAAAACATTAAAATACCATTTGACTATAGCCATAAAATAACTGCATTTTAACTATTTCATGACATACTTTGTCACATTTTTAAAGCAGTCTGTTTGCATACTGCTTTCCTACCCAGTCTTGTTTCTAATTAATTCGGCCATATAAACCCATAAAATGAACACTAAAAAGGCATAAAAAATAATTGACCTCCCTAAGGCAACATCCGTGGCTGTTGTGCAAGGATATAGATTCATTAAAGTACTTGTCATTACTTGTGTTCATTAAAGGAAGAAACAATCTATTTTGTCATCAACAAACCAAACAAACTTCCTAACCTCTCACCAGCTACAAGATAACATTTACTTTAATTGGTCTGACCCCTACTATCCTTCGGGCTTTTTGAGAAAATAGGCGTATTCAGTGTGGAGAAAAATTAAGTGGGCCTCTACTAAGCAATTGGAGTAGTTCTATGAAATCTGAATTCACAATAAACACAGTTCAGGTAAAAATGAATAATAAGTGACTGCTACATTCCTAGATGTCAGAACCAAATCAAGCCAGTCTGAAAACTATAGGAGAATTCTTTACAAAATCATGGGTTTTAACTACATAAATTTTCAATGGTGGTAACATTTATGAACAATCATATTATAGAATTTTTTGAAAAGATATCCAGAATAAATACCATAAAACTGAGCTACAGATTTCATAATTATTTTTTGAATGTTGGTACCTAAACAAAACAAAGTAACTAACAAGAAAAGTGCAAAACGAAGGGAACTGGTAACACAATAACTTGTGGTTTCAGCTGAATATAAGAATTGCAAGTCACAGAAATGAAGTATTGGCCTGGTTAAATGGCAGTGACTTACATCTGTTCTTCAGTGAGTTAAGTCAGTGATAAAAGGTATCCAAAGAGGGAAATTTCAGGCTAGGAGCATGGGCTAAATAATCTGTCTCCATGACAGTTAGCTTGAAAAACAAATAGCATTTATTTAAGACAAGAGTATGGTGGTTATAAACATGAATTTGTTGTTACCAAGAGATTTTACTTCAAGATCCCATAATAAATATTTGGGACACTAATACCAAGTGTCATCATCTTTTTTTTTAATTACTTTTTATTTAAATGTCGATCCCAGTTGCCCCTCTCTCCCTCTCTCCCTCCTTCTTAGCCTCTCTACCCCCTCACATGCACCCTGACTCCCTTCCCCTCCCATCCTTCCACCCCAATTCCATGTGTAGGGCAATGCCATCCAGGTGGGGTCAGGTAGATCTGTGAAGTCATTTGAAGTAGGGACTAGACTTCTCTCCTGTCTCTAGGTTAAGGCAGTATCCCTCCATGGGGGTTGTATCTGAAAGGTCCTTTTGTGCACCAGGGATACATCCTGGTTCCACTGAGGTCCCTTAGACTGCTCAGTCCTTCTTGCTGAGACCCATATTCAGGGGGGCCTGAGTCAATCCCAGGCTGGCTTCCTAGGTATCAGTTTGGGGGTCTGTTAGCTCCTCCTTGTTCAGGTCAGCTGTCTCTATGTGTTTCTGCAACCTGGTCCTCTCCCTCTGCATCTGGATTCTAGTCTAGTCAGTCCACTATGTCCTTTACCTTACAGACGCTTCTAAGTTTGAGGAGATTCCATTTATTAATGTAGATCTCAGTGTGTGTGCTACTAGGGTTATGTTCAGGAAGCAGTCTCGTGTACCAATTTGTTCAAGGTACCTCCTACTTTCTCTTCTAAGAGGTTCAGTGTGGCTGGAATGATGTTGAGGTCTTTGATCTATTTGGACTTGAATTTGTGCATGGCGACAGACATGGGTCTATCTGCAGTCTTCTATACACCATAATACACTTATGCCAGCACCATTTTTTGTAGAAGATTACATCCTTCCATTGTATACTTTAGGTGTTTTGTCAAAAATCAGGTGTTTGTAGGTGTGTGTGCTAATACCAGGATTTTTTTTATTCAATTCCTTTGGTCTACCTCTCTATTTTTGTGCCAATCCCTAACTGTTATCTGTACTATAGCTCTACAGTAGACCTTAAAGTCGGAGATGGTGATATCTCCTGAAGTTTCTTTATTGTACATGGTTATTTTGGCTATACTGGGTCTTTTGTTTTTCTCATGTAAAGTTTATTATTATCCTTTCAAGGTCAGTGAAGACTTGTTCTGGGATTTTGAAGGGGGTAGCATTGAATCTGTAGATTGCTTTTGTCAATATTGCAAGTTTTACTATGTTTATCCTACCCATCAAAGAGCATGGGAGATCTTTCCATTTTATGCTATCTTCTTTAGTTTCCTTCTTTAAAGACACAAAGTTCTTGCTATATAAGTCATTCAATTGTTTGGGAAATGTTACCCCAGTACTTTATGTTGTTTGTGGCTATTGTAAAGGATTATGTTTCTATGATTTCTTTCTTAGTCCCTTAGTCGTCTGTATGTAATAGGGCTACTGATTTTTTTTTTTTTTTTTTGTTTATCTTGTATCCTGCTAGTTTGCTGAAGGTGTTTTTCAGCTGTACGAGTACCATGGTAGAGTTTTTTGGATCACTTATGTAAACTATCATATCATCTGCAAATAGTGACAGTTTGACTTCTTCCTATCCAATTTGTATCCCCTTGATCTTCTTTTGTTGTCTTAGTGCTTTAGTTAGACCACAAGTGCAATATTGAAGAGGTATATATAAAGTGAGCAGCCTTGTCTTGTTCCTGATTTTAGAAAAATCACCTTAAGCTTTTCTCCATTCAGTTTTATGTTGGCTATTGGTTTATTGTATATTGCTTTTATTATGTTTACGTATGTCCCTGTTATCCCTGATCTCTCCAAGACCTTTATCATGAAAGGGTGTTGAATTTTGTCAATGGCTTTTCACCATCTAGTGAGATGACAATGTGGTTTTTCTTTTTCATTTTGTTTATATGGTGGATCACGTTGATAGATGTTGAACCATCCCTGTAACTCAGGGATGTGGCCTACTTGGTCATGGTGGATGATTTCTCTGATATGTTCTTAGATTTAATTTGCCAGTATTTTATTGATTATTTTTGCATCAATATTCATGAGGAATATTGGTCTTTATTTCTCTTTTTTAGTTGTGTCATTTTGTGGCTTGGGTACCAAGGTGACTGTGGCCTCGTAAAAAGAGTTTGGTAATGAACCTTATGCTTCTATTATTGGAACAATTTGAGGAGTATTGGTATCAGCAGTTATCGAATGTCTTGTAGAATTCTGTATTGAAGCCATCTGGCTCTGGGCTTCTTTTGGTTGGGAAGCTTTTGATGACTGTTCCTATTTCATTAGGGGTTATAGGTCTATTTAAGTTGCTTATTTGGCCTTGATTTAATTTGGGTAACTTATAGTTATCCAGAAATTTGTCCATTTCCTTTGAATTTTCAAATTTTGTGGAGTACAGGTTTCAAAGTTGACCTGATAATTGTCTGGATTCGCTCAGTATCCTTTGTTATTTCCTTCTTTTCATTTCTGATTTTGTTTATTTGCATGTTCTCTCTCTCTCTCTCTGCTTTTTGGTTAACTTGGATAAGGTTTCTTTATCTTGTTGATTGATTTTCTTCAAAAACCAACTCTGTTGCAATGATTTTTTTTTTTTTTTGGTATTGTTTTCCTGGTTACCATTTTATTGATTTCAGCCCACAAATTGACTATTACCTGTCATCTACTCTTCCAGGTTTTGTTCACTTCTTTTTGTTCTAAGTCCCTGCTTTATCCTTTGGATTATGGTGGCATGGGATTATCTATGACCTATGTCTTTGTGAGTATAGTTAACTTCCTTGGGTTGTAGTTTTCCTTCTAGAATTTTCTGTGAGACTGGATTTGTACATATATATTGTGAAAATCCGGTTTTGCCATTACATAACTTGTTTTCTCCATTCATAGTGATTGAGAGTTTTCTGGGTACAGTACCTTGGGCTGGCATCCACTTAGTACTTGTAGAACATCTATCCATGACCTTCTGGCCTTGACTGTTTCCGTGGAGACATCAGGTGTAATATTGATTGGTCTGCCTTTATATGTTACCTGGCCATTTATCTTTGCTGCTCTTAGTTTTCTTTCTTTATTCTGTATGTTTGGTGTTTTGATTATTATGTGTTGAGGGTTCTTTTTTCTTTGGTCCAGTCTATTCGATGTCCAGTATGCTTTTTTCTACTTTCATGGGCGTGTCCGTCTTCAGAGTGGAAAAGTTTTCTTCAATGATTTTGTTGAATATGTTTTCTGCACCTTTGAGCTGTGCTTCGTTACCTTCTTCTATGCCTATTATTTTTATGTTTGGCCTTTTCATGGTATCCCACATTTCCTGGATGATTTATGTTAAGGATTTGGTGGATTTAGGATTTTCTTTGGTAAGTGAATCTATTTCGAGTTTATCTTCAGTGCCTGAGATTCTCTCTTTCATCTCTTGTAGTCTGTTGGTTATGTTTGCATCTGTAGGTTCTGATTATTTGTGGAGTTTTTTCTGTTTCCAACATTCCCTCAGTTTGTCTTTTCTTTATTGTGTCTATTTCAGATTTCAAGTCTTGAACTATTTCAGTTGTTTCCTTCAACTGCTTGTTTTTTCTTGGCTTTCTTTAAGAAATTTGTTTATTTCTTGCAATTTTGCTTGGTCTTTTCCTTTATTTCTTCCAACTTTTTTTTTTAATCAATCTTACAGAGATTTTCTCATACTGTCTTTGAAGTCTTCTATCATTTTTATGAAGTTATTTTTTAAGTTGTTCTTTTCTGCTTCATTGTTTTGTCGTGTTCAGTTCTAGTTAGTGTAGAGTTCCTTGATTCTGGTGGTGTCATGCTTGTCTTTCAATTGTTAGGTGTTTTCTTGTATTGCCATCATCCTATGGTTTCTTTCCGTGGGTGCAGTTGGAGTTCTCTCCCTCTACACTATTTTCCTGGAGGGCATAGTTGGGTCAGGAGTTCGATGCCTGTAGCTCAGCATGGGTCAAGCTTTCTACGAGGTCTCTCCTCTGCTAGGGCTACCATGATGGGGATCAAAGATCAGGCAGGTGGGGATTCTGGGTGGTCCTAGGCAGAGGCCCAGTGATTGGGGTCAATGATCAGGCAGGAGGAAACTTTTTATTTTATTTTATTTTATTATTTTACTTTATTTTATATAACAAGGTCCAATTAAATGAAAACAAATATTTATACACAATATTTGGGAATTTGGGCGTCGTTCTTTCCAAACTACTTCCTGCTGGTAAGGGGCGCTGTCATGGGGGATTTGAAGAAGATTCAGAAATCCTGGCTGTAGATTGTAAGACTGCTTTGTCCAGGTGTTTTGAATGTAGGATCACCTGGTACTCTGTTTCAGGTGGTCTGGCTTGATCAATCCACATTAGTCTGGAAGGAATCCACATTTTTCATTTTCTGTGGAAACAAAAATAGAAATCCTTTTCCCCAGTAACTTGTCCTTGAACTTAAAATTTGGAATCAAAGCATTTTTTTTAAATTTAATTTATTATTTTACATGTTTATCCCAGTTCCCTCCCCCTCCCTCCCCCCTCCTTCCCTCCTTTTTACCTTCTGTGCCCTCTCACAGGCACTCTAAACATCCTCCCCTCCCATCCCCCACCCCAATTCCATATGTTGGGGAATGCCATCTAGTTGGGGTCATGTAGATCTGACAGGACATTTGAAGTAGGGATTAGGGCTTCTCTCCTGTCTCTAGATTAAGGCAGTTATCCCTCCATGGGGGATATGTTCGCAAAGTCCTTTTGTGCACCAGGGATACATCCTGGCTCCACTTTCTGAGATCTCTTAGATTGCTCAGTTCTTCTGGCTGAGACCCATATTCAGAGAGGCCTCAGTCAGTTCCATGCTGGCTTCCCAGCTATCAGTGTAGTGGCCATTAGCTCCTCCTTGTTCAGGTAAGCTGTCTCTATGTGTTTCTGCCGCATGGTCTTGTCTTCTCCATCTGCATCTGGGTTCTACTTTGACTCGGTGTTTATGTATGGGTGTTTGATCCTGTTTTCAACAGGCATTAGTTGAGGTCTCCATGGAGAAGTTAGTTGTTGATCTCACTCTCTGGGAAGGGCATTTATGATAGCCTTTCCAGGGAAGCTCAAATTGTTAGTTGGGAGCAGTCTTGTAGTTCTCTAGACCTTTCTTTGTGTTCAGTTTTATCTTCAAACCAATATTGGCTCCCTCTTTTATGTTCTCTCTCTCTGTCTCTGTCTCTCTCTGTCTCTCTTTCCTATCTTCTATTCCTAACCAGGCTCAATCTTCCTGGTCGCAACTATTTTCCTTTCCTCTCCCTCATTTTCTCCTACTTCTCTCTCCATTCGCTGCCCCCCACCACTTCACCTGAGCTCTTGGGGGACAGTTCTGTGAGGAACTTTATATGAATCTCTTAGAATACACCTTATATCCTAGTTCCTCTGGTGATGTGAATTATAGGCTGGTGATCCTTTGCTCTAGGTCTAAAATCCTTATATGAGTGAATACATACTGTGTTCCTCTTTTTTGTGACTGGGTTAAGGAGGAAACTTCTTGAATATAATTTTTAATAGAAGATTTGAAGTCATATTCCATAACAACAGGCAGCCATAAACTTTGCCCATGTTTTTTTTTCTGCTTTAGAATGCATTTCAGTCTTTTGCGCATCTATTTATGTATATATTTTATTTTATATCCCTACCACAGTTTTCCTTCCAGTATTTCCTGCCAGTCTCTCCTCCATGCTCCTTCTAACTGCCCTTCCCACCAATCCATTCCAACTTGATTTCTGTTCAGAAACAACCTTTAAGTTAAAATTGTCTTACTGCAGAAGTGGAAGACCATAATCAGTTTTATCTATGCCTGTAGAATGAACATAGAAATTCCATGTTATGTAAGCATTCATTCTGTAAACCACATTTCCATGTCTTTTAATCTCTTTTACATCAACTATTTTAAAAATGGCTCGGTAGGTCTGCAGAAAGGTAGGGAAGATCATGAAGGGATCAGGAACAGAAAAGAAAGCTATTAATTGTCCTATATCAAAAATTAAATAAAAATCTGAGCATTAATGAAATGACATGTTTTTATTGAAAGTTGCCAAGATTATTAGTTTGATATGAAGGCTGTTCGTTCACAGCAATTAGTGACTTGGGGTTAATGATGTATAATTTCTATTTTGACATCATGTGGATTATGTGGGGTAAGGAAGAAGGCTGCCACTTGCCCTTATACTATGGCAAACAGTAGAATCAGACTATGCATTTAAATGTTTGAATACTTATAGTAAAAACCTTCCAATATGCTCATTAATATAAGAAGATTTAAATATAATTCACTTCATTTTGAAAGAGAGTCTTGGGATAAACCCATGGCTGTCTGACTGGATAATGAGTATCAGGTATGCCTTTGATTCTAGGCACCATTGCTGAAACAAGAAACATCCCTGATATTTATGTTTTTACTCAGAAATCAGTGCGTGCATGGCAACAACTCATCCAACTGAAAAATTCTCTCCAGCTCCCTAACAAATTTTATGATTAACAAAGAAAACCGAGGTGCAAAAGTGTAGGATACAAACTGATTAACATAATTTTAACCTTGTATGAGCTCTAGATCACCATAATAAACATCATTAAAGAACAACTTATTTTGGGTAAAATAACATGAAAAATGATAGAATCCAGTCTATCGAAAAGTAGTAAATCATTCTATAGCCCAAAATTTGTGTATCATAACACTTTCTTATTTATTTATTTATTTTTTTCGTAATGGTTTCTTATTGTTGTTACAAAGTACAAGGTGAGAAGCAACGAGGTAACATAAGGAAGAAGGGGTTCGTTTTTCTTTTGGAGTTGTTTTTGTGCTTTTGTTTTGTTTTGTTTTGTTTTCATTTCTTGAGTAGAGCACACTGTGGTATAGAAGTAATAAGATTATGAAGTTGTTCTATTGTATATGCATTCAAGAATCAGACAAAAACAAAAGCTGCTCTTTTGACTAGCTTTCTTTGTTTTGTTCAGTCGATGACTTTAACCTATTGAATAGTGTCATCCACATTTATACTGAGTCTTGCTATTTCAATCAACACAATCCAGAAACACACACACAGATATGAAGGAGGATTGGATCTTTTGTGATTCTAGATCCTGTCAGTTGACAACCAGTATAAACTGTGATGCACAGCCAACATGCTTAACTTGTTAAGAAATGTATAATGAGCTATGACACCACTAGATCAAGATACGGAAAATGATTTTAGATACTATACAGCCATTACCTTTCAAAAGGACAGTGTTCATATGCAACTTCACTGAACTTGTAAATGACTGAGAGCAACAGAGCACAGGAAGAGATGAAGTAAAAGAGAAAACGAAAACAGAACATGCAGGATTTGTTAAGCTTAAGCCATTTGAAGACTTAATTTTACCGAGTCAAATGGTGAAGCATTCAGTTCATCTCAGAGTATTGAGATGTTTCCAGTTATAATTGTGAGTGCCATGGCCAGTGTGATAACTAGCAGTCAGAGCTGTGAAAAAAGCATAAGTCTAAGGAAGTCAGTGAAAGAACAGGCTGAGAGAACTGAGATCAGAAACCACCATAGGACTCACCCAGACCCACCGAACGTGGGTGTCAGTTAGGTTCTCCTCCAAATGATATGACAGACTTTGAAGACTCCACATGGAAGGTCTAACCCTCCCTGGGGAGCAAAAAGGGAATGGTATGATGGGGTGATGATGACTCTGTTGGAGGAAAAGATATGATATCGTGAGAAAAAGTAGATTACCATGCAGGTACAGGTATGGGTGCACACACGCACACACACACACACACACACACCTTTAAGATAATAGATTTTATTTTGTTTAAGTGATTTAATTGCAAGCTATAGTAAATAAGTTATTTAAATTCAAGCTATAGTAAATAAGTTAATTAAATTCAAGCTATACTAACTCTTAGTTATTAGTTTAATGTCCAAACTTATTCTCAACATTGATTGAGAAATCATTTTCAGCATACAAAGAAAATGAAAGTAGTCTAAAAATTTCCAGATATGTTCACCCAAATAAATCAAAGGTTAGAAGTTTACCTATGTGTTATTTCTTTATTTTCCTTTTTTTTTTCAGTTTCTACACAGACTTATTTAAATTTACATTTTTTTTTCTGTGTAACTTTGGAGCAAGTGCTGAAACAATGTGCCTATTATAAAATACCCCTGTTTAAAAGTTCACTAATTATCTTAAGTAGCTTAAATCAAATAGTCATAAACATAAATGAGCTTTGAAATATAGTGGGGTTTTTTTTTCCTTTCTTTGGGTATCCATTGAACCCAGAATCAGCAAGATTTCTTGCAAAATAAATATAGTTATAGCTAACAAAGAAAATTCAAGGGTGACCCTCCAAATGCTTTCTCATTTAAACATACAAGAAAAATACATGTATATGACATTTTAAACAAATAGAAATTGTAAGGAAGACACACATTGTGTGGGTGGAAGAAGTCTTCTGTGGTGGTACCAAAAAAAAAGAAAAAAAATATTGGCAGTGATGGTAAGCTTAAGATGTCTCTGAAATTTCAAGGGACAGTTCCAAGAAGAAAAAGAATGTATGGAGATACTTGTAGAGAAATGTCCTTGCAGAAGAGAAGTGATGATCTATCTCCATATCAAGAGTCAAATGCGGCTTTGCATGTAAAATAACTCACAGGTAAACAACAGATGATTTATTTTATTCAGAACATACTGTCTTTACTTTTTCAATAAATATTTTCAAATAAATCTTGAGGCCTAAGTTCAGATTTTAAGAGAGAGAGAGAGAGAGAGAGAGAGAGAGAGAGAGAGAGAGAGAGAGATTGTTAACCATTTGGAAGGGTTATAATTAGGCAGCTAAAGAATCACAGATGTGAAAAATATTACCATGACTTTTCATGGCAACAAATAGAGCGAGTAGAAGGTCAGACCAATCAATCAGATATAAGCATTCTTTTGAAAAAAAAAATATCCCCATTTATAGATGGTGTATGAGAAGAAAGAAAAAGTTAGAAGAAAATGAAAACAAAAGATTATACACACACACACACACACACACACACACACACACACACATATATATATATATATGTTAAAGCACTCAAAAGTTGTAATAATTTAAAACCTAAAAATAATGAAGTAGAAGTATGTAAGGATGTCAGCGGGCTGTTTTCGGGGAATATGAAAGTCCAGACCTTGAACAAACAGTTCATGTTGAAAGGATGTAAAGGAAAAATTGTCTATTGAGATAGGAATATGTGTCGTGATCAGCATGAGAAAAGCACAGAATACCAGGCAAGGCGATGTAAACAAACAAGCAAATAATGTCAAAGTTTCAATTTTCCTAGCTAATTCATTTCAAGATTTGGAGAATCGTAAAATTGAGCAACTTTAGTTCCTGATGACTTTCTTTCTGCCTTTTCCCAAACCCCACAGGAATCGTCTTCCTCATATCTAAAGAGATTTCATGGTTGAAAGAAAAATATTTGCTTTCTATTTGTTTCATTGCCAAGTAAAGTCTATTTGTATTCTTTATATCCACTGTGAATCAATAAGTAGAATCAAGTTTCAGGGCGCTTGCATCTCATCTCACCTAGCAACTACTTCTTTCTGCAAGATTGTAATAGCCCCTGTCTCTTATCACTGCAAATTTGAATGCATTGCATTTACATGATAAGCTGTAGTTTCCCTGATAAGTCAACAAGGCTCACATATCCAAATCTTGTCATTTTTTTTTTCAGTAACTGAATCTCATAACTGCCAAGAAAAATAAACACTCGATGGCTTGCTAGATGTATCATTGAAAGGGCTTTTTTAATTTGGAGTATGTTGTTTTGAAATACACCATTTCATCATGTTTTCTTTTCACTGGTAATCTTAGGCTGGCATCTTCATCTGCCTTGAATAAAAGTGCTGTTTCTTGCTAGCACGTCATTAAGGTCTGGCAAGAGTATAATAAATTACACCTCTTCTGTGCAGTTTCTCCAAGCACTATTTCTTGCTGAAATGTTAAAACCTGAGAAAAACTTGGATAACTACTTGACACAGGAGCACAGAGATATTTTATACTGTCAAGGTTACTAACACATTTAAACTGTGCATTATCATAATGCTTTTATGCCACCTAAAGGAGTAAGGAATGATAAAAATCTTAGACTTCTGTTCAAATCAGACTGGATGTTCAGTTTTGGTGTGGAAAGTTTATGGATGAATTTGGTAATATCAGGGTAGCTTTGCGACATATCAGTATTACAGAACTGATGTCCAATGTTGTTCAATTGCTAAAGCATGGTGATGTGACTTAGCTCCTTAAAAATCCTTCAAAATGCTTAGTAATGATTTTTGATTGTTTATATATTTGAGGTTATTTTTGTGTGTTTTAATTTTTAAGGTTGGCTAGGGTTTTCATATTAGCTAAGAAAAAATATTATTCATTTTCCTGTATAAAAATACATCTGAATTAATTAATTTTATGCATATTAAATTACTTATATATCTACAACCTCAATATCAGTTAAGAGAAAAGGTAATACTTAAAATTTAAGGTTTTATATTTTCTTGTGCTTCAAGCTATTTGTGGATATACTGTGTCATTTTACATATTATGATCTATGAATTAATATTAACTTCTCTTTGTTCTCACTACATTCCTGTATGTGACTCCTCATGAGTTCTCATCATTATGTTGAATAATACTTATTTTTACCTGAGATAATTCTGCACTAACCTCAGAATGTATCATATTTGAATTATATCTTTTGTTTGCTATAATATTTAATGCATAAAGCATGTATGAAATATGGATAGCCTATTGTAAAAAGAACATAAAATTCCTATTAAATGCTATCCAGCCTAATGGAAAATTTCCCTCTTTGGGCTAAGTAATTTCCTTGTATTCCAGCAAATCATTTATATGGTTGTTATAATTGTTCACTCTACTAACATAACTAATATTTAAATTCTAAAGATAAAATATATTTCAAGAAATTAAGAGAAAAAAATTATTTGGGACAGCCAATAATAAAATCCAATAAACAAATGTAAGAAAATATTGTTATTAAGATTCCTCTGTGCAAATTTCAGTTCTACAAACAATTCGGAAAATGAGTATAGTTGATTTTAATATGCCATTCAAAGCAGAATCCACCCCTCTAAGAAACATGGAGAGAATTGGATGAATCTTTGATAATTAATTAATATCTATTGAATATAATATAGTTTCTCTTTGCTGCTTTTAATAAATTGTTGGTTTAATTACATCTACCAAATAATTTATAATTACCAAGAAATCAGAATTTATTCCACGATGTTTCTGATGATGTCATCCAGTTAATGATGCTGCAAATGCTTCCACTCCTAAAGCGCTGAGATAGAAAACTTGCTCCTAGGTAGTTTGAATTAGAATTTTTCTCCAAACTTGAGGACAATGATTAGGGTTTCTGAGTCTTTGAAGTTGAAACCTCAAAGTGAAGAACAGTAAAATTTCAATCTTTAGAGCCACACAAGCATTTAGAAAAGGAGCAGAAAATTGACAATGTTCCATCATCCCTTGAAAGTGAATGCTTCATACTAATATAATTGAAATTATTTATGTTAAGGTATCATAATTTCTACTGTACTCAAAAGAAAATTAAAAATCAATTCTAGAGTATTTATTCCTATTTTAAAAACATGCCCCAATATTTTGTCAAAGGAACTATATTATGAAATTCATGTGCTAAGGGTGTTTGGAATTGGGCCTTCTTTGCACGAGTTTACATTAGATATCATGAGGATAGGCTCTTTAACAAGACAAGAAGTGTCTGTATAAGTAAAGTAAGGACAGTGTATCTTTACATTGTCCTTCCAATGGCACAAATCACAGCCAGAAAGTCCTCTTCAAACACTAGCAACACAATATTAGAATTCCAAGCTCCATAACTATAACATTTTAATGGAATTTTAAGGCATCAGTTAGTCTCACATATTTTAACATCAGAATTTAATGTCCATGCGAAAATGGTGTCTCTTTTATAATCTCAGAGTTTATGGGCAAAGCAGAACGTGGAACAATGACTAGAGAATATATACATATATATGAAAAATTTGATCACCATTATTTTTTTGAAAATATTTCCATAGTCTATTATAAACAAAAAAATCTAAATTTACTGAATAAGTAGCAAAAAAGGACATTTAGAAACTCAAGAGTTTCTATTTCTCCTTTTGGTGATGCATATTAAATCCAAGCAATTCTGCATGATTGTTAAGGGCTTTACCCCACATAAATATGTCATATCACTTCCTTAATCTGTGTTCCACACTGAATAAATTATACTTATATGTTCCAGGAATATACAGAAGTATCTGGAAATTGCATGACCGTAGACTGAAATCATTCTTACATGTTGCAATGTTTACAGGAAGAAGAAAGGAGCAGGAAGGTTCAAGAGAGATATGTGAATTGGAGTCATCCATAATGTAAGATTTTTGTTGTTAACACCTCAGAAAGATGTTCTGCAAGAGTCTCAGGAAGAATCCTCAGTTCTACTGGACAAAACAAAGTACTCGCAGATGTTTCCCAGAGATAGAGCAGTCTTATATTGTGCAGCCTTGCTTAAATGTACCTATGGTATGCGGCTGAGGTATGTAAAATGCAGGATATGTGACAGTTCATATATTGCAATATGGCATATCAATTTATAATGTCTTAAAGGATTTCTTCTCATAATGAGAAGTTATGTGCTGTACTTTGATTATCATTTATTTCCATTTTAATGAAATCTGACATGTGTATTGATATAGGAATGTCTTTCTGTATGCTGTTAATACATGCATCTCTAATTGGTTGATGAATAAAACACTGATTGGTCAGAAGCCTCTCTAACATAATTGACTTTGCCAGGTGCAGTTTTTCTCATTGTCATGAAAAAAAAATGAATTAAACCATTTTAAAGACCATATTCTGCAGGTCTTTGAAAAGTTAGAAGAATATCTAGCCATTCTATGTCTATGATTTTTCTCATGTACTACTCTATTAAAAAATCAAATTAATGCACACTTTTCTATATGTTTTCATATGAATTCTGTAATATTAGCTTTCAAATTGAAGTACCTGGTGTATTATAATTTATACAATTGTAATGGAAGCTAAGAACTTAGGTTTGTTCTCCAGGATTTGATTTATTTAATTGTCCCAAGTGCATTCACTAAAAACATTACTTGCCCAACTGAATGGTTTTAATATCATAACTAAAACTCAGTTGACCAGAGACACACAGATTTTTTTTCTACTTCTGAAATTCTAATCCTCTAACAAATATAGCTTCCTTTTTTAAAGAAAACAAGCTTTCTTAAATATCATCTCTTTGCATTATGTTCTAACATTTAAAACTATGTGTCCTTCTACTGTCTATATTTGATGATTGTTTTAATGACTATGATTACATTTTTTATACAAATAATTCCTTAATTAGCTTGATACTTTTTAAAGATAAGTCAGCTGGAAATATTATGAGTTTTGTATAATTATGAATTTACATTAGTTTTGTTTAATAAATGTATTTGTTCACATGCTAATGGACATTTCCCGTTAATGTATATAATATTAATTTTGTTCTATGTTTTGCAGAATGTATGCTTTGCATTAACTTTATTAAATTAGTCTGCAAATGTTTGTTTCCTAGTACAACTAGGAATGATATGGTACCCTGAATTTTATAGTTAGAATAATAAATGCAAGTGTTCATAACACAATTGATTTTCACCATTGATTTGTTTATTCTCCCATATATATATTGATGCAAAATTCAACAGATTTTTAGTGGATTTCTAAGGTATTTCAACATAGAAGGACATTTTAACCAGCAAATTGTGGTTTTTTTACATGTGTATTCTAAATTGCATGTCATTTAATTCCCTTTATTGACAATTCCTTCATAAAAGTTATGAGAAGTTAAGACTCCAAAACCTTCCTCTTTTTATAATTTATAGAAACAGATTCTGCATTATCAATATGAGTAATGAAATTAGTATTGAAGATATTAGATTTCTCTTATAATCATTATTAATGTTAACAGTAATGGTGTCCACATATAGTACATGTTCATTAACATACTTAGTTCTCTTTCAATACATTTGTAATTTTTTATTACTTAAAATATTTTCTTATTTAATAACTAGCCATAGTATTAAAAATTTTTGTTTTAAATTATTATTGATTTTTAATGTAAAAAAGACTAAGTGTACTTTTTAAAGCAAACAGGGCATAACAATGACACTATTTCAATAATCAAGTTAGCATAAAATGGTATTAGAACAAAGATCTAGGCAAATCTCAAAGACAGCAGATTAGTAATTAGAACATCATGAAATGCTGATTTTAGCAAGAAGCTTAACAGGTAAAAGAAACAATATATCATGGCATTATAAATTCAAGTATGCAATTATGATTTACAAATTATAAAAATTCTACCTTCTATAGCCAGTTGCTTTCGAATGGCTAAATTTCTTTTTATTAATTTATTTTATTTTATATAACAAAGTCCAATTAAATGAAACCAAACATTTATACACAATATTTGGGAATTTGGGCGTTGTTCTTTCCAAACTACTTCCTGCAGGTAAGGGGCGCTGTCATGGGGGATTCGAAGAAGATTCAGAAATCCTGGCTGTAGTCTGTAAGGCTGCTTTGTCCAGCTGTTTTGAATGTAGGATCACCTGGTACTCTGTTTCAGGGGGTCTGGCTTGATCAAACCACATTAGTCTGGAAGGAATCCACATCTTTTCATTTTCTGTGGAAACAAAAATAGAAATCCTTTTCCCCAGTAACTTGTCCTTCAACTTAAATTTTGGAGTCAAAGCATTTTTTTTAATTTAATTTATTATTTTACATGTTGATCCCAGTTCCCTCTCCCTCCCTCCTTTCGTCTCTCCCTCCATCCCTCCCTCCCTCCTTCCCTCCCTTTTACCCTCTGTGCCCTCTCACAGGCACTCTAACCACCCTCCCCTCCCATCCCCCCACCCCAATTCCATATGTAGGGGAATGCCATCCAGTTGGGGACATGTAGATCTGACAGGTCATGTGATGTTGACCCCCAAATCCTGGCCTCTGCCAAAGAAAGAGGTCTCAGCTGGAGAGCGCCAGTTTTCAGTGAGATCAGACTACCCTGCAAAACCTTCTCAAGTTCTAGCTCAGCCCTTGCCCTCTTCCACCAGCTATTGGCCAGAGGTGAGTCTGGGCCAAATCGGGGCTGCCTGTCCCCTACAACCTCTTTTCCCCCCTCCCCCACCCGAACTCCCTGGGTTGGCCCCTGTCCTGCTGCTCCTGTCTCGGTCCCCATCAAGAGCACCCTTGGAGCTCTGATACACCCCCACCCATCTCCACCGCCAGCCTACCCCCCTACCCTGTGCCCAACCCACCCACGGTCCTGCCACTCTGGTTGAGCACTGGGACAGAGGGTGGAGCCATCAGTCCACCCTACTTCAGAGACTTCTCAGAGCAACTCTGAACAAAGGAGACCTGACTATCCACTCGGGACCACATGTAATTTCCACCAGCTTCGTCTCTGACCCTGCCTTCAGTCCTCTGCTGGAGTCCTGGGCCCCTCCCAGAGATCCGCCTATCTCTGCGGATCCACTCTGAGTTCCTGCAGGCAATATCCTTGACCCCCAAATCCGGGCCAATGCCAAAGAAAGAGGTCTCAGCTGGAGAGTTTCAGTTTCCAGTGAGATCCGGCTATCCTGCAAAACCTTCACAAGTTTCAGCTCAGCCCTTGCCCTCTTCCGCCAGCTATTGGCCAGAGCTATTGACCAGAGCTATTGGCCAGAGGACCACTGTGAGTACCTGCTGTCATCTTCTTCTGGATCCTCATGCTTGACCCCATCCCTGGATCCCTGTCTGCGGAGAAACCTCCTAGAGAGCTTGGACCACAAAGAGCTACAGATATTGAATCTCAGATCCACACAGGCCCATCGGGGAAGTACCATAGAGAGAGGGGGAGACCCCACCAACATACTGAAAGAAGCTATGGGAAGAAGGCAATACAAGAGAACACCTAACAACAGAAAGACAAGCATGACACCACCAGAATCTAGGGAATCTGCACCAACTAGAATGGAACACAAAAACAAAGCAGAGGAAGCAGAAGGGTATGAGTTAAAAATTACCATCATAAAAATGATAGAGGCCCTCAAAGAAGATATGAGAAAATCCCTTAAAGAAATGGTGGAAAAAACAAAGCTGGGCAAAAAAAAAATTCTTATTTACTATCTAGCCATAGTAATATAATAACTCTCTTTTACTTTACTAAGCTTGGGTAAAAAATTTATTATTTTTTCTTGGTTGTAATAATTTAGATGTATCTCTTTTCTTTTTTCATTAATACATAGAAATATTTTGTTTTAATCATTTTTAAATAAACCTATTTTCAAAAGAGTCCTATATTTTATTTCTAGCGTTTTTAACTTACTTATGTAATGCTCTGTTATTTATGTTCACATGTTTATTACTAAAAGGAGGCCTATATATCAGAATATCTGACTTTCTGCTCTTGTTGAAATCTAAGAGAAAGAGATAAGAGTCATTTTTTTTACACTTGTGTGACATTAAGTTTTCATCATTCTAAGTGAATTTAGCATAATACAATTTGTGTGTGTGTGTGTGTGTGTGTTTGTGTGTGTGTATGTGTGATTCAGTTTCAATGATGAATCCTAAGCAATACAGTTTGGTAATATTAATTGATGTTTGTTCCATAATATGCACTTTCATGCATTGACTTGTTATATTTAAAGACTTAAAATTGCTTTTTATGGCATACCTACAACCAAATCCCAGATGTGTCATCTAGAATTACATGTATTCAGAATATGCTTAAACCTTGAATCACATGGGGAAAATAACAAACAATCTGCAATGGAAATTGATATAGAGATTAACTTAAATATCACCTAGTTGGGCAAAAAGTGTCTAGGAGTAACCAATGTGATAAAATATCTAAACAGATTCTTCTAATATATTTCAAAAGAGAATTTAAAATTTCAGTCCATACAGAAATGTTATTTCACATAATAATATATAAAAGGAGACTTTACTAAATCTCAATTTATAAATCTTGGAAAATTATGATTTTCTTTTATTTTACCACTTGGGACTTAAACAGATTTATTGAATTATTCCTTTTTTGGGCCAATAGATGTTATCTCTCATTGTAACAAATTCATTGCAAATTACTCTTTGTCATGTTCTAAACTGTGTACTTGATAATAAAACTACATGTTATACTTAGTTGAAATTTTATAAAAGAGAATCTTTCATTTGTGGATGAGTCATAGAAACTAAATAGAAGATAACATGGATCTGTTTTAGTCGAAACTGTTATGAATATAAGATATAACCATATTTTTATTTTCTACATTGGACTAACTCACTACAAAGCATAGGGCCACACAGAAGAAGCAAAGAAGCAGAAGATGGAGAAGAAGATGAGGAGAAGGAGGAGGAAGAGGAAGGAGAAGAAGGAGGAGGAGGAGAAAGAGAAGAAGAAGAAGAAGAAGAAGAAGAAGAAGAAGAAGAAGAAGAAGAAGAAGAAGAAGAAGAAGAAAAGTGTGTAAGAGCCAGAGTTGACAGAGGATACGAAGACACCAAGGCTTGATGAACTCACAAATAGTGAAGGATCACAGACAACTCCTGCACAGGTCTCCACCAGGTTTGGTGTACTTATAATTCCAGTTTACTGTTTTTAAAGGGTTCCAAAGTTCGTAAACACATGGGTCTCTGATTCATTTGCCTTCTACTGAACTCTTTTCCTTTTTAACCTGTCCTATTCAAATGTGTTTTTATTTATTATTCTTGCTTTCATTTTCTCACAATTATCCCATAGAAGCAGGTTTATTTTCTAATAAGAAACTGAAAGGGAGTTAATCCAAATGGCAGGTGAGGTGTAGAGGAACCGGGAGGAGGAGTAGAGGGAGGAAAAATTATACTCAGCATGTCATGGGACAAACCCTATTTTCAATAATAGGGAGAAAAGGAAACACTAACCGTTCTACAATATGTGATGCTGACTTGTCAAATTCAGGTAGTTACAAATGTTTATGTCTGTAACTGTGTCTGCATATTACTCAGTATGTCTTTTTTTATTCCAGGTCCATACTGTTTTTATTACTGTTCCTTTGTAACAACAACTTGAAATTAGCAAAGAATTTTAGTAAATGTCACTATCACCATGTTTGACAACTTTAGAAAAGACAGAATATTATTCATTATGTATGTGTAGTTAACTAATATAGTTAAGGGTTGAAGGTCCTGCTTGATACCTCCCTGTTCAAAGAGTTGTGTATCTGTTGTCTTTAGAAATGGTACCCTACCACCACTTATAGAGACCAGTCTCTAGTCTTAGCAACAGCATAGGTTGTTTGAGAAAACTCAGGAGATATATTTGCTAAATAATTCTATTAGATGTAACCCAATCTTGGGACTAGAAGCTTCATTTCATTAAAGGAGGTGGACACTTTCGGCTGTAAACTTCTCAATATATGGCAATTTCATTTATATAGATTTCATATATACATATATATTTTATATAATATATATAGAAATACACACATATATGTATAAATATATACATATATGTATATATATATACACACGCATATATATATATATATATATATATATATAGTTACTATTGCATTAGGTGGTATGAATGTTTGATTAAAAAAATATGTTTCTTTTGCCTGTATGGAAAAAGAGACAGAAAATCGTTGGACCTGTCATACATCCTAAACCTCATGAATTTATGGACTATTACCGTTATATCAATTAATGAAAACTAAATACAATTAATGATTAAACAAAACATGTCAAGACATCATTACATGGTTATCAAATCTATAATTTCCTGTTAAGCTATTCACATTCATTTAAGGCTTATTTAAATATTCCCTTCTTATTTTTTAGAGTTTGTCCTGAAATCTAATCTGCCTGTGTCTAAATTTTCATTTACCTTTATTTTGCATGAGTTGTGTATAATGAAGATTCACAGTGCTTGTTTCCGATGGATGGCTTAATATCATATGCATTCTCATGCCAAAGGATTATGAAATGAACAGCAATTTATTTCCTGTTTACCTGTAAGCTTCATTCTCCTTGACGGATTTGGTTGAGATCATAAGTATTTCTTCCCAAGGAGGTAAGATTTATGGAAAACAACCATAGAAGTTATTACCACCTCCAAGCTCTGAGTAATACTTGATAGAAAAGTTTAATTCAGAAGGTGTAGAAAATGTCCAGGAGGACATACACTATCCCAAACACATTGAACTTGCCTTTAGCTTCCATCATGCTTTTATAATATAGTAAACTTGGCTGTTATTATATGTATCTGGATGTTATTTCATGTGCTGCTTGGGAAAAACCTTTCGCTTTTTTTTTTTTTTTAAATCATTTGTCAAAGTGAACTAAATATTCCTGATATTTTGGCAAGGTTAATTTTCCAAAGTGGAAAGTATCTCCATATTAAAAACGGGACAATTTTATTACAGGGAATCTATTATAAAAACTGACAGCATCTGCATTTACAAAAAAAAATCTGCCTCAATTTTAAATCAAGGAGAA